>NW_024344378.1:17405273-17417764 GCF_902729225.1 Pteropus medius | reverse complement strand
TTTTTTTTTTTTTTTTTTTTTTTTTTTTTTTTTTAAATCAATTCTGGATACTAGACTGCTGTTATATATGTGATTTGAAAATATTTTCACTCATTCCATGGAGTGCCTTTTCAGTTTTTTGATAATGTCCTATGAGGTACAAAGGTTTTTAACTTTGATGAAATCCAATCTATTTTGTTCTTTTGTTGACTTACCCCTATTTTCTTCTAAGAGATTTTTGGTTCTAGCTCACATATAGGTTGTGGTACATTTTGAAATACTTTTTGTATATGGTATGAGGTAGGTGTCCGACTCCATTCTTTTGCCTGTGGACATTTAGTTGTCCTAGCATCATTCGCTGAAGAGATTACTCTTTCCCTTGTTGAATGGTCTTAGAACCCTTGTCAGAATCAATTGGGCATAGATGTAGGGGTTTATTTCTGGACTCTCAATTCTATTCCATTGATTTACAGGTCTATCCTTATGTCCTTATGTGAGTACCATATTGTTATGATTACTATAGTTTTGTAGTATGTTTTGAAATTGGGAAATGTGAGTCTGCCAACATTGCTCTTATTTTTTACTATTATTTTGAGTATTCAGGGCACCTCGTGAATTTCATATGAATTTGAGGATCAATATTTTCATTTCTACAAAAAAGGCCATAGAATTTTGATTGAGATTGCATTGAATCTATATTTCACTTTGGGTAGTATAGCCATCTTAACAATATTAAGTCTTCCAATCCATGAACACAGGATGTCTTAACATTTATTTAAGTCTACTTTACTTTCTTTCAGCAATGTTTTATAGTTTCAACGTATAATTCTTTCATTTCCTTGTAATTTTTGATGCTGTTGTAAATGAAGTTATTCTCAATTCTTTTTGCATTATTTATTGATGGTATATAAAAACACAACTGCCTTTTTACATGTCAGTATTACACTTTGAATTTTGTTGAATTGGTTTATTAGCTCTTGTAGTTTGTGTGTGTGTGTGTATGTGTGTATATGTGTGTGGGTTCTTTGGCATTTTCTATATGTAGGATCATGTCATCTGAATAAACTAGATTAACTTCCTCCTTTTCAATTTAAATATTTTTTTTCTTTTTATTTCCTAACTGCTCTGACTAAAATTTCCAGTACAATGTTGAATAGTCGTTATGAAAGCAAGAATCCTCATATTGCTCCTGATTTCGAGGGTAAAGATGTCAGTCATCCATCAATGGGTGTGATCTTACCTGTGGGTTTCTCATAAATGCCTTTTGTTATGTTGAAGAAGTTTCCTTCTATTCCTAGATTTCTGTGAGTGTTTTTATCACAAAATGTTGGATTTATCAAAAGCATTTTCTGCATCAATGGAGATGATCATGTGTTTTTCCCCCTTTATTCTATTAATACGTATTACATTGATGATGTTTTTATGTCGAATTACTCTTGCATTTGTAGGATAAATCCACTTGGTATATAATTATTTTAATGTACTTTTTGATTTAATTTGGAGTATTTTGTTGAGTATTTTTGCATCTGTATTCATAATGGTTGTTTGTCTTTAAGTTTCATGTGGTGTCTTTTTTTTTGGCTTTGGTATAATTGTAATTCTGGTCTCATAGAATGAGTTAGGAAGTGTTCACTCATATTCTATTTTCCTGAAGTATTTGAGAATTGCTGTTAATTGTTTAAATGTTTGCTAGAATTCATCAGTGAAGCCATCTAATCCTGGACTTTTTTTCTTTGGGTTTTTAAAATTTATTCTTGTATTACTGATTCAATCCTTTTACTCGTTAGAAGGTCTGTTTCAATTTTCTATTTCTTCTCGATTCAGTTTTGGTAACTTGTGTGTATCTAGGAATTTGTCTACATCATCAAGGGTATCTCATTTGTTGGCATACAATTACCCATAGTATTCTTCTAATCCTTTTTTTTCTGTAAGGTCTGTGGTAATGTCCCCACTTTTATTTATGATTTGAGTTCTGTGTGTCTTCTCTCTTTTCTTTTTAGCCAGTATAGTTAAAAATATTGTCAATTTTATTGCTCTTTTTAAAAACTAAACTTTGGTTTTGTTGATTGTCTATTGTTTTTTATTCCCTATTTCATTTATCTCTACTTTAATTTTTATTCTTCTAACTTCGAGTTTAGTTGCTTAAGGTGCAAAGTTAGGTTATTGATATGAGATCTTTTTTAATGTAGCATTTACAGCTATAAAATTTCCTCTGAGCACTGCATTAATAGCATCCTATAAGCTTTGTTAAGTTGTGTTTTAATGTTCAATTGTCGCTAAGTATTTTCCAGTTTCCTTTGTTACGTCTTCTTTGATCCATTAAGTAAAAATATGTTGTTTAATTTCCACATATTTGTAAATTTTCTAGTTTTCCTTTTGTTGTTGATTTCTACCTCTATTCCATTGGGGTTAGAAAAGATATTTTGTATGATTTGAATATTTTAAAACATACTGAGACTTGTTTTTCAGCTTTATATGGGGTTTATCCTTCAGACATTTTCATATGCACTTGAGAAGAATGTGTATCCTGTTGTTGTTGGGTAGAATGTTCTGTACCTGTCTGTAAGGTCTGGCTCTTTAGAGTTTTGTTCAAGCTATTATTTCCTTATTGCTTTTATATCTAGATATTCTATTCATTACTGAAAATGTTATACTGAAGTCTCCAGCTATTATTGCAGAACTGTCTTTTTTCCTTCAGTTCTGTCAATGTCTGCTTCATGTATTTTGGGGCTGTGTTGTTTGGCATGTATATGTTTATTATTATGTCTTCTTGATGAATTGACACTTTTCTTGATATATAATATTTTTTTTGTCTTTTATAAGAGATTCTTGACTTAAATTGTTTTATATTAGTATAGCTCCCCAACTGTTTTTGGTTATTATTTGGATAAAATATTATTTTACATCCTTTCACTTTAAATCTATTTGTGTCTTTGGATCTAAATGAGTCTCTTGTAGATAGCATATGGATACTTTTTTTCTTAATCATTTTGGCTAGCTTCTATCTTTAAATTGGAGAGTTTAATACATTTAAATTTAAAGTAATTACTATTCATAAGAAAGGACTTCTAAGAAAGTTCTGTGTGTCTTCTTGTGGCATTTTGCTATTTTTTCTGTATGTCTTATACCTTTGTTTTTATAATTTCCTTTATTACTTCCTTTTTGTGTTTGATTCTTTGTACTGTAATATTTTTATTTTATTCTCATTTTTTGCATGTATTTTAAAGATATTTTCTTAGTGATTACCATGAGGATTATAATTAACATCCTACATTTATAACAATATAGTTAGAATTGATATTAACTTAGTTTTAATAATATACAAAATTTTTGCTCCTATGTAGTTCTATCCTACCCTGTATTGTTGTTGTAAATTACATTTTAAAATTCATTTTGTGTCCATTAACACAGGCTTATAATTATTGTTTTATGCATTTGTCTTTTAAATCATGTAGGGTAGTAGTTACAAACCGAAATTCCAATAATATTGTCTTTAATATTTACCTATGTAGTTTTTATATTTACCTATTTACTAGAGTTATTTATTTCTTCATATGGTTTTGAGTTACTGTCTAGTGTCCTTTCATTTCAGTCTGGAGGACTTCCTTTATCATTTCTTGAAATGCAAGTCTACTAGTAACAGACTCCCTTGGCTTTTGTTTATCATACAATGTCTTAATTTCTCTTTCATTTTAGAAAAATGGTTCTACTGGATATAGAATTCTTGGTTGACTTTTTTTTTTTCCCTTTCAGCACTTTTATTTACTTATCTCTTAACCAAGCATTTGAAAAATTATTATGGTGACATCGAGTAACAAAATGCATCTCTCAGCACTTTTAAAATGCCATTCAGTTCATTCTGGTCTCTCTGGGTTCTGATAAGAAATTGACGATTAACCTTTTGGAGAATCTCTTGTTTGTTATGTCACTTTTGCTGCTTTCAAAATTCTCTTTTTGACTTTGTCTTCTTTGTGTCTCGGTGTGGATCGGTTTTCATTTATCCTTCTTGGAATTTATTGAGATTTTTCAATATGTAGATTTGTGTCTTTTACCAATTTTGGAAAGTTTTGGACCATTTTTTTTTCATATATTCTTTCAGTCTCCTTTTCTGTTATCTCTCCTCCTGTGATTCCTAGATTATATATATGTTGTTAGACTTGAACATTTCCCACAGATCTCTTAGGCTCTGGTTTTTTTTTCCTCCTCCTTTCTTTTATTTTCTCCTGCTCTTCAGACAGGATTATTTCAATTGACCTGTCTTTCAGTTCACTGATTTTTTTCTTTTGCTTGCTAAAATCTGCTTTCAAAACTTTCTGTTAAGTTTTTTTTTTCCATTTCAGTTGTATTTTCAATTTGAGAATTTGTTTTTAAAATAATTTCTATTTATATTCTCTATTTTTCATACATTATTCTTCTGGTTTATTTTGGCTCTTTGAACATGTTTAAGACAGGTTTATTTAAAGTATTTGTCTAGTAAGTCCAATGTCTATGAATCCTTAGGGACAGTTTCTGTGTACATGGGCAATACATACTGTTTCTTTGCATGCTTCATATTTTGTTGAAAACTGGACATTTGAATATTATGTGATAACTCTGTAAATCATATTCATTCTCTTCCTCAGAGTTTGTTTTTATGGCTTGATATAGACTTTAACTGTTTTTTTTCTAAACTATTTTTGCAAAGTCTATATTTTTTGTTATGTTCAGTCTCTGAAGTTTCTGTTCCTTTTGCTCATTTTCAGCTAGTGTTTTGACAAAGATTTCCTTGAATGCAAAAAAAGGAGAGGAGGGAGGGAAGAGGAAAGGAGAGGAGAGGGAGATGATGGTGGGGTGGGGGAGGAGAGAGACAGAGAGAGAGAGAGGTAGGAGAGAGAGAGAAGGGGGGGAAAAAAGCCCTTAAAGAACAAAACTTTATAAACCTCTCCCAGACCTTGGGGATTGGTTATTCTGGGGCACTCCTTTAAAGCTTAATTAATCCATTTAAAATTTTGCCTTAGCCTTTAACTCTTGCCTGCACTGAACTTAAAGATTAGCCAGGGTGAAAACATAGGGTTTCCTTAGGACATTCTGAACATACATTCTACCCTGAACATGTGTGTGGCTCTCTTAAATCCCCCGTATACATGGGAGCTTTTGAATGCTCTAACTTCCCAAAGAAACACTCTTTTCTTCCCCATCTTTTCTTCCCAGGCTTTAGGGACTCTATGGTAAGCCTTGACCATAACCTTTTGCCCCAGGTGGCTACAGATTTTTTCATTTGTCTCACAATATTTCTGAGAAATTCCCACTGTCTTTTTCACCTTGAGTGAGTTCTGAGTTATGCTAAATGAAGACTTGCACTTTCCATCATTCCTTTAGGCAGATCCCAGACAGGTTTGAACACAAACCTGGTTCTTTGTGAATAAGCCCTGCTCTCCTTCCCCAGAATCAGGGACCAGGATCCCATACTGGGAACACAGGCTAATGTCTTCAAGCTTGGGGCAGGGGTCAAGGGCAACTAAAAAATCACAAAACTTTTCTACCATTTTCAAGTTGTCTTTTCTTGATTCAGAATTCACTTGGTTGCTATAAACTTTGGACTGGTTTCTAGGGTTATGACAAAGTTGAATTTGACAGCATTTCCTTGTTTTATTTGGTGTTTTTTTTGGAGGGATGGGTTCTTAGAATTACCTACTCTACCATTTTTGCTTCTTAGTAAACTAATTCATAAGTATATAGCTGCTGGATGAATATTTGCATTTTCACAAGGCATACACACCTCTATATTCACCCACCAGAACTTTTTGTGTTTTAAAACATATTTATATCTCATCCGATTTCCTAAATTACTTGTGATAACTTTCAAAACTGTATATAGTGCCAATGAGAGAAAGACAATTTTAAGTGAAGAAAGTGGGAGGAAGGAAAGGTAATAAAAGAAGAAAGGAAACAAAACAAAAGAAGAAAGAAAGAAAGAAAAAATAATAGTATTATTACTTCAGCACATGGCATAGTGTCTTACACACATTAGTAGAGGTGGGATAGAAATGTGTCTCTGGGTTTCTTAGTTGCAAATGCAAAAAGGGAAATACCATCGCTTGTAGTTTTTATAATGTCTGAAGACAAAAACAAACTAGTTGCTTAGTAGACGTGCAAGTATATCAGGTACTGAGGCTGGAAGAAATTTCTTTTGGAGTTACTATTAAGAAGACTTTGTTGGAATTAGAGACGTGGCTTTTTAATATCTCCTGTAGTAAATAAATTTCACAGCAGGAATTCCAGACCCTTCTATGTATACACATCAGGGAGATTAGTGCCATAATGACCCAGGTGAAGCATAATGACAGCGAGTCCATGAGAGGTCCAAACCCTGGGGGAGAGAGCTATGAAAATAAAGGTGGGTGAATGAACTGTCCTAAACTTCAGTTTATTTAACCATAAAATGAGATTAGTAATAGTAAGTACCCAAGGATGTACCATAAAAGGAGAAATTGTATATATGTCTGGTGCATCATAAGTGCTTGCTAAATATAGTGATGATTATTGTAATTTTAAGGAAGGAGGAGAATATAGTCAATAATATTGTGATAAATTTGCATAGTGACAGTTGATTCCTAGAAGTAGTGGGGTGATCACATTTTAAGGTATAAAAATGCTGAATCACTAAATTGTACACCTGGAACTAATATAAGCAATATTGTACTGTATACTAAGAGAGACTTAGAGATTATCGATGGCCTCTAATCTCTGGGTTGAGTTACTCCATTTCTTTTTATCTTCTCTATTTCTAAGCCTGGACCATGCCTTCAAGGCTTTCAAATGGTCAAATGTACTCATAGCATTTTGACCTTATGGGCTTAAGGTGGGCGAGGGTGTGTGAGACTTAGGCACTTCCTTGTTCTAGAGCCCCCAGTTCTGCAATGGATCACTCTCAGAACTCAGTGAAGGCAATGTGCACCCTCAGTGGAGAAAAGGAGGAGGTGACTATGCCTACCCCTCTCCACCCTGATATCCCAGACCAGCTGCTTGAGATGCGCATCCCACCTTATAAACAAACCAGGTCTAAAAGGGAACAGAATGCCCATATTTGTACTGAGTTCCGTAGATAGTAAGAATGCAGTTTTTTACTTCGGCAGCACAGCTCATAGATGCTTTCAGGTTTTGATAAATGTACATGGCATTTGTACTTTTCCTCGGATGGTGACCATAGTCCAGATGGGCATGACTTCCACGGCCCTGGTGTAGTACTGGCTGAAGGGCAGCAAGATGCCCTTCAGCTTCTGGTAGGATGAGCATCCATCTGTAATTACAGCCAAGCCTTCACTAGTGTCTCTGGAAGAAGCACCTCTTTATAGCTGGTCATGAGCCTTTAATATATTACCCTTAAATCATTTAAAACTGGACTAGCCTGAGCAGCAGTGAATATGCCAATGCAGTTGGGAGCAATTTCGGTGGGCCCAGTGAAATGGCTGAGATGATCTAATAGATCTTGCTTCTCCAAAGTCTATCACCCTGCCTCTTTCCTCCTTATTAAAGCAAAGCTCCCCACTCACAGGAATAAAACTGCTACCTAATATTTATATATCTTCAGAGACTAGTGTAATTCAGAATCCAGGGAGAATGGTTTAAAACTATTTATTGAAAAGGAGACTGCTTCTTGCATGAAATAATCTTATTGGAAAAGTTACCTTATTTCTTCTACTGCATTTGGAAAATCTAGATCATTTGTAAAGCAAAGGGCAAAACAGAAATTGACTTTTGTTAGCATGAGATTGGTATTTTGTATTTTGATTAGCAGCTGGAAGCTGGTGAGTCATGTGATGGTTCTGGTGTTTCGCAGGAGCGTATTCAGACTGAGATCATAGCTATTTCTGACCTTCACTTTGAGCAGAATATTGCAGGAAGTCTTATGTCACCCCAAGTCTCCAGCTATTTGCAACCTTATGATATCTTTTTAATTGATCTCTTGCATTAAGTAGGCCCCTGCTCTCCCTCACTGTGTCATTCCTAGACTCTAAAGTTCTGAATGGATTTATAACGTCTACAGGATAAATTCTATATTCATTGTTCTAGCTTCTTGTTTCTGCAAGATCTGACTCAATTGACTTTACTTCCAGTCCCATCTCTTTTCTGCTTCCACGGTGTTAATGCTCTGCTTCCTTCAGCCACTTGTTTGAACTTCTGCTGACCACCTGACCAGGTCCCACCTATTTCTGTGCCTGGCACACAGTAGACACTTAGTAGGTACTTTACCGAATAAATAAACACCTATCTTTTTCTCTTCCAAATTAGTTCTTACAAAGCAGAAACCATCTATTCATCTCTGTATCCTTGTTCCCCAGGGCATCGACCACATAGAAGCCATTTCTGGGTTCTGTGGTCACTTGAGATGTGTTCATCCAGGGAAAGCTCAAAGAACCACAAGAAAAGAGGGTTGGAGAGAGATCCTTGGTGGACCCTTGGTTTACATGGAGGGAAGGGGGAGGAAAGCCGGAAAGGTTGAAGAAGAGTCAGGAGATATGTCCTAGAAGCTAAGGAAAGAGTTTTCAGAAAGACGTGGAGATCATCAGTGTTAAGTGATACAAGAAAGGTCAAGCTGGGTGAGAAATGAGGAAAGGCTTCTGGACGGTAGTAAGGTGGTTTGTGGGTGAACCGAAGGAGGCAGAGTTGGACCAGTTATCAGAAATGGACCAGTTATCAAAAAGCGAATGGTGAGAAAATGTAAAAATGGCTATAGACCATGAGTTCTCAATCTAGACCCTGTTAATATTTTGGACTGGACAATTATTAGTTGTGGGGGACTGTCCTGGGCATGGTAGTATATTTAGCAGTGCCCTCGGCCTCTACTCATTTGATGCCAGTAGCAACTCTGCCATCTACCTCCCGTGGCGACAACCCAAACTGTCTTCAGACATCGCTAAGTGTTCTCTGAGAGCAAAATCACCCCTGGTTGAGGTGACTGCTACACACTAGCATTTCCTTAAAATAGTGGGCCAGGGCACTAATTCCTTGGGATGCTCCCAGAAAAATGGTTGCATGGTCAAACATGGACAATGCTGAGTGAAGCAGGCTCCTTTGCTGCAGAAATGCTCAGCTTTACAACGCTCAAGAGCACTCCCTGTAGCTCTCTTTTATATTGTGAAAGACCAGTGAGGAGAAGCAGAGTTTCCTAGAACATTTTAAAGAACAATATTACACGGACTACAAGGAGCGAGCATACTTTGGGAAACACGACTACAGATTGTTTTACAAGAAGCTGTGACCTAACTTGCACACTGTCATTCAGGTAGTAAGAGCTGGAGAGAGGAGGGGCATCTAGGCCGGTCCCGTCCTAAGTCCCAGCTCCTTCCTCTCCATCACTCACTCCAGACTCATAACCCTCCCTCTCCTGCTCCAGCCAAGTCCATTCCTTCATCTCTCACTCAGCACAGTCTTCTTTGAAGCATAGATCGATCATAAGCTTGTTTCCCTCTGCCTCTTTTCAAGAGCCTGTCAAGCCTTGGTTTCCCCACAGGTGATATGACTTCCAGGTTTGCGATGTCTCTCCAGCTCACTGGAAACAATGTCTAACCAAGGCTGGATGGCACTTAGGCATGGGCTCCAGCAGAAATAACCCAGAGCGTTTGAGCAGGAAGCTGCGTCCTGACTTGTTTTCCTGAGAAGTGGTGCCATGCACAGGGCACTGGATGGAAAGCTTGGAGACCAAAGTTCTGGCACATTCCATGCAACTAAACTGTTCAGTTATTCACTGAACTGACATTTACTGAAAGCTTTCTCTGTGTAAGTCTCTAATTCTCTGCCTTTCAATTCTCTCTTCCACCAAAGAAGGGAGTTCGTTTAAAAAATCTTTAAGATTCCTTCTAACATCACCTTCTGTTTTCTTCACTCTTTAAGTAGTAGGAAAGTTCGCATCAAGGCACTGATGTCTAGGATCGAGTGCTGACAAAGAATGAAAGACTTCTGAACAAAAATTCTGCTAAAAGAGGAGAACCTATCCCAGATTTCTTTCTCTTTTGTCTCTTGGGTTAGCTTTTCAATGGAGGATTGCTCATTTGCTATTTGGGAGTTTTATTATAAATATTTACTGAGTGTTCTCTCTTTGGCAAGCACTTTTTGAGGTTGGGAGGAAGTAGGTGAGGATGAGGGTTGAAGGTGAAGGAAGGGAAAGTCAAGGCTTTTCAAAAACTTAGGCAATTTTGCTGCAGATCACAGATGAGATCTCGGAAAGTCAACACAAGAGGCTGTAATTATTTTCTACAATGGAAGGAAGTTCCCCCGAAGGTCTCTGCCCTGTGCGGGACACCCTAGGATGGCAGCCTCAGAGTACCTGCTTGGATCTAGCTCATGCAATCAATATCAATGCCTTTCTGCCTTCTGTGCTTGTGAGCCAGCACCTCCCATTCTCTGGCCTGCTAGTGAGAGCAGCCTGCAGCAAGCCCTGAAACATGGCCTTCTCCTCTGTATTTCTACCAGACACAAAAGGCCGGTCTGGTGATGCTGCTGACCAACAGTGATGGACAATTGGTATCTATGCCTGGGGTGGGACATCTGATCTCAACTTGGGGCTTGTTGATGAGCTGATGACTGCTGTTCTCACCGAGAGCCAGCGGGACATGGTCGAACCAGTGTTTGAACACAGTATTGTGATGAGTCATGCTCCTGTTTATTCTGTGGTTTCAAAGGCAGCCATCTAATGTTTAAGAGTATGGAGACATTAAATGAACCAACGGTTTAGTGGAGAAGAAAAGAGATAGACACAGTCATGATTTGCCGACTAGTAGACAGGTGTTATTTAATTTTATGTGGCTCAGGTGCATAGCTTGAAAAGACTCCTAAAGTGTAGGTAAGATTTGGAAAGTCTCAACTGTGCTCCAAATTTGGGAAGCAGTGCCTTATGCTAATGATATTTTTGTGAGAAGATGGTCTCCTTTTCATTACCAGATTGTCCCTTAAATTAGTTGAAGCCCCAGAGGCCTTAAATTAAAAACAAGAAATTATAATGCAGCAGATTGAAATTAGGTTCATGTGCTGTGCTTGAAATATATTAGTGGCTGTTGAAAGCCTAATTTAAAATGAATGGTGGGTTCCTTGTGCAGCATCTCTTGAAATGTCCGGTTATTCGCATTGAAAGCCCAGTTTCTGCCCAGTTAGCGCCATAAAAGGGAGACCTCCCCCTCCGTTCACCATACCCGTGGCTCACTCCCAGCCAGCCTGAGCTGGCAGGACTATACTAGAGTCTGTGCTGATGCCATTACACCTGCCGGAACCTGCTCCCCAATTACTGTCCCTGCCCAACCTGGATGAGATCTAGCTTTGGGTCTCATACTCCTCTTGGCCATACCAACCAGAGAGGCGCCCACTGAGGAGTGAAAACTGGAACTCTACCAGTTCTGGGTTTGAAATCCTGTCTTTCTTCCCAGCCTGGGTTTAAGGGTGCTGGAAAGGTAACGTTAAAGCCTGCTTTTGCTTCATTCATAATTGACAAGTCTGCTCTCTAATCAACTCATTCATAGCAGTGGCTCTTAACCCTGGATGCATGTTGGAAGAGGCTGGGGAGTGTTGGAAAAATACTGATGCCCAGGCTCCAATCCCTCGAGATTTTAATTTAATTGGTGTGTGTGTGTGTGCGTGCACAAGCTTCTCGGGTTATCCATTTTTCACTGTTAGAATTAGGTGAGTTTTCATTAATCAGACTAAGATGATGTGATGGGCAGATGATGCAAAATTAGCTATGCAGAGAGGGATCCAAAAACTCCAGGAATTCATGACAAAATTAGCCACATACCCTTTTCACTATCCCCAAAGACATAACATAAAGCTAAGGCTTACAGGAGATGAGAACAGGGTCCTCAGGGGCTTAGGTAGGACTAGAAAGTGGGCAGCTTCAGAGCTAGGGGCTGCAGATATTGCAAATACTTCCTCAAAATCAAATTCATTCATTCATTCATTTATTCATGTATTGCCTACTTATTAAGTATCTGTTTGGTGTCAGACATTTCAATAGGCTCTGGAGGTGCACGAGTAAATACCTTTAAAGTAGAAACATAAAAAGGGTTGGAAACACAGGAAATGAGGGTTAGTTTTCCTAATCTTAGATACTTGACTTTTCACCTGGCTCCTATTCCTTTGCAAATGCAGGAACCCAGTATCCGCCCTTGAGTTTTCTCGGAGGAGATAATGACATCCCCTAGCTTTCCTCTTTATCACTTGCAAGGTCTTGTCACTGACATGTGCTCCAGCACATTTTTGTATGATGATGAGTGGCATATGGGTCCCTCTTTGTCAGACACACATTGTCTCAAATACATCCTTATTCCCATTCTGCCTGACTCATTTGGTAATTACAGAAAGTTCTTATGAATAGGCAAGGGTGCAGAGGAAGCGTTTTGGAATTTATCAAGATCGAGTAATAGAAATATATATATATATATATATATGTGTGTATATATATATATGTGTGTGTGTATATATATATATATAAAGAACGATATATAAAGAAATATATATTTTTATATATTAAGAAATATAGACAT
>NW_024344378.1:17370451-17405262 GCF_902729225.1 Pteropus medius | reverse complement strand
AGAGTTTCCTAGAACATTTTAAAGAACAATATTACACGGACTACAAGGAGCGAGCATACTTTGGGAAACACGACTACAGATTGTTTTACAAGAAGCTGTGACCTAACTTGCACACTGTCATTCAGGTAGTAAGAGCTGGAGAGAGGAGGGGCATCTAGGCCGGTCCCGTCCTAAGTCCCAGCTCCTTCCTCTCCATCACTCACTCCAGACTCATAACCCTCCCTCTCCTGCTCCAGCCAAGTCCATTCCTTCATCTCTCACTCAGCACAGTCTTCTTTGAAGCATAGATCGATCATAAGCTTGTTTCCCTCTGCCTCTTTTCAAGAGCCTGTCAAGCCTTGGTTTCCCCACAGGTGATATGACTTCCAGGTTTGCGATGTCTCTCCAGCTCACTGGAAACAATGTCTAACCAAGGCTGGATGGCACTTAGGCATGGGCTCCAGCAGAAATAACCCAGAGCGTTTGAGCAGGAAGGTGGTTTAGGCTGCGTCCTGACTTGTTTTCCTGAGAAGTGGTGCCATGCACAGGGCACTGGATGGGAAGCTTGGAGACCAAAGTCTGGCACATTCCATGCAACTAAACTGTTCAGTTATTCACTGAACTGACATTTACTGAAAGCTTTCTCTGTGTAAGTCTCTAATTCTCTGCCTTTCAATTCTCTCTTCCACCAAAGAAGGGAGTTCGTTTAAAAAATCTTTAAGATTCCTTCTAACATCGCCTTCTGTTTTCTTCACTCTTTAAGGAGTAGGAAAGTTCTCATCAAGGCACTGATGTCTAGGATCGAGTGCTGACAAAGAATGAAAGACTTCTGAACAAAAATTCTGCTAAAAGAGGAGAACCTATCCCAGATTTCTTTCTCTTTTGTCTCTTGGGTTAGCTTTTCAATGGAGGATTGCTCATTTGCTATTTGGGAGTTTTATTATAAATATTTACTGAGTGTTCTCTCTTTGGCAAGCACTTTTTGAGGTTGGGAGGAAGAAGGTGAGGATGAGGGTTGAAGGTGAAGGAAGGGAAAGTCAAGGCTTTTCAAAAACTTAGGCAATTTTGCTGCAGATCACAGATGAGATCTCGGAAAGTCAACACAAGAGGCTGTAATTATTTTCTACAATGGAAGGAAGTTCCCCCGAAGGTCTCTGCCCTGTGCGGGACACCCTAGGATGGCAGCCTCAGAGTACCTGCTTGGATCTAGCTCATGCAATCAATATCAATGCCTTTCTGCCTTCTGTGCTTGTGAGCCAGCACCTCCCATTCTCTGGCCTGCTAGTGAGAGCAGCCTGCAGCAAGCCCTGAAACATGGCCTTCTCCTCTGTATTTCTACCAGACACAAAAGGCCGGTCTGGTGATGCTGCTGACCAACAGTGATGGACAATTGGTATCTATGCCTGGGGTGGGACATCTGATCTCAACTTGGGGCTTGTTGATGAGCTGATGACTGCTGTTCTCACCGAGAGCCAGCGGGACATGGTCGAACCAGTGTTTGAACACAGTATTGTGATGAGTCATGCTCCTGTTTATTCTGTGGTTTCAAAGGCAGCCATCTAATGTTTAAGAGTATGGAGACATTAAATGAACCAACGGTTTAGTGGAGAAGAAAAGAGATAGACACAGTCATGATTTGCCGACTAGTAGACAGGTGTTATTTAATTTTATGTGGCTCAGGTGCATAGCTTGAAAAGACTCCTAAAGTGTAGGTAAGATTTGGAAAGTCTCAACTGTGCTCCAAATTTGGGAAGCAGTGCCTTATGCTAATGATATTTTTGTGAGAAGATGGTCTCCTTTTCATTACCAGATTGTCCCTTAAATTAGTTGAAGCCCCAGAGGCCTTAAATTAAAAACAAGAAATTATAATGCAGCAGATTGAAATTAGGTTCATGTGCTGTGCTTGAAATATATTAGTGGCTGTTGAAAGCCTAATTTAAAATGAATGGTGGGTTCCTTGTGCAGCATCTCTTGAAATGTCCGGTTATTCGCATTGAAAGCCCAGTTTCTGCCCAGTTAGCGCCATAAAAGGGAGACCTCCCCCTCCGTTCACCATACCCGTGGCTCACTCCCAGCCAGCCTGAGCTGGCAGGACTATACTAGAGTCTGTGCTGATGCCATTACACCTGCCGGAACCTGCTCCCCAATTACTGTCCCTGCCCAACCTGGATGAGATCTAGCTTTGGGTCTCATACTCCTCTTGGCCATACCAACCAGAGAGGCGCCCACTGAGGAGTGAAAACTGGAACTCTACCAGTTCTGGGTTTGAAATCCTGTCTTTCTTCCCAGCCTGGGTTTAAGGGTGCTGGAAAGGTAACGTTAAAGCCTGCTTTTGCTTCATTCATAATTGACAAGTCTGCTCTCTAATCAACTCATTCATAGCAGTGGCTCTTAACCCTGGATGCATGTTGGAAGAGGCTGGGGAGTGTTGGAAAAATACTGATGCCCAGGCTCCAATCCCTCGAGATTTTAATTTAATTGGTGTGTGTGTGTGCGTGCACAAGCTTCTCGGGTTATCCATTTTTCACTGTTAGAATTAGGTGGGTTTTCATTAATCAGACTAAGATGATGTGATGGGCAGATGATGCAAAATTAGCTATGCAGAGAGGGATCCAAAAACTCCAGGAATTCATGACAAAATTAGCCACATACCCTTTTCACTATCCCCAAAGACATAACATAAAGCTAAGGCTTACAGGGGATGAGAACAGGGTCCTCAGGGGCTTAGGTAGGACTAGAAAGTGGGCAGCTTCAGAGCTAGGGGCTGCAGATATTGCAAATACTTCCTCAAAATCAAATTCATTCATTCATTCATTCATTCATTCATTCATTTATTCATGTATTGCCTACTTATTAAGTATCTGTTTGGTGTGAGACATTTCAATAGGCTCTGGAGGTGCACGAGTGAATACCTTTAAAGTAGAAACATAAAAAGGGTTGGAAACACAGGAAATGAGGGTTAGTTTTCCTAATCTTAGATACTTGACTTTTCACCTGGCTCCTATTCCTTTGCAAATGCAGGAACCCAGTATCCGCCCTTGAGTTTTCTCGGAGGAGATAATGACATCCCCTAGCTTTCCTCTTTATCACTTGCAAGGTCTTGTCACTGACATGTGCTCCAGCACATTTTTGTATGATGATGAGTGGCATATGGGTCCCTCTTTGTCAGACACACATTGTCTCAAATACATCCTTATTCCCATTCTGCCTGACTCATTTGGTAATTACAGAAAGTTCTTATGAATAGGCAAGGGTGCAGAGGAAGCATTTTGGAATTTATCAAGATCGAGTAATAGAAATATATATATATATTATATATATATATTAAGAACAATATATAAAGAAATATATGTTTTTATATATTAAGAAATATAGACATTAAGAAAAAATATATACGGCAACAAAAACGTACAGATGATTTCGTGGTAGCTTCACAACACACTAGGATGGTTGGACAGGAATTATTATGCCAATTTTACCAAACGGGATCCTGAGACTTAGAGAAGCTGATTGGTAAGCATTTTAATCTGGTTTCCTCCTCCTGTGGGTAGTGGGCATATCTCTCCAATATGCACCTTCAAGTACTTCCCTTCCTAGAGTCCGCAAAGCCGCCTTCCCCACCTCCGAAACTGTAAGAAAAGCCAAGTGTTCCTGTAGGCACATCTCAGCCGGCTAACTAGACATGGCCACAAGGGGGCACCAAACAGTTTCCATTACTTCCGCAGGCCTGACTTTTCTGCTTTCTCCAGTGTAGTGAACAGGTACACAATCAAAAGAAAACAGTGTGAACATAGAAGAAGAGAAGATGTTGGAAGGTAAAGCCTGAGCCCCAGGTAGAAAACTGACTAGATAGCAGAGGAGATGCCCCACATTTTGACTTTGGTTGGAGAGGGGGCGCAGTGCTCCTGGGTCGGGGTAAGAATCGCTATCGGGACCACCGTTAGGCGTCCTATATGAATGTTTTAATTTTTCTTTAAGAAGCAAAGGAAGATGAAGACTGATGTATACGAAGCAGGCATGTGTTCAATTAGTCTTTCATTGAGTATGTGGTAGGACATTGAATCTGAAAGATAGGCTGAGGATTAATAGGATTGAGTGGATCCTGGAAGGGAGTCTGGATTTTATTCCAAATGCCATGGGAAGCATTAGAGCCAGGGAGCAGCGTGACGTTTTACATCTGGCTGCTCTGCGAGTAAGAGACGGCTCCGCACAGCGTGAACACACCGGAGAGGCTGTTGCAGAGTCCAGAGACAGACACTAGGGTGGCATCGGTGAAGATGGAGAGAAGCCATGAACTTGGGATACCTGTTGGAGTTAGGCACAGGGTTGTTCTGTTCAGACAGAAAAAATTCTGAAAAGAAAATAGGATGGGGGATTTTCTGGATATGGACAGGCATCATTAGATGAGGCTCCACTACAACTATCAATCAATGGGTAGGATGCATTCAAGGGCTGCCCTGGGCTCATCTTCTGTGTCTCCACAGATTCCCATATACTCTCCATTTCCGTGGAAGCCTGCTGGCTTCCATTCCTTAGTATATGGGGGGTAAGAGATAAAATCAAGGTCCCTGGTGGGAACCCGGGGCCTGAATGGCCCTCTTGAGCACTGAGCTAGGTTGGTCATCTATGCAGGTGGTGCTGGCCCAAGGCTGGCTGACCGCAGCAGCAAGGGCAGTTCCGATCTGTCCATCTCAGTTCCTCTCCCCGGATTGCTGTGGGGACTCTCAACTTGTGTTTTTCCTTTGCCTTTTGTTGAATTTGCTGAGGAACTATTGGGAAAAACCACAGCCAGGATTTGTACTTGGTTTATCCTGAGAACGCTAGTAGGACATAAACAGGGAGCAAAGCCTGGAAAGTGGGAAGTGGAGTCCAAGGTGCAATTTCAGGGCAGGAGAGACTGGGGTATGGGCTCTGGGGTAGAAAGCAGAGCCACTAGCAGCTTCTGAAGAGGTAAAAAGGCTGGTGTGTCCTCTTCAGGCACCTGGGAGGGCTGTCCCCTCCCTGCTTTTATGGTCACCTTGATGCGGGCTGGATCGTGCCTACCTCAGTGGGACAGAGATGGAGAACAAAGAGGGAGCAGAAGCACTCTGCACCTGAAAAATGCCCTGGGGACTCTATAAATAGCCATTTTGCAACCCCGTCCAGATGTCTGCTGCTCTGAAAATAACAGAGTGTGTACATATCACCGTGATAGGCGTTTTTCAGAAGAATGTCATCTTCGTTACAACTAGCTAGGGCCCATTGTGTACCTTGAGAGGAAGCAAGATAGATAAATATTGGGGGAACGAGTGTGTGGGAGAGCTGTCAGGGCGAGTGAACATTAGGTGAAATGGATTGTGTTTTCTTGGTGGCTTTCCCCAAGCTCAGTAACAAGATTGCTCTAGGTCTGGGGTTTTTAGTAAGAGATTCCCCAGTGCCATTCATATGCATTGAATTCCTTCTAATTATTGTCACCTGGGGAAGGAAAGGTAGGTACAGAGCGAGAGAGCAGATTTCCTCTATGGGGGAGAGAAGGTGAGACTTCTGCCTTAAAGACACAAAATCAGCCATCTCGACCACTGGACACAGAGCAGAGGGGAGAAGGGAGATAAGCAGGCCTGTCAGGTGGCCTTCTTGATTTAAAGGACATGAGAGGAGGATTCAAGAATATTTGCCCCAGACTATAATTCTTAGGCATTTGGGAGATTTCAACCCATTTGTTAATCTTTTGTCCATGAACTTATTGGAACTTGGCAACTTTCCTGTTTTAGTCATTGATGATTTTTATTGAGGTATAATTTACATACCATAAAATTCACCCACTGTGCATGTACAGTTCAATGAGTTTTAGCAAATGCATAGAGTTGTACAACCATCACTGAAAATCCATTTTAGAGCAATGGTTGTTTTTATTATCCTGTTTCTCTGAACAGTTAGGCTAAATGGTTATTGGAGGGAGTTGCAAGGTGTGGGAGGAAGACGCACAACAGTCTGGGGAGGAGTAGAAACTTAAGAAATGGAGATGGTGGAGTGGCCTGGACAGGAAGTTTCCTTTGGGAAGAAATGACAAGAGCCAGCAGTTCCTACCGTGTATGCACAATAAACCGGGGGCCATGCTAACCTCGTCACATGAAAGATCACATTTGCTTTTAACAGTAACCCAGTGAGATGGGCAGTCTTATTATTCCCATTTTGCAGACGGAGAAACCGAAGGTTGAATCACTTGTACAAGGTCTCACTGCTAGAAAGTGGCTGAACTGGGATTTGAACCCTAACCTCTCTGCCTGCAGCGTTGCAGGCTCAAACCATTATACTAGGGGGCATGTGAAGGCTTTGATTTAGAATATAAACCACTGTAAGGTGACTTGAACTACAGAAGATCCTGACAGCACACTCAACCTCTCTCATTTTGTGACTTTTAACCCATCTGAGTTTATTAAAATGAAAACCGAGTCTCTACTACCAATTGACTCTAAGTCTCACCCGCCCCCTGGGCTCATTGTCATTTTGGCTTTGGCTCCACCTGGAAAAATAAACACCAACTGCTGGGCTTGTTTGCATTCCGAGGCTCCTGCTCTGACCCTCAGACATCAAAAGGCACCAAATGTCTGGTGCCTTCTCCTGTGCAGTGAAATAAAGGAACCTGAAAATCCACTGCCTTTCCGTAAACAGCCTGCCTGCCACAAAAGTAACAACAGTGTTTGACGAGGCCACTGTATTCCTTTCTCCCTTTCAAAATCAATCTTTAGATTGTAGGCCTGAAAACCAGGTGCCACTATCTTATAATGGGATGCCAGGGGTTAGAAACAGAATGCTACACACCTCTTAACATGTGAAATATGATTTATCTGTCCAGGCATATCTGAAAAGAAAGGAAGAAAAAAACGCAACAACGACCCTTCTGTTGAGTTTTGAAATGTAAATGTTTGCTAATGCTTTGCAGAAGACAGCTTCACTTGGGCTGAGAGCTATGTGTAAAGAAACATTAAAATGCATCATTTGCTCAGGGCTAAAAGTCATCAGCTTGTGATATTAATGCCCTTTAGAAAATAATTTGTCGGCATGAAATCAGAGCATGCCTTGTGCAAAGGATTGGCTCTTGTCAATTTTCTCATGGCTCTACTGAGTTATAATTGCATTTAGATCTTGCCCAAAATGAAAGAGTTCCCTTTTTTTCCTCACTTCTTTTTTTTGCTTGAAGAGAAGTAAGGGGGTTAACTTTGATTTCACCCGTGCGAGGGGCCCCTGCCCTGCAGGCTGGGATGAGCTGGTCAGCTAGAAGGTCACAGGTTGTTATTTCTGGCTGCTTCTCCATCCTCGGCCCCCAGGCTCCCCGCGGGGCCTGTGGGTCGAATGCTGGGAAAAGACAAAGGCTTAGGGGCACCTGTGAGAATGCCCACAACCGATTGGCTAGCTTTATTAAGGACATTTTGCTGCAAGTGACAAAAAGCTTCTTCAAGCTGGGTTAAGCAAGAAAACGGAAATGTTGAGGGACCCAGACATGGTCCATGGAGCCCAGAGGTGGGCTAAGGGGGAACTTTCATTCTCTTGGAAGCAGGAGCTCAATGCTGCCAAGACTCTCAATTCTCCTGGGTGTATCCAGGATGGGCTGAGGCCACTAGCTGCTCCTGGCATGGGGACGGCATGGGTGGGGGGAGGGGCTTGAGGGTGAGATGGAGGTAGGTGGAGAGACAGATGAAAAGGTTGGTTCCGTAGCTCTGGCCTTTCCTTCCTGCCTCATATGAAGCAACCACCTTCTCCTGTGGTGTTCAGTGGAAGATTCCATCCTTTACAGTGATTTTGTTGTGAAAACTTGAAAATGACTGGACTAGATAATTCCTCGGCCTCCTCACAGATTCTACGGCTTTGAGGAACCTGCCTCCAGGAGACTGTGTAAAGCATCACACTGATATGCACAACAGACACCTGCCGCACCTAAAGACTGAGTCATCTCTCCAGTACGTGGCCACTTCTGCAGCTCCACCAGCACCGATCTGGTGTTGCGAGCCACTAGGGTAACAGAGGAAGCAGAATCAGACAGCAAGGCGCTGCTCCTTGTCTAATTATCATTCTGGGTGGCTGAATATTCCCAGGCGTGTGGTTGATCACCCAAGGCATCTAGGCTTTTCTTTTTCCTTTCTTCCTTTAAAAATAAATTAAAATAAGCTTTTTAAAAAAATACATTCACATATTTATTTCATTAATTCATTCAATACATTTATTGAGAACCTCCTTAGGGGTTCTAGGATCTGGAGATAGAGCAGTGAACAAAATAGCATCAACGTGCTGCCCTTGTTCGTGAGGAGGTGACGATTCCTTCTCCGTTGGGTCCAGCAGGTGTGCTGCTGCCAGCCCCACCAGCTCACTAGTGCCAGAGGCCATGGTCATTTTTCCTCATTAAGCTTAAGCACTGATCTTTAGCCAGCTATAAATAAATAAATTTGAAAAGTTTGAGTAGTGATTCTCAGTGTGGTCTGGGAATGCCTATAGTTTCTGAGACCTTTTCTGGGGGTGCATCCAGTCTCATGTGTTTTTTTTATACTAACTGAGGCATTTGACTTTTTCAATCTCTGTCAAGAATGTACAGTGGAGTTATTCAAAGGCTACACGATGTGTGATAGCAAAACAGATTGAATGGAGACGCAGATATATGAATTCAGCTGCCGTCCATGAAGCCAACCATCAAAGAGATTCGCAAACATACAGAACAGTGCCTTTCATCTCAATACATATTTTTTATTTTGGAACATATATTTTTCATAAACACCAAATTTATTATTAACATGTTATGAGTTTATGTTAAGGTGTGATGAGTTCATTGTTTTTTTTAAATGAATTGATGTCTTTTAAAAAATATCTTGATTTTAATTTCGAATACGGTAAATATCAGTAGTTATAAACCACATAAGCGAAACTCTTGGGCAGGGGTGTAATTTTTGAGAAGGTAAAGGGGTCTTGAGACCAAAAGTTTGACAACTGCTGATTTAGAGATAATGGGTGCTGTTCACACGTAATGTGTCAGTGTTCACAGAAGCAATAGAAGTTATTTAAATCAGTGGTCCCCAACCTTTTTGGCACCAGGGACCGGTGCTCCTATGAGAATCTAATGCCTGATGATCTGAGGTGGAGCTGAGGCGGTGATGCTGGCACTGGGGAGCGGCTGCAAATACAGATGAAGTTGTGCTCACTCACACCGCTCACCTCCTGGTGTGCGACCTGGTTCCTAACAGGCCATGGACCACTACCAGTCCATGGCCTGGGGGTTAGGGACCCCTGATTTAAATACAGAAAGGGCTGAGGAGAATCTGGGTCTGCCTTCTTTCCTAGGTGCATGTGGGGAAGGAACTAAAGAGTATAGTGTAGCAATTAAAAGCTGTTTCTGGAAACAGCAGACTAGGGGGCCAATCTTGGATTTGCGTTCTGCTTCTCGGGAAATGAGCCAGGTGGCCATATTAAGGAGGCACGAGAGAGGCCGAAGGGAGACAGGCGTGAGAGCAGAGCTAGCTGGACCAGGGGTTACTCGTTTAACAAAGCAGGCATGCTCCAAGCGGCCATCTCTGCAATGCTCTCTCTTGTCTGTTTTTTCTCTGACTCAGCCACGGGCAGGGCCAGCGAGGGAATGGGGAGAAGTTTAACGTGGCTTGAGATGAAATGAGGTGAAAGACTTTCTCCCAGGCTGGTGCTGAATTCCTTCTGGTGATCAGTGAGTCTGGGTCGGCCTGCTGGTTAGAGCTGGTAACCACTCTGGCTGGAGGTAGGCTGGAATGTATCAGACCCAAGCAGCAGAGACCCATCCCACTTTCCTGCTAGGAAAAGAAAATGAGAAGCTAGGGAAGGAAGTCATGGAGGAGAGGGTGAACAGTGTGACTCTGGGACAGACAGCTCTTAACAAGAGTGGGCGAGGCTGTGAGCTTCTGGAGGGCAGGCATCACACATAATGATTTCCCTGGCTCTTGGCAGAGTGCCCCACAGGATGAATGATGGGTGGATGGATGGATGGACACGTAGCTACAGCTTATAGGGAGCCCAGTCAGTTTTCCAGCTCCTGCTGCCACTCTTAGCACCCTCTTCCTCACCCAGGGTACACATGCCAGCACCTGGTCCTCCAGTCTGCAGTCATTGCCTATGAATTTAATCCCATGAAGATGCCTTGCTGAACAAGCTTCCTTTCTCAAGGGTGTTGGAGTTTTAAAAAGAGATGATGACGAGGGCAATGCTTTATCCAGATTGGTAATTCTCTAATGCAATTTTGTCTGTTTCCTCAAGATGTTCCATAAAACTTTTGATTAAATCTTTTGTCGAATGAATTTGAGAAACCTGGGACATTATAGTTCCTTCCTGAAGATGTAAAATGCATATCAGAGTATTAAAGGTTCTGAAAAGTCTCGGGAGTTAAAAACAACCTGTTTGATTTTTTTAAAGTCTTATTTGAAGTGTGATTTACATACAATAAAATTCCCTCATTTTAAGAGTGCAGTTCGATGAGTTTTGGTAAATGTATATACTTAGGTAACCAACGGCACAATCAAGATATGGGACATTTCCATCGACCCCCGAACCTACCCATTGACCCTTTGTAGTTAGTCTTCTCCCCAAACACCCAACTTTAGGCCACCACTGATCTATTTTCTATAACCATAGTTTTGCCTTTTCTAGAATTTCTCATTAATGGAATTGTACAGTAAGTAACCTTTTATACCTCTGGTTTTTTCCCCTGAGCATGTTTGTTCATTTGTTTATTTTTTTGAGGCTCAATCGTGTTTGCATATTGGCAGTCCTTTTTTATTGTCAAGTCGTGGTCCATTGTATGGATGGACCACTGTTTGTTAATCCACCTGCCAGCTGATGGGCATTTAGGTTATTTCCAGTTTTGGGTGTTGAAGAAGTAAACAGCTATGGATATTTGTGTACAAGTGCTCATGCAGACATATATTTTCATTTCTTTTTCTTCCTTGTATTTGATCGAAGACACTTAAATGAACATATGTTAATGAATATTCCGAAGAACAGTTTGGAAAACAGTTTGAATGGGAGGCCTGTCGATACCATCTAGGCTGCGCTGCCCTTGCATCCATGGGCAAAACCGAGATTCCTCGGGCTGGGGCCCTTGCTAGGCGGACATTCAGAAAGGCGAATGGGGTAATTCTAGGTTTCCCAGGCAGAGCTCTTGAGCTGGGCGTGGCGAATCAGCCTCAGAACTGTGTTGTCTTATCTAGCAGGAAACTCAGACCATCAGCATCTCTGTTATCTCTGGTCTCCCCACAGTGGAGAAGCAGCGATTCTGGTCTCCAGCCAGCCACTGTGACCCTTCTCACTGGCTCTGAGTAAAGATGGAAAGGTCCCTCTGCAGTTGCTATCATGAATGCCATCATTCTCATCAGCAGATGGTGGCGGAGAGAGGCTGATTGAAAACTCCTGTAGCACATAGAACAAAAACCAGCCAGAGGAGCCCGTAAGGTAAACGATATCATTGTCAGACAAATAAAGAGAACAGCAGCTACCCTACCGTGGCAAGAACCAGGGCTGGAGCTGCCTTGTGGGGAAGCAGTTCTCACCCAGGAGCGAGGGAGCTGACAGCTCAGCAGAGGCTCCTATTGACCTCACCTGATGAGAAGAACAGTTTGAGGGCCCTGGGCTAGGTTTAGCGTTTACATGTTTAATGAGCATCCTGACTTTCTTTTGTTTGTTATCGGACTGCCTTGACAGACTTTCATGATTTTTAAAGTTTGTTGATCAATTAAATTGGAAACGGATCCTATTTCACACCTTTGGATGGGCCCTAAGGTGTGGAACTCACCTTACTTGGGCTGCCAGCTTCATAAACGTGGGGCTGAGGCTGCAGGAGACATGTGCCATTTGCAGTCAGAACCAAGAATTTGAAACCTCCCATCCTTGCTTTAGCTCCACTGGCCTCTCAGTCTGCACTAACATCTGGAGAAGAACAGAGAAGAGACAGCTCCTTCCTGTAGCCACATTCCATGGGTGTTCTGCAGTTTTCTGGAAGGAGCACAAGCTTCGGGAATTAGACTTGGGTTCCAACCCTGGCTGTGTCACTGATCAGCTAAGGCCAGCCTCCTTGACTGTGACTTAGTCTTCTTGTCTGTAAATGGGGGAAAGTACCTACTTCAGAGGTGTCAAGGGCAGTGTATCAGATATATTGTCTTCTGTGAATAGCCGAGTGCCTGGAGCATATCAGGTGTATAATCCATAGGGTTCACAACCCCAACACCTGGACTCTCCCCTGTACATCTCCCCAGCGACACTGTGAGCCTGGCTGACAGCAAGGAGGAGAATGCTTGGGGAAAGTGATGCTTCTTCTACCAGAAATTCTTACTCAGCATCTTAGCAGCCTAGAACCCCACGCTGGAGGTGGCTTTCCAAAGTGCATGCTGAGTGGTCATCTGACTTTCCCCAGAACACCTTCAAAATGATGCAGTGGGTGAGGGCATGTCTCCATCACTTGGGCTAGTTCCTTAACCCCTCCCCACCTCAGTTTCCTCATCTGTAGAGTGGGAACTGATAACACTAACCTAGTGAGCTGGTTGTAAAGAAAAGGTAACACATGGAAAGTGCCTAAAGTGGTCCTTGGCAAGAGAAGCCCCTCCATAAATGCCATCTTTAGAGACTTGCCTTATTGTGTATAACCTTTTCAGTGCCCAGGAACTCGCTGTGGCCGGTTACTCCCACACCTGCCTTGGCACCTTGGTCCAGTAAAGGAAGCTCTCCTGGTCTTCACAAAATTTCCACTTGAGAGTCTACTTATTATCCTTCTGAGACTCCCGCCCCTTCCCGACCCCCAGAGAGTGAGCATCTGTTCTCTGGGTCTTTTTCTTTGTCCTACTTAAATTAACATCTTATACCCAAGAGCCTATTATGAGGTCAAACGGTCTGAAATTGCCACTTTGTCCATCAGAGACTGCTGAATGTCAGCGATTTCGTATGGCTCAACCAAACATAAGGTCATGGAAGCAGCACTGCCTTTGGGCCCCTGGAACCACAATTACCACAGTCATTTTGAGCACCTGATTCTGGGGCCTTGTTCCTGGTTGAGGGGGATGTCCAGGAATCCGCATATTTAACAAGGCCTTCACTGACAGCCTTCACTAGCCTGGGAAGCAGGACACACAGGTTCGGCGAGCAGTCCTGCGTCTGGCTGGCCACACCACCTTGGGCAAGTCCCTTCACGTCTTTAGATCTCAACTCTCTTAACCCCCATAGGGGCGTTTCCAAAAGAGGGGGTCTTTCAGATCTTCCAACCTGGAACTCCTATGGTTTTATTTAGTGGTGCCTGCTGGGAGCCGAAGGTCACAAAAAATGTAGCCGCAAACTGCAAGAGTTCTCCAGTTGGAGAGAAGCAATGGAGCAGAGTGATATCACGGGAAGATAATGCAGCATCATGGTAGAAGCGAGTTCACTGGGAAATGAAGGCTTAACTGCAAATGTAGATTACTGCCGTGGAAGCTCTGAAGACGGGAAGCCACTGTGGACAGGGCAGGCGTCCTGAGGGAGGGGGCACTTTGAGGAAGGTGTTGGGTCCAGAGGTGGCAGATCCTCCTTATGTCATTTCTCTTTGGTATCCCCAGCTCACTGGCTCCCAAAATTTCAGCCACCTTAAGGTGCTTCATTTGTTCACTTGCTCATTCATTCATCCATCTACCCATTCATTATATTCACTAATATATATTCGGGTGCTAATATATAGCAAACAAGATAAAATCAGTCCCTGTCCTTATGGAGCTTAATAACGTAAGGATCAGTCAAGACGAATCAAAACAGGAGATGTAGCACTGTGCTGAGAATTAAAATAGGATGAAACAACAGTGACCGATTTCTTGGTTTGGTGGAGTGTTGGCCAGAGAAGGCCTCTTCAAGGACACGATGTGTAAGCTGTGATCGGAAAGTCAAGAAAGAGCCAACCAGGACAAGATGCGGGGACAGAGTGCTCTAGGCAGAGGGATCTGCCAGCACAAAGGGTTCGAGGCGGGATTTAACCAGAACAAAGGAAAGGCAGTGTGGGAGGCATGATATAAGCGGGTGGTACACGGTGTACCAAGTGGAGTAGGCAGGGTCAGAGGGAAAGGGCTTTGTTAACCAGGATGAGGAGTTTATGCTTTATTCTAAATGCAATGGGGAAACATGGAACGGCTTTAAGCAGAGGAATGTAATTGACTTATGTTTTTGAGAGAGCTCTCTGGCTACAGAATGAAGAATGATTGTAAGGAGGCCAACGTGGAGACGAACTGTGTGATGAAGATATGGCAGCAGTTCAGATGAGAGGTGATGGTGGTGTAGACTGGCGGAGTAGCTGGTGAACAGTGCACAGATATTTAAATACTCGGGAAGGAGAGGGTGGCATAGAGATACCCAAGAAGGTAGGAGAAGGTCTCAATATTTAAGCGATGTTTCTCAAACATCTTCTTCCTGCCTTCCTAGGGAATGTTGTGCATTTAATCAATTCAGCAATGATTTTTTAAAATTAATTAATTTATTTTAATTAGTTTCAAGTATACAATACATCGGTTAGACATCTATATAGTTCATAAAATGATCCCCCCAATTGCTCCCTCCCTCCCTGGCCCTCCAGCTAGCCCCAGCAATGATTCTTAACTGGGATTCCCCTGGAAGGGGTAGCAGTGGACTGTTGCTAGAGGACTGTGGAGGACATGCCCTACTCTTGCATCCCACCAACTGCTGCACGGTTTTGTGTCCTATTTCACAGTTCCTGTGAATGAGGGACTAGGGTACCTGCCCAAGTAATGAGCAGCATTCCTTACTACAACCCAGTGTGACCTGCTGAATCTTGTTCCTTGCTATTTTGACCCCTCCAAACACATTTTGAACCCATGTTTATAAAAAAAAGTCATTTTGATCAGAATAACAAAAACATTCATTTTTGTCAAAAAATAATTTTATGGAGCAAACTATTAAGTAATTTCTTGATCATTTTCTTTTCTTTTACTATCTGATGCAGCTAAAATTTTCCGATCATTTTGGTTTTCGTTTCGATTTTTATTATGAGAAATTCTATTCTACATGTAGTACAATAAATATTTGATTCATCACTCAGGTTTTGTTTTTTTTGTTTTTGTTTTTTTTTAAATTTATGTTCGTACCATTTCAAATTTTGGCTTTTGCCATAATGATTTTATTTTTTTCAGGTTCAGTTTTCTCAGAGTTGATTTTGAAAACTTAAATTTTGTCCAGAAGATGTGATTCTTTAGTCACGTTTCAATTACAATGAAATTTATCATGTGTACTTTTAGCCACTGACAGTTTTATTTTCTATTCTGTATTTTCAACCAGTAATATCTCGTATAAGTTGGAAAGAACTGATAGTTGTATTTATATCCTGGCTAGCGTAATGAGGATTATATGAGCTATTGTGTCAGATATATTGGCTTCGTTCTTGTACGTGGGCAGCACAGGTGGGTGGTGAGTACCCAGGCTCTGGGGTCAAGTATGGTTTCAAATCTTGGTTTCGCCACCTTGAAGTTTGGCAAACTTGGGCCTCAATTTCTTCATCTTAAAATGAGAATGATGATAATGACACCATCTAGGTGGCTGCTGCTGTGAGATTTGAACCAATGAATGTATAGCAAGCACTTGTCACTCTGCATCAGTAAATGAACCTAATTCATTATCTGACAAAGGCAGGATCTGGCCACACATCAGGAAAGCCTGAGAGGGTGGAGTTTATGTCAAGTGCCCCATGTCCCTTTTGTACTGCTTTCCATTTTACTGTCTGCTTCTATCTCTCTCAGAAGCCTCTTGGGTTCTCAGTCCCACTGACTAAGGTTTCTCAAAATGTGATCTACAACACAGTCAATTTGGAAAGTTGTTAAAATGCAGATTCCTGGATACCTAGACTCTTTTAGGGTGGCCTATGCATCTGCATTTTAACACACTCCAGGTGTTTCTGATGTACACTGTGGTATGAGAGAGACTGAGACCTCAGCTCTTAGCTGTATTTCAAAAGTAGAGTGGAAAGTGATCTGCTTCACCTGCCAGGCCAGGTGAACTAACCCTGGGCTGCTCTTTTTAAACAATGGCTTCTGGTTGGTGAGCACCCAAGAAAGGCTGGGAGATCTCCACCACCTTTCTTGGGCTCCTAGGGTCTGAAAGCCATCATCTGTGTCAGACTAACGGTTGTGACCCTTCCCATAATTTTAATTGAAGCTGAATAGCAGCGATTCTATCATTTGGAGCTGTCTGGGGTTAATTCTAGTAAAGTTACACCATGACCAATGAGTGCTTTGGTTTCACCTCAAAAGGTTACTGACAATGTAAAACAAATCAATGCACCCGCGTCCAGTATGAATATGTCCGAGCATCACCTTCTCAGCTCTCTACTCGTATCCAGTCAGAATTCACAGGGTCTACAACATGCGAGCTTCTGGTCCCATGACGCAGCAAGAGACATGCAGATTCTTTCGAAGGTCAAGTCTGCAACAGGAAAAGTGTTGGCAGAGTACTATGCCATCCTTTGCCTCCAGCTAAAGTTGACACCCTAATCCATTGCTGCCCACTATCAACAAACCCAGGGGTCTAGAGAGCTGATATTCTACCTAAAGTCACATGGTTTAGACATCTTCTGTGCCAGTTGGTAAATAGCTGCTCAGGGTTTTCCTTGGCCCTCTCCACACTGAGCCAGTAACTAGAGAGTTAACATCCAAACCAGAAGGGGGTCTGGAAAAGTCCAGGTGTTAGGGTTAGGGGTCGGGATTAGTGCAGAGGCTGGTAGAGCTGCTGCAGCACTATTGCTATCCTCTGTGCTGATTGGTGAGTGCTTAAATATTTTGAATATCACCCTGGGGAGGCTAAAGAATCTTTCTCAGTACAATGCTGCAGGCGGTCATCACCAATTGATCAAAGTTGGTAGTTTAGATAAATTCTATTCACTGTTCATAGATTAAGGTCTTGCCTCCCCTAAGGGTATGTACCTGGTTTTAAACTGGAGGTGAAAGAACCTGGCAGGGCTGGGCTTCTAATGCCGTAACTCCAAGTACTGGATTTGGATAGAATTGGGCGCTGGTGGCTTCAGATCTCATTCCCTGAGCTAGGGGTGGCTCTGCCCCTTGACCATGATGTAGGCAGCTTGTCCAGGCCTGCACTCAGCCTTGGCAACCTCCAGCATAGAAGCCTGAGTGTCAATGGTTTCTCTGCCACATGTTTTCATTTTTGTAAAAATTAAGGGACCTGTGCTGCCTATAGATGGCAAACGGAGCTCAGCATCTGAACAGCATGACTTGGGTCCTTAAAAATACTGAGTAAAAGTAATTCTGCCGTATTAATATATATATTTTTTCATTTTTCATAAGTAGCAAAGTGCTCCCAGATTTAAAATGAATATGGTCACGCTACCACCAGTGAGAACTGGTGGGGGTGCCGTGAAGAAGAAGAGCTTTTAGGAACATGGAGCAGAGAGAGGAAGGAGCAAGTTAGTGTCTTTGGGATAAATGACTATGTATGAATTGGATGGTCCAGAAGGAAGACTTTGGTTCCTTACCCCAGCCCCCTTCAAGGGCTGCTGGCACTGTCCGAGCGGGATGGGCAGTAATGATTTGTTTTTGTAGGATAGGATCTTTTTGTTTGCGATGAAAGACTTTCATAGTTGCCACACCTCTCATTTTTGTCAGTAAGAGAACTGAGGTCCAGAGGAGTTAACTGACTTTCGCAAGACCACACAGCTAGCCCAGGACAGATGCAGAGTCCACAGAATCCTGACCACACATTCTGTTCACCTTAGACAACTTGTCAATGGAATTTATCCATTTCTAGATAGCCCAGAGGTATCATTAGGAACACTAATTGCCATGAAATGTTGCAATGCAGGGCTGGCTGAGGTTTGCTCCAAAACTAAATGGCCTTGTTTAATGCTGTTTTGGGGTTCGCTCCTGGTACTTCTTAGGTCTTTCTTCATCGTCGTCAATCTCTCATTGTGCCTGTTTCAAATAAATCTTCTAAACTCGATTTCCCTATACAGTTGACTGTGAAAGTATGTTAACAATTTAATTTTACATGATCTCCCGCATGGCTGCTGGAAACCTCACGGGCACAGTCTAATCTGCCCCCTCTGTCTCTTGCACATTCTCAGGGCCCTCTGCACCTCTCCTGGTGCATGCGTTCTTCTAGGAGCTCTGGCTGGCCTCCTGAAAAGCGCAGGGTCCAAATCCCACAATGACCACTGTGACTATAGACAACTTTCTTAGCTTCTCTGCGCCTGGGTTACCTGTACCTCTTTCAAGGAGAGTACCAACGGCCTGCAGAGTTGTCTTTTAACAAAGGCTAGTTTCTTCTCTTTGTTTAGAAGCATGTTCCACCTCTTGCCTTATATTATGGCTGGTTACAGGGAATGTCAGTAGTCTCTGATAGGATTCAGGGTTCTTGAGACTGGTGGCTATGTTTCCTAATTCCGGGCCCTTCTGTGCCAAGCGTAGACATGCTGCAGGCTCTCCATTAATGCTTGTGGAGTGGAGAATATTATGAGTCAGTAAGTTCTGACCCGAGGCAGCTGGAAATGGCTGTGTTCTCTCCTGCAGGCTCTGGGGCAGAAGCGTTGGAGGCCCTTCTCCCTTCTCTGTGTCCTAAGAGCTTTGACCTCCACAAAGACAGGGCATCTCTGTAAGTTAGGACATCTCTTTGTAAAGTGGCCCCAGGGCAGAAAGTCCTTCTCCCAAGAGAGAATCAGACTCTGGGACCCTCTTCAGAGCCCATGCAAAACGAGCCAGGCTTCTCCTTCCCTAGGGGCACAGCAAATGGTGCAAAGAGTTCTCAAGGTGGCACTTTGAGCGGCTCTGTGTTTCATAGCCTTTGGGCAATCTCTTCATTCCTTTGCAGCCCGTTCACTTGTCAAATCAAGAGCCCCTGCCCACTCTCTACACGGCTGGCTGTGCGGATGAAGACAGGGGCTGGAGGAGAGAGAAAGATGAGGTGAGAGAAGCCCAGTAATGGAGATGAGAGAGTGAGACTGGGGGCCCCAGAAAGGAGACATGGACAGGAGCTTGGCTATGCTCTCTCCACCTGGGTTCCTTAAGATGCTGCTCTTTCTGCCAACAAATCTCCTTTCTCCTCGAGTCATTCCCAGTGGGAGTGGTGCCTCTGGTCAAAAGGATCCCAGCTAATTTCTTCCTTAAATAACCCATGGCAGTCACGTGGTAAGTTTCTTGAGGGCGGGAACCACCTTTGTGTTCTTCTGCTCCATGCACAATACAGGGCAGGGCAAGTAAGAGATGCTGGAGGCATAGTGATTGCTCATTTTATGAATGATAAGCCTGGGTAGCACCCTGCTGGGCACAGGGAGTGGGTTTGTCCCAGAAATGTCAACAACTATTAGACTATTTCATGCAGAGAGGCACAACCTCTGTTTTTTTTTTCTCTCTCTCTCTCTCTCTGTGTATTCCTGAGTCTAGTCTTCTGAGCGTGTCATAAACCCCATTTATGGTGTGTTCTGCAGCGCTTTTGCAAACACAGGAAAATCCATTTGAATCCAATATTCTCAGATTGCCCTGTTCATTTAGTAATTAGAATATATTACCCTCAAAGATTGCTCAAGCCTCCTGCTTTCTTGGTTCTCCGCCTTCTCTGAGGCTCCTTCAGATGCTGCTAGTGAGACATTTGGCTAAGGGTGTAAATGCTTTTGCTATATCTTTTTATCTAAGTATTTGCAGCAGGTTTTATGGGGCTTGTAAATATGAACTGATTTTCTTTTACATATGTGAGTCAGCCTTATTTTGGTCTAAAGTGGACTTTATGAACCTGTATGGATTAGAATAAACACTGAACCCAGTAATCAGTTTTGATTCTATATTTAATCCTTAAATAACTAGGCTTTTCGTGTATGTATGTGTGTACATGCACAGAATATTAAGAAAAAATTAAGTGTGAGTGCTGCTATGTGTAAAGCTGTTTGATCTGAGGACGGGCCCGGGCGAATTTCTGGAAGGGTGGGCCCAGAACCAACAGCTGAAGGATCTCTTTTTGTCTTGAAAGTCACTGTTTCTTTACTTGTAAAATGTGAGAATAAGACCTACTCTCCAGGATGGTTGTGCAGATCAGAGCGAAAGGGCCTAGCATTAAAGCCAGCGCTAGCACGCAGTAAACACCACTGCGCAGTAACAAACACCACTTACAGAATCTCAGCCTCGAATGGATTTTAAGGGCCTGGAGGGCAAAGGTATCATGTCCCCTGCCGTGTGCCTGGCAGTTCCTAGGAAGCCCTGGGCCAGCTACATGATAATATAATACAGATGTATTGCATTGGATGAAAGTGTCTGCCTGGGTCCTTAATTTATCAGAGTCCTGCCAGAGAAAAGTTATACCCCAATGATGTTATCTTTGGTCATCATCAGTGATAGAGCAGCAAAATGGAGGACCAGCAGAGGGGCGGTGGGGAACAGGGCTTCTTTCTCAAGGTCAACTGCTTGCATTTGTGTGTCAGCTCAGGGAGGTACTTGAAGAGTTGCGTGGCTTCAGACATGTCAATTAGCTTCTCTGTGCCTCAATCCCTTCACCTGTGAGATGGGCATACTAACAAGAATGTTCCAGCTATTATATCTATCTATATTTATATAGATATATAATATTAACATATGTAAAATGCTTAGTGTGCTTGGTACACAGTATTTATTATTATTAGTGGTTAAAAGAATGGACTTTGGTGGCAGAAAGATTTGGATTTGAGCCTTGGCTCTGCCGCTTACCAGCTCCGAGACCTTGGGCAATTGTTTCTAAGCCTCTGTTTCCTCATCTGGTATTTGTAGATGTCTTTTATCTCCTAGGGTTATTATGAGCATCAAATCAGACAAGCTACATAGATGCGTAAAGCACTTAGCATGGTGCCTGTCATAGAGAAAATACTTAATCAATGTTATTTTATTATCTTGAGAGCTACTCTAATTTAACACCATTTATTCAAAAACTGTTAGTGAAGCCTGTGCTAAGTGTGGGCTTGATACTGGAATGAAGTTTCTTCCCTCCCTCATGAAGAAGCATGCACATCTTTTCTGTTTTGGGAGAAGATTTACTTCTTCTACCCTAGTCAGAACATTTGAATATCGCACAAAAAAATCTGGAGAAGAGACTAAGGTGAGTCATCTTGAATCTCCAGAAGGAGATTTGGCTTCGGGTGTGAGAGCTCCTATGAGCTATAGAGCAGTCACACACATGGGACCCAGGACTGGAACTGATGGGCTATGTAGACATGGGCACTTCTAGGGTGGCCACCTGTCCTGGTCTTTACCTGCCTCCCTGATGTTATTAACTGTGCCCCTTTTCACCTGGAAGCTGTCCTGGGCTAGATGTTAAATTATATGATTTCTCATACTCGACCTACTTAAGAAAAACACACACCCCTGTAGCTGAAAAGAGTGTGGCTGGAAGTACCACTTGGCCACGTCTGGCATTTGGAAAGGGTGACAGGCATCTTGCTGATGCCAGGAGACGGGGCTTCTCTGGGTGTTGTCAGGGGAACCCCAGGGGGCGAGAGCCATGGAGAGAACATCTCCTTTCCTCTCCTGGGAAAGTTACGGATACTTATTTTTTCCTCTCTTTTTCCAGGTCAGCACACATTATGGGAATTTTGTCATTTTCTTAGATTCTGAAAGTGAGTGGCTACATGCCAGAGCGAGGGCAATGAAGAGAGGCCAAATTAAAATGACAACTGAACAACAAAATCTCATGTAACACACACAAGCAACCAGCCCCAAAGATAAAACTTCTGGCCTTAATTTGAATCCTCTCCTCTCTTGGTTGTTTGCTGTTAGTGTTGTCATTGGGGGAGGGACAAGGTGGTGGGTGGAGACGTTTGCAGCTGTCCCTATGTTCTCACACCTGTGTTCTGGCTCAGTACTCAGGGCAGGGAAGAGAATGGTGCCATGGGGAGGAGGCACTGGCTGAATATTTTGGAGCAGTGTTTGCTAAGACTCTTATTAAAATATAATTAAGTATAAAAAGCCAAATAGAGATGTCCCAGGATTTCTACAAAGCTGATGTGTTGATTTTATTAGCAAGACAAAAGATATTTTTTACAAGAGTAATTAGACGAAGTAAATAGTAAATCGTGATTATTGCATCAGGTCGTTTTCTAAGTGTTTCACATATATTTACTTATTTAATTCTCACAACAGATCTCTAAGTTGGAGACACTATCATTATCTCCAGTTTTCAGGTGTGAAAACCGAGGAGCCGAAATGTTAAATAACTTGCCCAAGGTCATCTGGCCAGCCAGTGGTAGATTCTACTTCTGCTCTCAGGCTTCAGAGGCTAAGCTCTTAACCAAACCCCATATCACTTACTGGGCTGAAAGTTGGCTTGGGATCAGGAAATTGAGGCACAGAAAGTTAATTAATTTGCTAAAGTCACACAGCTAGGAAGTAAGAGATGAGGTACTCAAACTCAGCTTTCCTTAGCTTTAGAGACTATCCCTTAGCAGTTACGAAAGCTTTTCCTTTTTACTTTGTTGGGTTCTTTAAAGGACTGTTGTAAAAATCAAGCGGGGCAAGGTATGTGGGTACATTTAGCCAACTGTAAAGCGCCATTCAATAACCATTCATAAACTAGATGTGAGGTCTGGAGGGGAAACAAGAATAACTCACCTGTGTTCAGAGGAACCTCGGGAAGAGACTGCAGAAGAGAGACCCACACATTTGCAGTAAGGAGTTTGAGCAGCAGACATGTGAGATGTTAAGAAAGTCAGGTGGGATCTTAAAACCAGGCAGCGTAAAAGAGGGGAGCATTTCTTTTCTGGTGCTAAATGATAAAGCCAAGAGACCCAGCCCTCATATGTGTGACCGTAGCTCAGAGAACACAGTGCTAATGAACAGCATCATCAACCACAACAATAGCAAGTTTGAGCCAAAGACATTCCGTGTCCTTCCTCTCACCGAACTTTCTTCAAGCTGCTTCCGAGCATTTCCCCAGGTTATTGGCTCTTTCCAGACACCTCTGCAGAAGGGTCCTAATTTGCGTCACCATATGGAAATCTTTATCTTGAGCTACACAGCTCCCTGAGCTGTAATATGCCTACAGAAATGCGCTTTCTGTAGGTTTGAAAACGGCAAAAAGACTGACAGCTCCTTCCCTCCCAATTTTCGCCCCTCTTCCCCAAATCCCGGCATCTGCTAAAGGCCCAGTTGTTTTCCATGGGGGCAAATATGCCTGTCTTTCTCTTCAAGATGACTTATTGTACATTCTTTTCATCTGCTCACAGTCTGATTTGAATATGAATCCGTAGAACACAAGCATCCAGCACTGGGAAGAATTATAACTTTGTTATATTTTGCCCAATTGCAACAGTTGTCTTATCATTCTTCCCTGCAAAGGAGACTAAATGACAATGTTTGGAAAGATGGCAACATTAATCACGTGCGAAAGTGATTTATTTTTAATCCACCACGCGCGCGGCTGTCCTCAAGTTATTTGTGAATACACATCAAGCCCAAACTTTGAAATTTTGATAATTGGTGTCTTGCAATTGCATTATTTCACCCTTTCTTCTGAGTCTGATGTGTGTGGAAAGTTTCCCAAATATATATCCAGTAAATGAACCCCCGACTCAAAGATAGGCACAGTAAAGTAAAGCCTCAGTTATTCATTTATTTAATGAAAATTTATTGAATGTCTTCACTGTGTCAGGTACTGTATGAGGTGCTGGGACACAGTAATGAACAAGGATAGAATATCTGCTCTTGAAAACTAACTGGCTAGTGGAGCAGAAGTCAATGAAAAAGCAAATAAAGATGTTTTACACATTGCAATAAATACTGGGAGCAAAACGAGTGGGGTTCTTGTGAAAGGAAACCATGGAAGGGAAAGGAGCTCAGCAAGGAAGCTCCTGGCTGCCCAGCCCAAAGACCTCAATTTGCAGGTGAGAAAAGTCAGGGATGGGTAATTTCCCCCCATCTTGTACAAATCGTTCCTAGCAGACAGACAGCTAAAGCAGATGCTTTCTATCAAATGATATACTATTAGATCTAGTGGTGAAATCCACTATCCTTTTGTGGTGAGTTTCCTGGGAGGATTTGTCTTAAGAGGATTTGAACCTTCAGATCCTTAAGTTAACGCATTTACGGAGAAATGCTGGAAAGCGTCCTGGTACTCCTCTGTTTTGTAGTGCTAAGGCCAGATGCTGGGGAGGTATGGATTCTTCTCTCTCCTTTCAAACATGAACTCAGGATTCTTGTAGTGAAATTCACTCTCATGCATCGAGTAGAGGAGGCTCCTAAAGTCTGGACCCAAAGTCTGTTGGACCCAATATCCAGGTGACTTGTGCCAAAAAGGAACTGAGGTGGTACCAAGCTAAGAAGCAGGAAACCAGGATAGCAAAGGACCGACGAAGTAGGGAGAGGGGTCCCCTCAGTTTGCTCAGCATGCACTTAGCCCAAGGGACTGTAATCCGAACACACTAGTAAAGATTCTCCCCCCAACCCTGCCCCCATTTGCTTGTGTCACCTATTTCTGCTTATAGTTCCCTTCCATGTGGGAATCACTGAGGATGGGACTGACTCTGGTTATCTTTGTGGTTTGGTCCTGCCTCACAGGTCGCAGTTATCTAGCAACTTGTTACAAAGCTTTGAGGTATCATCTTTGAACGTGTCTTAGGTACCACACACCCTTCCACCCTACACTGTATTGTTAGAACACTTGTAAAGGGCAGTAAGATCTTCTTTGATCAAAAAACCCTCAGTGGTCCCCTATGGAATTTTATACTAAGAACAAGCTTGATATAACAAGTGTTTCAATTTTCTGTTGCTCTGTAACAAACTATCCCCAAATTCAGTAACTTAAAATAACAATTCATTACTACCTCTCATGATTCTGGGATTGATGGGTTCAGCTAGGTGGTTCTTGCTTGGCCTCCCTCATCTGGTTGCAGTTAGTAGGAGTCAACTGAGGGCTTCTTTGTTCACATGGCTGGTGCCTGGGCTGTTCAGGCTGGATCAGCTGGGGACTGGTCAGTCATCTCTCTCTTCACATGGTCTCTCCACAGGGCTAGCTTGGGCTTCCTCATAGCATGGTGGTCATAGTGTAGGCAAGGTCACTGGCTTCCCCAGAGGACAGGAAGTGGAAGCTGCCAGTCTTTTACGGCCTGAACCTGGAAACTGGCATAGTCACTTCCTCCATGTTCTATAGATCAAAGCAGTCACAGAGACCATCCATATTCAAAGGCAGGGGACATTGACTCTCATCTCTTGGTGGGATGAATGTCAGAGAATTTGTGGGCATCTATAACCTCGCAAATCTACTGCCTCTTCCATACTAGGACCCTTAATGTATATAAAGAAAGCAAACGCGTTTCCATTAAGTTTGTTCTTTATAGGCCATTCTTATTAGTTATTTGAACCTTCAGATCACTCACATCCTTCCCAACTCCCATATGCAGTCCAAATTGTCAGAATGCCCTTCAAGACCTGGCATCTAGGACTTGATGCATTATCCCAGATATGGTGCCCCCATACAAAGCATAGTGACTGTGTCTCTGTTTTGGAAAATGTAATTCTACACATGCAGTCTAATACTGCATTCCTATTGTTTTTATCAGCCGCATTATGCTTTTGATACATATTAAGCTAAAATGACATTTTTATTATAAAAAGTAATTGCAGCAAATGTATAAAATATGAGGAAAACACAAAGGAGAAAATAAGATCACCTGTATTCTCACCACTGAGAATTAACCACTGTTACCTTTTGAGTCTTTTTTCTATTAGTATCTGTCTGTGTGTGTGTATTCTGTAAATTGGTTTTTATCCACTTAAGAAAATGTTGTAGGCATTTTCCCCATGTCAGGAATTATCCTTCTGCATTATCATGCATAGCGATGGTATCATATTTTACTTTGTGGTTGATTGAAACACCTCACCTTTTCTGGATGAAATGAAGTGGAGCCAGGTCTTCTTCCCACTGTACTTGTATAATTGATTAAAAAAAAAGCTTAAATGTGAGAATTTACCTTTTTATTAAAAATCATCTTGTTGCTTTTTAAGTAAATTTTTGCAGCCTGTTATAATCTTTTAAGCCCTGATTTCATCAACAAATCTCTCCCAGGTTTATATGATTTTAAAATCAATAAATATCAAACTCACCGGTAAATCATTTAAAATAAGGTAGAGCCTCATAGCATTCCCTTTGAGATCACCTTCTAGATTTCATTACTCCATTGATCAAACACTCTTTGGCTCTGTTTAATTAATCATCTTAGCTGTACTATCATGTGGCTTGTTTCTCCATTTGAGAACAAGGATTTTCAAAAACAGGAAAAAAATAAAAGACTGCCCGTCACTTTGCCACTCAGATACATTGTCTGTCACATTCCCTTTTATGTCCATCTTATACTTTTATTGAAGAAAGGAGATTGGAGTGGCTTGGTATAACTTGTTCTTTTTGGACCCATGCTATTGTTTCTAAAAGAAAAGAAATTGGTCAAATACTAAAATTCAATTCAAATTCCTTACTACTCATGAATGTATAGGTTGGACCTGAAGGTCATAATCTTGAGAGAGCCCTGAATTTGGAAATTAAAAATAATTCTTTTTTTTTTTTCAGACTGTTTCTTTGTTATTGTTGTTTCTCTCCGTCATATACAATCAGTGGTGAATAAATAGGACTGATTAGTCCTCTCAAAAGATATTTAATTGAAAAGAGATTTAATTGATAACATGTTTTAAAAAAGATATTTAATTGAAAAGATATTTAATTGAAAAGAGATTTAATTGATAAATGTTTTCAAAAACCAACTGTTTAATTTTCCAAGGATTAAATACAACTCATTGGGGGGTAAATAATAAAATTTATTTTTTAAAATCCAGATTTTTTTCCAATTCTCCAAAATCCTTCAAAGAGTGTCCCCAGTGGCTTGGCATTCTTATCTGTAAGCCCTATATATACATTTCAATGCAGCTCAGTTGGAACAAACGATCTGGACTCATTCAAGACAGTGACAAGCTTTCTTCTCTTTCCTCACGTATCTTAGATTTCTGAATCCTGAAAAAACGCTGTCCCACCCTCTCTGCACGAAGATTGTTTTTCCTTAAATGATGGAAGCAAAATAGAAGCTGAGAGGCTATTCTTTCTATCTCCTGTTTCCATGATATCTTCTTCACGTAATGGATCCATTTCTTTCCTCTCTAACCTACCTGAGAGTTTGCTCATCTTGAGATCCTCCACTGTTTCTAATACAATGACTTACTTGTTATAGGTCTATTGGTCAGAACTCTATTGGTTGTAAGGGTTAAAGACCCAACTCAAATATCCTTAAACCAAATATATATATATATATATAGTTCAGCAACAGACAAACTTCAGAGCAGCTAGACGAAGAGATCCAAATTATGCCATCAGGACCTGGATTCTCTCTCCATCTCTCCTAAGTGCATTTCTCTCTTATTTCACCCTGAGGCAGTTTCTCTCTAGGTGGAAGCTCCAGGTTTGCATCTTCACAGCTTTAAGCCCTGAGAAAAATAAAATATTTTTTTCTTTGTTGCTCAAGCAAAAGTCCATGGTTATCTCCGTTTGACATGATTGGCTTGGATTAGGTCATATGCCCATTCTTGAGCCAATCAATCACCATGGCCATGAGCATGTGATGCCCTGATCGGCCTGACCTGAGTCACATGACTACCCTGGGGTATAATCAGCTTTACATGAAGAACAGTGGGAGAGTGGGATGTTGGTACTTCCTCCAAAGGAAAGCAGAGTATCATTGTAATGAACATTAGGAAAGGATGCTTGGTAGACAAAAATAACATAATCATGATAAGTTTTCAATTAAATATTTTCGAAGGAACTAATTAGTCCCATCTTTTTTCACCAGTAATTGTATATGACAAAGAGAAACAACAGTAACAAAAAATTAGTCTGAAAAAAATTATTTTTAATCTTCAGATTGAAGGATATCTTAATTTAAGATCTTTAGGTCCAACCTGTACATGAATGGTAAGGGATTTGAATTGGATTTTAATATTTGACCAATTTTTTTTTCCTCCAGAGCATGTGATTTCATTTGTCATCTTATGAATTTCCTGGAACCAAATACAAGACTTCCTATCATCTGCCATTTACACAGAAGGAAATTTCTCACTTTTCACTAAAACATCTGTTACAACAGGACTACTATATACATTAGAAAAAATAGGCTCGTAGTTTGTGGTGGCTGCGACAGAGAGTTGGGTCTCAAGGACAGTACCTCGTTAATGCATTGCTGCCCAATTCTCAGTGTTTTGCTACTACCCCTCAAGAATGCAACCAAGAAGAGATTGGTGTTTGATGATGAGATGACTTATTTGAGGCAGCCTGTATCCAGTCAGAGAAACAAAGCACATGTTAGGTAGTCCAATAGAAGAAATTTAATATGAGGAATTGATTAGAAAGGTTTTTGGGGAGCCTAAGAAGGGGACCCTGAGGTAACCCAGAGACTAACAAAAGCCTCAAGCCTCCCAAGCTCTAAGGCAGTGGTCTCCAACCTTTTTGGCACCAGGGACTGGTGCTCCTATGAGAATCTAATGCCTGCTGATCTGAGGTGGAGCTGAGGCAGTGATGCTAGTGCTGGGGAGCAGCTGCAAATACAGATGAAGCTTTGCTCGCTTGCCCGCAGCTCACCTCCTGCTGTGTGGCCTGGTTTCTAACAGGCCATGGACTGGTCCCAGTCCACGGTCTGAGGGCTGCAGACTCCTGCTCTAAGGTATAGAGAATAAAAGGAGGAGATGGTGTGATCGGATCCGGAGAGCTGGGGCCATCTGACAGGCGTTAGAATACCAGGGGCTGACGAAGGGTCGGATCTACAAGAGACTGCCTGGTGTGATCTGGAACCACAGAGGCAATGCCAATCAAAGCAGAAAGAAGGGGACAAATGCCCTGACTTCTCTCTCTCTCCTGCTCTTCAATCTCCCAGCATTGTCTCTCATTGGCTGAACCAGAAGGCAAAGGAGTTTGGGAAATGTATTTTTCAGGACAAAGGAAAGGAATGTATCTGAAACTGAAGAGACAATTGAGTGACACACTACTTGTAGCAAAGTATGAAAATTGAAGATGTTTTCACATGGAAAATTGACTACTGTATCCTTAATTCTTTTCTTTGCTCTAGTAAGAGGATTTGAATCCTTTATACTTTGAGTAAAGGGAAATGCATATATACTGATTCCAGACATGGGACAACCATGAATAACTATGACCAAAGAATAGGCAGAAGCCAGGATTTTGCAGGGCAAAGAGCTAATAGAAATGGAGTGATTCACCGGTTTAGACAAAATCTTGGAGAAGCAGTGGGCGAGCAGAGATTCTCTTCAAACTGGACATGTAGGGAGAGAAGAAGAGAGTGTTGTCAGTGGATTCCCTGATCACGTGGGTCCTGCTTGCTATTTCCCAGAGCTGCTGTCTGGAGAGTAAAGAGCTATGTGGTATATCTGGACCATTGAAACCATAGACTGCCTTACAAAAGTTCCCTGAACCCCAAGCATGACTGAAGATCCAGAGAAGACTACCAAGAGGGTCCTATTTGGAAGCCCCAGGAGTCATTCTCAGTAAACTCAAGGCAGATCATGACAGCTGGCTGACTTTCTATCATTCTGCTGAAGACACCCTTGGATTGGCCTCTCACCTACCCTATGGGAGGGCTGTTCAATGGAATCACCAGACCTTGCTCTCCTTTCCACTCACCCTGTGTGGGCATAACCACCTTGCTTGTAAGCCCAAGAAAATGAGGCTGGACCTGTGAGTACTGAGTTTGAATAGTGGGAATTTAGATAGTAAATCAGATAATGAGGGAGAATTGAATTGTCTAAATCTTTTTGATTTCTGAGCATTGAGTACACGGTAAGAGTTGGGATAGTGAGGGAATCCCATATTTCAATATTTTAAGAGCTGGCACTACCAAACTCATGTGTTCAGTCAGGCCTGCTCATAATCCTCTCTCCTTCAGGAAGCCTTGGGCCATTATGGCCACCCACAGACACTCTACCAGATCCAAGGCTGCTCTGGGAAGCCGTTGTGGCAGGGTTCCTTACTGAGATTTCAATTGATGCTTCATATTGTAGTTATAATCTACAGCATGGCGTCCAAGAATCTATCCAAGAACATAAAACAAGCAAAACTTTCCATTCCTTTGCCTCAGGCAGTTTTGTATTGCCAGACTATGGCAGATTTTTCCTTTGTTTTTGAAAGCCCACAAATGCTAGAGGGGAATGTGCCTCATGCAAGTGGCCCAGGGCTGAAGCTAGTGAAGAGATGTGTGTGGTGTGGTTAGAACAGTATGAGTCCAGGGTTTTAAGTCTGATCATTGTTAAAATTTTTAAATGGAAACATCCTACATGCAAACCCAGATTTCAGGCTTTTCCCAGAAAATCAAGTGCTTCGTCACTATTGACTCCGCATTTGCAGCGCCGACGATACTGTTGTCCCTTTTAGAAGGTGAGCATTTCTGGTTAGCCACAGTCCCTACCCTGCCCTCTTATCATCCTGACCCAGACTTAAGAGTCAGTTGTCATTTTATCATCTTCCAGCTGGCAGGTACCACTCCTTTGCACCAGCTGCTGGGCCTCTTAGGTATTAGAATTTCTAACTCAGGCAAGATCAGGATTTTTGGAGAGGAGAGGCAGAGGCAGCTGGAGGGGAGCAGAGCTGAGATTCTCTGAGCCTAAGGGAAGACTGGCTTTTATGGGTCTTATGAGGGAAGAGGCCAACTGCCCACTTCGGGACTGCTGTGAGGTGGCTTGTGGATGCCTGGGAGACCGGATACTGTGCCCTTGGTCATCGTGTTGGAAGATCTCTGGGTTAAGGCTTGGATCTGCCCCCTCAAATGCTCAGACTAGTTTAGACCAGGATCACCTTGTTGTAATTGTGAGGACTGAAGGCAAGGGAATTTTCCTCTGAAATTTGAGAACGTGCAAGAACCTTGGGATTTTTGAAGAGCACTTGAAAGGAAGCCCCACAAGATGACAGAACTGAATATCCTCCAGTGATGCTGGAGAGAGCTCAGAGCAGAGTATTGATTAAGAGACAAGACAGTCACCGTTATATATTAGCTTTGGGAATGTCTGGCTGTACCCTCACGTCTCCCTGTGGGAGCTGAGATGAATCCCATTTTCCTATCTGCAGGGCTGGATTTATGTGGCTCATTTATGTGCTATCACCGAGGAATGTTTTCTCTTTGTTTTGTCATTGTGTGAAGTTGCATGCCTGAAATGATCTGGCGACGATTTTTTAAAGAGCCCCAAGCACAGAGCTCAGTACTTTGTTATTAACAGCAGAGGTTCTATTAGTGCGTCTCCTGTTGCACGAAGTATAAAGGAGATGACGGAGCCAACACATATTTCTGAGTATCGACTGACATTCCTATGGGATATTGTAGTAGCTTCCTAAGTGGCCTCCCACGTTTTACTTTCCCGGTACATTTCAAATACTCTGCCCAGCTCCTGAGACTAATCTGGCCATCTTCAGTCGCTTATAGTCCATCTCTGTTTTCCTATACCTTTGTTTAGTGCCTGGTCTCTTTAATATGGCTTTGTGGACTCTTTCGGCATTGTCAGCTTCATCCCTTCATCATCGCGTGCTTCACCCAGCTTCCCTTATACACTGTTCCTTGCTTCTCTCCTTCAGTCTGAGGTGCTCTTTTCTTCAACTCTGCTTGTTGAACTCCTGTCAAACTCCTATTCTACCTTCAAAGCCCATATTGAGTGCTGCCTCTCCCTGAAGTCATGTCGAGTATTTTGAATCTCTATCCTAGCACTCCCCCGACTTCCAGAGTGCCTTAAGGGCAAAAGACCAATATCCTTCAAGAGAATTTGGACAAAAAGAAAATGATGTGAAACTTTTGAGCATTAAATTACAAAATCAACTTAATGGGCCAGATAAGTCATATATAAAGGCAGCTTAAGTAGTCAGATGGATTCCTAGTTCAGAATGTAACTTTATTGACACTATCTTTAAAACAGCATTCAATAAACTATAATCTGGGGGTGGGGGAAGTTATGTGTGTATGAGGGAATTCATTGTCCTATTATATGTGCATCTGGGTGCTTTGCATCATGAATTCACATATTCAAGATTCTGAGAAGTCCTGTGGTAATGAACCCTTTTCACTTTGCTAAATCTAGTATTTATTGAATTTATATGACTATTTTATTTTTAATGGGACACTATGAAACATTATTTTTTAATAGAACACTTAATATCTGCTGGACTAAAGAAATGCTATGCTAACCAGAAGGGGGAATTGTCTGTATTAAAGCTGGAAAAAAAAATTAGATAAACAAATGCTATCAGTGTCCATCCAAGGGCCATCTGAAGGAGAAGATGATCTGGCCCAAGGTCTGGGTGCCTTCTTGGCAGCAGATACATCTTACCAGGAAGATGGGCACAATTTATTTCCTTGGTCTGATGCCATCGAATCATTGGAGTTAACTGATTTCCCTTATTCTCACTTTGTGCTTGCTAGACAACCTGATTATAATTTATTTTCCAAAGTAAATTTCTTACATGAAGGAAATGATCTGGTCTATTATGGTAATAAATTGGCATTCTGGGCTGTTCATCGGTTCTCTGTGACCTTGATTAGTGAGAGTCCATCCCTGAGATACTGATTCATTCTCGGTGGAATAAAACAAAATCACATTTCAGAACCTGTGAGGCTGTGGATGATATCCTAGTTCTGTAGTGAATAACAATGTCAATCCCTAGCTCTTATGAAGCACCATTTCAATTATCTGTTGCTGTGTAACAAATCACCTCTTAGTGGCTTAAATCAAAAACAATCATTTTGTTATTTCCAATTGTTTCTGCAAATCAGGAATTTAGGAAGACTCAACTGAACAGTTCTGGCTTGGATTGTGGTTGGGTAATGACTAGAGCAGCTTGGGGTTGACCGGCATCTCTCTATCTTCATGGAGACTCAGGACCTCCCTATTTGTTTTCTCCAGGGGAGTTGCTTAGAGCTTCCTCACAGTGTGGTGTCCCCACAGCTCCAACAGCCAGATCCTCAGTGAACCAGGTGGAAACTCTATCAATGTTTCTGGTCTTGCCTCAGCAGTCACATCACTTCCAACTGCCTTCCACTTGTTACAGATGGGTCGCAGGCCTCACCCAGATTCAGAGAGAGGGGAGGTAGACTGCCTCTTGATGAGAAAATGCCAGGGTTCTAAAGAGCATGTGTAATGAGAGATAATGTTGTGGCTTTCTTTGGAAAACACAATGTGCTGCAAGCACTTAACTGTATTCAATGCCTTTGCTAAATCACACACACAGCTTATTTATTCCTCACAACAAATCTATGAGATAGTATTTTTTATCATTCCCTGTTTTTACAGGTGATGAAACCGAGGCTCATAGAAGTTAAGTAATTTTTCTAGAGACTTATAGATGGTTAGTTGTAGGGTTGAGTTTTGAAACCAATGTGTGTTCTTAAACAATACGCTCTACCACCTCTGATGTGCCAAGGTAAATGCCCCCTGGCAGTCTGTCACCAGGCTCCCTAGTGACTCCCACCTTACTGCACATACTAAGTGTGGTGGGGAATTGTTTTCAAGTGTTGAAGCATAATGCCTTCCTCCTTAACCATCACATGTCTTTGCTTGTGCCCCGATGTCCTTCCCTCATGGAAACCCTTCCTGCTTCCTGTCTTATCTGGTCCAGAAAGGAGTCACCCCTTTATGAAGCCAGACAACAAAGGCCGCAGATACTTGTTTGTTAAGTTTCCAAGCTGCTTGTTGACTAGATAAAAATGTCCTAGAGTTACTGACAATGTTAGTGCTTTGCCCAGATGCCCTTGGATCCCTTTGTACCATTTATATTCCACCCGGCAAGATCATTGCCCTTGAACTTCTAATAGTCAACATTTCTGGCTGCTTTTTAAATGCCTGTCCTTGGACACCTGGGCCTCACTCTACCCAATCATATGAGAATATATAAGAGCCTGAGAACTTACCTCCCACCCCCCAGTTGGTCCTTAGCTGATGCCTGAACATCGTGTATATTGAGGTCCCAACTCCTTATCCTCATTTGGGACAACTCTGAGGGGTAACTTATACTCCAGAGCATTCAGAGCAAGATCGAGGCGAAGCTACCCTACATGCAACTATTCATAAAACTGAACCATTTTTTGGCTTCTTCCCCTTCTCTTTTTCCCCTCACTTCTCTGGGAACATCACCTTTAACAACCACTCAGAGTCTGCTGCTGGGGAACCTAAGCTAAGACACCTAGGATGGCACAGGAGAAGTGGGGGGAGCTGGAGAAGCATCTTCAGTGTAAGCTCTGTCCTTGCCAGATCAAAGAGCTACAGGGAAGTTGGGACAGCCTGGCTTTTCTCATTGTCCTTCAGAGGGTAGAGCCTCCTTTGGTCCAAATGACCAACCAGCAGCTGGCTGGTTGTCTGTCAGCCACAAGCATACTGTTCTGGACCAGAGTCTCTTCTCAGCTCCATCTAACCTGCCTTGTGCAACACCATTCAATGGGACGGGCCCCCTGGAATGGGCTTACAGTGGTGATGGTGGTCTAAGGACACTTCCCCCTAGCACCTCTCCCTCACACCTGACCAAAGTGAGGCTTGATGCACTTACTCAAAACCTGCCACTGAGTAATGCAGGGTTGGCACTCCCTGAACTGAGAGTTAGAATTACTGATCTCTAGTCTCAGCTCAGCCCCTGTCTAGCTCTACGACCTGTCCTGTTTCCTCATCTGCAATATGCTCTCTGAGATCCCTCCAGCTTTAAATATCTGTGCTTTCAATATGACATGTTCAGTGCCTCCTAAGAGCTTATCCTTTGGTTAGGGAAGCACGATACAATTAGAAGGCTGTACATGACAGACTGCAGTACAAAGCTGAAATCAGTCCAATTAAGAGGGAAAATGCCTGGCGCAGGAAACAAGC
>NW_024344378.1:17216841-17369278 GCF_902729225.1 Pteropus medius | reverse complement strand
AAAAATGGATCTTGTAACTGTGAAACCTACTAGTATCCAATGGAAAACCTCTATAAAGTATGGCATGTGAGTGCAAGAGCTCATTATGCTTAACTCTAAACATGCAGAATTTAAAGAAACCCGTATGTGAAATGGAATAATTAGGGGGTGATGTAAAGGCTGGACAAAAGAAGAAATACCAGAATTCAATGAATTCTAAAGACCCTTGGCTGTATTGACTGCCAGTCCATTTACAGGCTTGTCACAAAGGCTGGGAGGAAGGCTAAAAAACTAAACATCGGGAACCACTGTCAGGTTGAAAATGACTCAGAAATGAAATGACATCACCTTTACAATGATAAAGCAAATCAGGAAGAAACGCAATCCAAACTGACAAAAATTTGTGGGTTTTTTTTTGCACAATGATAGTATTTATTGAGAGCTTACAATTTGACACAGGTGTTTCTTAGGGCTTTATGTGGATTCTTTATTTAATACTTACCATAACCTATAAGGTTGACTCTATGATTATCTCAAATTTATCGATACATACCCCTTCAGGGATGCACTTACTACAGATAATAAATGGTCATCTACTTTTCAGAGACCCTTTACAGTCTGGGAGAATATAGACCTACTGAAAAGCTTACATGTGGGAGAAAAGCTTACTTAAACTCCAGAGAACTTGGATTTAGTTCTATTCATACATTCACTGAACAACTATTATATAAGATCTATTACTCTATGTCAGGAACTGGGTTTGGTGTTGAAAATCTAATGATGAACAAAAGCAGGTGTGATCAGCTTCTGGGAAGATGGAGTAGATGTGCTTTTCCTTATTTCGCCTGCTATGTACAATGAAAAACCCTGGACATTGTATGTGAAACAAACATAAAACTCTGAAATGTGGAAAGAAGATGGCAGATCAGCAAGAAAACTTGGGACTCAAAGAATGACACAACGCTGAGTTCCCTGGGTTTTCTTTACCTCATATATTCCAGACTTGGGAGATGAAAGAGTCAGCAACCTAGAAATGGCAAAGGGAGCAGACAATAAAGATCCTGGTCTCTTTAGCCAAGGAACCGGAAAAGGGGCAGATTGGCAACACAGAGAACTTTTAGGCAACAACAACAGCTCGCTCTAGCCAAACACTGCAGAAGAACTGTGGCCTCCTCACCTCCATCCATACCTGCAAAGTGGAGCCTAGACTTCCATCCTCCTGAAGCTGTAACAAGGTGCTCTAACCCCCTGCCGAATAGTGTCAGAGAAGGCCAGGTAGGAAGCCAAGACTTTCATCTGTTCCAGGTGGTAATGAGGTTCCCCCTCACCCCTACCTGGAATATCAGTAGAAGCCGCTTCCACCCTCACCCGGAAGTAAAGAGATACCCTTGTCCCACCCTGCTGAAGTGGTGTCAGAGGAGGCCTAGTGGAGTGGTAATGAAGCCACTCACCACCTCCACCCTTTTGTGTCAGTTGAAGCGACACAGGAAGCAGTAGGGAGACAAGCTCTTACCCCTCCTAAACAGAAAGGTATCAGTGGAGATTTGATGGCGAGAGGGAATTCCGAACTTTTCCCAACACCACCCCCCAGGTGTCAATGGATGCCAAATAGGGAATGAAGACTCATATACCCATCTGGCAGTAAAACCCTATAGGGCTTTATCGGAAGAAACCAGCTAAAACAGAGCTTCAAATAAGATCCAGAATATCATACGTTGATACTCACAATATTCAGGTTTTAATAAAAACAACTTGCCATGTCAAGAACCAGGAAATTTAAATAGGAATATAAAAAGACAATCAACAGATGCCAGCACTGAGATGACAGAAATATTAGGATTACCTGACAAAGATTTTAAGGCAGTCATTGTAAAAATATTTCAACAAGTAAATATAAACATGCCTGAGACAAATGAAAATATAGAAAGTTTCTGCAAGGATGTAGAACATACAAAAAAGAACCAAATAAAAATTTTAGAACTGAAAAACATGATAACTGAAAATAAAAATCTCAAAGGATAAATTCATCAGCAGAATAAAGAGGGCAGAAGAAAGAATCATTGAATTTGAAGGAAAAAAAGTGGAAATTGCCCAATCTGAACAATAGAGAGAAAATAGACTGAAAAAAATGAACAAAATCTCAAGGGCTTGTGGGAATATAACAAAAGATCTATCATTTATATCCTGGGACTCACGGAAGGAGAGGAGAAAGGATGGGGATAGAAATTGAAGAAGCTGAGCAAACCTTAAACAGAATAAACTTAAGACACACCAGAATCAAATTTCTGAAAACTGAAGAAAAAGATTTGTATCTTGAAAGCAGGAAGAGAGAAATGACACATTACCTGTATGGGAAAAACAATTCAAATGACAACAGATTTCTCTTCAGAAATCATGGAAGTCAGAAAGAACTGATGTGATATTTTTCAAGTAAAGAAGTATCAACCCAGAATTCCAGCGCCAGTGAATATATCCTTCAAGAATGAAGGAAAAATGAAGACTTTCTCAGATGAGGAAAAACTAACAGAATTTCTTACCAGAAGACCCAGTCTAAGACTATAGGAAGCACTCTAAAATTAAAGGAAATGATAAAAAAAAAAAATTTGAAATGTCAGGAAGGAAGAACACGGTACGCAAAAATATGGGTAAATAAGATAGACTTTCCTTTTCGTATTGAGCTTTCTAAATTTTGTTTGATGGTTGAAGCAAAATTGTAACACTATCTGATGGGGTTCTAAATATATGCATAGGAAATATATAAGACAATTCAATTAGGGAGGGGTAAAGGGACATAAAGGCAAATAAGATTTCTATACTTCACTCAAACTAGTAAAATAAAAAACAAGGGCTGTGATGAGTTATAGATATTTAATATAATACTTAAAAGAACCATTAAAAAAAAGTATGCAGAGACTCAATAAAAATGCCATAGATAAATAAAAATAGAATTAAAAAAACATTCAAATAACTCACAGGAAAGCACGTAAAACCAAAACAGAGAAATGAAATATGCAGAGGACAAACAGAAAACAAAGTATGAAATGGCAGACTTAAGCTCTAACATATCACTAATTCCATTAACTATAAATGGTCTAAATATGTAAAATAAAAGAGGTTGGCGGAGCGGATTAACAAACATAACTATACGCTATCTGTAAGAAACTCTCTTCAAATATAACTATAAAAGAATGGAAAAAGATATATCATGAAAACAATAATCAAAAGAAAGACTAACTATAGTAATAGCAAGTAAAATAGACTTCAGAACAAAGAAAATTACCAGAGAGAGAGACATTGTATAATGACAAAGGGTCACTCTTTCTAGAAGACATGGCAATTTTAAATATGCAAGCGTCAAACAATAGAGCTGCAAAACATGTGAAACAAAAATTGAAAAACTGAAAGGAGAAATAGACAAATTTACAAATATAATTAGAGACTACAGTGCCCCTCTCTATACAATTGATGGAACCACTAGATAGAAAATCAGGAAGGACATAGACTAATTCAACAACACATCAACAAACAGGATATTTATAGAACATCCCACAGTAGAATATACTTTGTTTTCAAGTGCCCACAGAACATAGATAAGACAGACCATATCTTGGGCTATAAGACAAATTTCAACATATTAAAAAAAAATGAAATTATGCAGAATTTCTCCTACTGCAATGAAATCACACTAGAAGTCAATGACAGAAAGATAATAGGAAACTCTCTAAACACTTGGAAACAAAAGAATATACTCCTAAATAATCCATGGGTCGAAGAGGAAGTCTCAAGAAAAAAAAATATTGAATGAAAATAAAAACACAACATATCAAAGTTTGAGGAATACAGGTAGAGTAATGCTGAGAAGACAATTTATAGCACTAAATGCATGTATTAGAGAAAAGGAAAATCCTTAAGTCAATAATTTAAGCTTCCAACTCAAGAATCTAGAAAAAGAAGAACGAAATAAACCCAAAGCAAGCAGGAGGAAGGATATAATAAAAGAAATAGTATAAATCAATGAAACTGAAAACAGAAATAGAGAAAATCATTGAAACAAAGAGCTATTTCTTTGAAGAGAGCAATAAAATTGACAAACTTCAAACAAAACCGACAAAATAAAATGGAAAAAGTTAGCAATGTCAGGAATGGGGAATATTACTACCAATTCTTCAGACATCAAAAGATAATAAAAGAATACTACTAACAATTCTACGTGCACAAATTTGACAATGTAGAAAAAAGAGACTGATGTTTTGTAAAACACCAATTACCACAACTTACCAAATGTAAAATAATTTTAATACCTCTATAAGTATTAAGCAAATTGAATTAATAACTTAAAAAAAAAACTCCCCAAAGGAAATTTTCTGGCTCAGAATTGGAGGATTCTTCACTGGAGAATTCTATTAAGTTTGAAGAAGAATTAACACCAATTCTGCATACTCTTGTCCAAAAAACAGAAGAAGAGGAATCTCTTCCCAATTCATTATATGAAGTTAGTATTACCCTGATACCAAAACCGACAGTACAAAAAGAAAAGGTAAAAAAAAAAAAACAACCCAGATCATTCATAAATATAGATACAAAAATTAAAAAAAAAATATTAGCAAATAGTATGTAGCAATATACAGAATGAATTCTACGCCGTGACCAAATGGGGTTTATTGCAGGGATGTAAGACTGGTTTAATATAAGAAAGTCGATCCATATTAATGGACGAAAGAGGAAAAATTAACTAATAATAGTTAATAGCACTTGACAGTATTTAACACTTATTTATGATAAAAATCAAAACAATAGGAATAGAAGGGGAACTTCCTCTATTTGATAAAGAGCACCCAACCTACAAATAATCAGCAGGTGACATTATACTTAATGGTGAAATGCTGAATGCTTTCTCTCTAAAATCAGAGACAAGGCAAGGATGTCCGATCTTATCTTTAATTCAACATGGTGCTGAAGTTCATAGCTAGTACAAAAGGCAGGATGAGGAAATAAAAGGCATATAGATTGGAAAGGAAAAAATAAAACTGTCCCTATTTGGATATGACTTGATTGTTTACATAGAAGACTCCAAGATATATAAAAATAATCATGGAATAAGTGAATTTGGTAAGGTCACAAGATATAAGACACAAATAAAATAATCAATTGTATTTACACTTGCAAGCAATACATTCATGGGTATCAAAGTTTAAAATTATAATACTGTTTATAATCACTTCCCCCAAATAAATACTTAGGTATGAGTCTAACAAAACAGGTACGGGAATGAGATGTTAAAGACTTTAAAATGCTGATTAAAGAATCAAAAGAGATAGAAAGACATGCTGTGTTTATGGACTGGAAGATTCAACATAGTAAATAAGGCAGTTTCTCCCCCAAACTGATGTACTGGTTCAATATAATTTCTATCAAAATCCCAGCAAGATTTAAAAATAAATATAGATAAGATTACTCTAAAATTTACATCAAATGACAAACATTTATATCAAAAGAATTAAAATAGCTAAAGCCATTTTGAAAAGAGGTATAACACAGAAGAAATCTGTCTACCTGTAGCTACCTTAATATATGGCTACAATAAAGAAGTCTGTGGTTTTGACAGAAAAAGGCACACTGATCAATGGAACCGAATAAAGAACTCAGATATAGACCCATATGAATATGCCCAACTTATTTTTGATGAAGGTATGAAAACAATTGAATAGTGGAAAGATAGCTTTTCAACAAATGGTATTGGAGCAATTGGACACCTTTAGGATAAAAGTGAACCGCAACTTATCTCATACTTTATACAAAATTAAATCAAAATGGATCATGTGCTTAATCATAAAATGTAAACTATAAAACTTACACACAAAAAAATCATGGGAAAAAATCTTTAAGGTTCAGGGCTAAGCAAAAAGTGTGAATGACTCCAAAAGCATGATCCATAAAGGAAAAATTAATAAATCGAACTTCATCATGATTAAAAAATTCTGCTCTGTGAGAGATTCTGTTAAGAAGATGAAAAGCTACAGACTGGGAGCAAATATATTCAAACCTCATATCCAACAAGGACTAGTACCTAGACTATAGAAAGAACTCTCAAAATGTAACAGAAAACCAAACCAATATAATTAGAAAATGGGTCAAAGACATGAAGAGATTTCACCTATGAGGATATATGGATAGCAAAGGGGAAATGAAAAAATATTCAATAACATTAACCCTGAGGGAAATGAGCATTAAAGCCACAGTGAGATTTCATTATATACCTACCAGAAAGGCTAAAATGAATAATAGCGATAACACTAAGTGCTGGAGAGGATTCACTGCTGGTGGGAATGTAAAATGGACCAGCCACTCTGGAAAACGTTTTGGCAATTTGTTAAAAAACTAAATGGGCAACTTGCGTGAGACTGAGCAATTGTACTCCTGGGCATTTTCCCCAGATAAATGAAAACATATTCACAGGGAAACCTATATATGAATGTTTATGGTAGCTTTATTTATTATAGCCAACACTGGAAACAACTCAGATGTCCTTCAACTGGCTAAAAAAAAAAAAACAAACCCTGATACATCCATTCCATGGAAAACAACTCAGTAATAAAGAATAAACTATTGATACAAATAACAACCTGGGTGAATCACCAGAGAATTTGCCTGAGTGACAAAAGCCAATCCCAATAGGTCATATACCATATGAGTCCGTGTATATCACACTCTTGAAATGACAAAGTTGTACTACAGAGAACAGATTAGTGGTTGCCAAAGGTTAAAGAAGAGGTTGGAGACCAGATGGAAGTGGGGTGTGGCTATAAAACGCAACATGAGGGTCCTTGCCGCGATGGAAATATTCTGTCCTTTGACTGTTTCAGTGTCAATATCCTGGTGATATTGTATTGTAATTCTGTTAAGATGTTACCACTGGGGGAACTGGGTAAAGGGTATGTGGAATCGCTGTGCTATCTCTTACAACAGCATGTGAATCTACAATTATCTCAAAATTAAAAGTTTAATTAAAAATAGGTATGATCCCTTTGCTGATGGGGTTTATAGTATTCTGGAGGAGAGAGACATTCATTTAATCTCCATCCAAACACATTACAATTCGATTATAATAATGTTTTAAAGAAAAGGTAGCTAGTCCTAGAACATATGAGAGGTAGGGTGGGTGACCCTACCTCTCATATTTATTGCTCAAACTGAGACACTGCTGAGAGTGAAAAAGGGCACTATTAGTCATTAGGCTGGGAAAGCGGGCCTGAATTGGGACATATGATCCTCCTAATAATAGGGGAGGGGCTGTCCTGAAGTTAGGGGAGGCTCCTGGAAAGAGGTGAAGCCAGACCTAAGACCTGAAGGAAGATTGAGGGTGAATTAGGCAAGCAGGGAAGGGGAGAAGCGGCTCCAGCAAAAACCCTATGGCAGCGGGAGGGAGCCGGGACCTGTGGGAGCAGGAGCAGCAGAGCAGCTCCCAGGAGCGCTTTGAACCTCCTGCCTGGTTTTTGGCAGGAGAAGCCCCCTGGGGGCTTCCAGGGACCTCAGTGGTGCTCTGCCTTCCGTCTGCCTTCCTGATGCTCAGTTGTAATCCACATGTTTGTTTCGAGGATATATTTAGTTCCCTGCTTTGTTCTCTCTGCCATGCTCTAACAGTTTCCCAAGACCTGCCAGCTCGAGGGCTTGGAGGTCCCCCGTGGTGCCCCTGATGCTGACAACTGGATGGGTGTAAGCGTCATGGCCTCTTGAGGGCGGGGCAGGAGGGCCATGCTCGAAACTGACATGCTGTCCTTTTCCTCTGGCAGCAGCTAATGCATCCTTGGGGCCCTTCTTGGGTTTTTCCAGTCTAGACTCCTCTAGTGTGGGATGCTTCTTCTAAGTGGCAGCCCTGTCTTTGTTCTCGCTCCTTTGGGGAGCGGCTCTCCCTGGAAGAGGAAGAAGCCAGCCTCCTTCTATAACCGAACTTGCTCTTAGGAAATCCCCAACCCTCCCTATTATTAACCTTGGAGGGTGGGTTTAAGCTCCCTGAGAGTTAGGGTTTCAATCTGTAAATAGAGATTCTGGGAAGATTGAATGGTGTGTGTGTGTGCGTGTGTGTGTGTGTGTGTACGTGTGTACACAGCTGTTCACAGTCATCATTGAGGTTAGCCACTGAGGCCATTTCTATGAGATTATATTTGTTCTTTAATTCTGCAGTCGCGCCTTGGAAAATAAAAGCATTGACTTGTCATGAAGGAAATCCATGCATCGCCAGGCAGATAGAACATATTTTGAGGAGTGGGGGTGGAGAGGAGAACTAGGGGAGGTGGATGGGGTCTAACAGTGATTTATGAAGAGCTTATTATGCTCCAGACACTATTCCGACATTATCTCATTGGATCCTCAAAAAACTCTTTGAGATAGGAACTATTATTGATAGCTCCATTTTACAGAGGAAGCTGAGGAGGGGTTAGACACCTTCCCTAGAGTCTTACAACTAGTATGGAGGAGCCAGGATTTGAACTCTGCTCTGTTTGAATCAAGAATCATTGTGTTTGACCACAGTCTCCCTAGGGATCCTGTCCCATCTCCAGTTCCTGAAAGTTTATCTGTCTTTTCTTTTTCTCCCTTCTCCCCGGCACTCCCACCATCCCTCCTGAGGCACCTCTTCTCCCTCCTTCTCTCACTTGCCCCTCTTCTTCCCTTTGCTTCTCCACTTATTTTCAAGTCCTGTTTTCTTCTCTGCTATCTGGGCCTTAACCTACCAGTGGCACCCCTGGGGAACAGGTCACCTCTGCTTGGGCCACATTGTCCATGCTGCCTGGACTTTCCCATGGTTGTCTGAGCCCCTGTTAAACTTGATAAGCATTCGATGGTGCCTTTTAATGCAAATACTGTACTCCAGGGAAGGGGTACATTAAGACATTAACATTAAATTATGAATTAGATGTTCCCCTGTGTGTGAACTTTGTTGGGAGAGCGCAGAACTAGGAGCCATGGGAACAGAAAAGAGACTGAATGCAACAAAGACTTTGTCTCAGCACATCTTGGGTTTTTAGAACTCAGGACTGTGGGTTGGCTGGGTTCTGGAAGATGCCCAGTCTAAGGAGATGAGATCTGTAACTGTGCCGATATGAACTAAAACAACAGGCCCGTGCGTTTAGCCTAAGTTTGTTTAGTGCTTCCTTGTAAATTCTCTCTTTTAATTCTAAAACTCAGTGAAGTTGGTTTTCTTTTCCCTGTTAACCACGAGGCTTGTTAAAATTTCTAACTAGTACTGGCAAAGCCAGGACTAGACTTTAAATCCTCTCACATCCTCATCTCCATGTCTTCTAGACAATCCCCTGCTTCTTTACCATAGAGTATTCTAATTAAATTACCCAAACCTCCTTTCTGTCTTCTGTACGCTTTCATTCATTTGACAAGCTTTTATTGAGGACCTATTAAGTTCACGGGCACAAGATTAAGCTTTTAAATGTATTATTCATTTACATTTCTAAACAACCCTATGGCGAAGATGTTAGAATACTTTCTTTTAAGATGGAAAGACTGAATAGTGCCTAATTGACCAATGCCCCAGCAATGGAGCTCTGAAATTCATGACTATTTCAGTGCTAAGGCCATGCTTTTCACAGGCTGCTCCCAGCCACTGACAGAATGTGGCCGGAATACCATGGTGGGACTATTTCTGAGAGATAGGAACTCATGAGAGAGTAACTTTGACTTGAGGATGCCCCCAGAGTCTTGCCAGACTTTCTTAGAATGCACTGTCATCAACTTTCCTTCCTTCCTTCCCTCTCTCCTTCACAAGAGCCACACCTGCATCTTGATCTGATAGCTTTCCCAGCTACGACTCCTGGCTCCCTCTCATTTTCTCTTATAGGGCATTTACTTTCATAATTTTTTTTTTCAGGTAATCCCATCATGACATCTGCTTCTTAGAAGATTGAGATTAACACACATGCCTTAAAAAATTTCTTTTTAAATACATCTCTGGCCTTTGAAGGTGAGGGTAGAACTTGAGCAAGGAGGCTTAAGTGGAAGCAAATGTCCTCCTCCCGATTCTCTTGGCTGAGGATGGTGTCTGAGGTCCAGTAGGATGTAACATGTTCTCCTGAGCTTGGAAACTTGTGAGCTGGCCCAGGAGCACTTGGCAACACTTCCCACCCCTCCGCGGTGAAACACTCATATTCCTTGCTTCTGTGATAGCACACTCTATGGATTCCCCTCCTGCCTCTCCAGCTGCCCCTTCTCAGGCTCGTCTGTTTGTCCTTCTGGCCCATCCTCATACCACCGTCAAGGGTCTCAGTTGGATGATTTCATTTTCCATGCTGTCTTGAAGAGACCACCTTTTTTCTCTAAGAAATGCAGCATTGCTTTTAGAGTCACTGGGGAGAAAAGTAAACAAAAGCTATTCTCCTTCAAACCTTCTTTTCCAACTGCATGCACCTCATTAGACATATGACCTTCCTTTCTCTTGGAGACACGACCAGGGGAAAATGTTGACAAACATGGCTGATAACTTTCGCTAACTTAATGAGTATGTTCTTTCCTGGAGGTTAAGCTTCCATTGTTGACTTTACTTCTTCAGCCTGGACTTGCTACTTGACCACAGGCCTGGAATTCACCGACCCCAATTTTCTCTTCCTTCCTGCCTTCTCAGATTGCCAGGCATGTTGTGGGAGTTACATGCCCAGTGAGTACCAGCTACCAGAATCAGTCCTCATGATGTGGGCTTGACCAATGATGCAGCAGAAAGAACACTGGCTTTTGAGCCAGACAGACCCAAATATAAATTTTGTTTAAGGCATGTTGTGTGATCTAGGACAGGAAGGTAGTATAAAGCACTGTGCAAGAGCTTAGCTCTAATGTCAGACAGATCTGCATCCAAACCCCTAGTTCATCTATTACTCACAAGCTGTGCAACCCGACCTCTCTGAATCAAAGTTTCTTCATCTATAAAATGTTGGACAAAGTGCTAGCCTCCACAAACTGTTAAGAATAAAAACATTATAACCAAACTTATCTAGCATTGTGTCTATGCCACACTTTGTTCGACTGCTTTATGTACGTTAATTCACTTAATTTTCACTATGACCCTATATGGTGAGTATTTTTACCATCTCCATTCACAAATGAGGTATGGAAGCAAAGAGTGGTTAAGTGATTTGTCCAAGGTCAAATAGTTGGTGGTTGGTGTGGTTGAAATTTGCGCATAAGTAATTTAGCTCCAAAGTATGGACTCTTAATCACTCTGCTAGAATGCTAATGGGTCTTTATCACACATCTGATCCAAAGTTAGTGCTCAGTATATGTTAACACTCATCATTATCATCAACACAATTGCACCTATCATCACTGCTTTATCTGTATACATTTGTTTCTAAATCTATTGACTGGAACCAAGAAAACATACTTCATCAGAATTAAATGAAGCCATTGGCATAGAAGACATCGAGATTGGCTTAAAGAAAGCCATTATTAATGTCAGTTTTCAGGTTCTTTTCTGCTCATCCCTTCTTTCCTCGGCCTTTCCTTTTTATCTTCCACTTTTCCTCATCATAAAATCTTTGGTGCCTTTGTGGGCAAGATTCTTAATGTTACTCTCTATACCTATGACCACTGGGCAGATGGTCACCTGTGGTAGACCATCAATCAAATCTTAGACTTTGGCCTCTTTAGAAAGAGTACATATACTAGGACTGGATGATTAGTAGTTGCAACAGAAGTGTTGTTATTTACATTCATTTGTTTTATCTATTATTGCACGTTTATTGAAGAGTGTTGTACCAGGGATTGGACCAGGTGCTGAGGATACAGCATGGGGTAGAAGAGACACTTCTTGCCTTTATTGACACGCAGTAGTAAGAGGCCCTGATTTCAGTGGTCCTGTGACTGCTTTCATTTGGATTTCAGGTTTTATTTTATAATAATTCGTCTATGTAGAAATTTAGAGGGTTACAATGTGCACTGTTGTTTTGATGTTAATCAATTAATTTCCTATTTAGTTCTAAAAAGAGTGTGAAGTAGCTTATCAACAATGCACAGATATAGTAAGACCAAAGAGCATCAAGCAATAAAAACACAATATTTAATAAAAGGGGAGCAGAGGATAAAGATCTTGTTCTGATGACCATTAGAACAAATAAACCTGGTACTCCGCTTGACCTTTGAGAAAAGAGGAAAACAAAGTGAACTTTAAAAACACTTTTAAAAAAGGATGACAGTTTCACAGGAGAAACCCACTTTTTCCTGGCTATAAGTTTTATGAGGAATTTGTCTTTAGATTCTCATGTAAGAAGTGCTGAACCTGTTATTAAATATGAGAAATAGGCATAATTGGAATGCTACTCTGTATGTGCTGGCTGTAGGTGCTGATGGCCAGAGTATCTATTAGATTGATTAAGTAAGGGGTTGGACAGTGTGTGTAGTGGTGGTGGTGGTGGTGGGGGTGGTGGTGGTGAGTGATGGTGATGTGTATGTGTGTGTGTGTAAAGTCACAGAGAAGAACATTTCCCCTAAGTGTTATTTCATTGTGGTGGTTAAAAAAAAAACAAACAAACCCTGAAAGGAGTCCTATTAGGGTGACATTCAGTATAATTTCATGGATAACATATATCATAGAGTTTGTTTTCTCCAGGTGTTTGTAACAGGGACAAAAACTTAGTGGGAAAATGCATTCTCAGCCAGGGTCTTTGCTTTCCCCACTGGGACTGGATAAGGGCTAAGCCTAGCTATCAACTTACCATTCCCAGCTGAAGTAGGCATTATTCCAGCAAGGGAGAGGGTACCACAGTCCAGCTCTAGCCCCCTTTTAAATTCCCAGCAGATATTGTACAGCTCCCATCTTACAGCAGGAAGACAAAACATTTGGTGATGATGGTGATGATGAGGTTGGGGGTGATAATAATGGATACAGTGTCAGGTACTGAGGGATAGTGGGTGCAGGCTTCATGGAAGAGTTGTCATTTAAAATAGACCATGATGGAAATTGCAACAGAGGGCAGATTACAGGCTTAAGGAATACAGCGAGAAAGTCTGTGGAGGTGAGGCAGTGCGTGGAGCCTTGGACATCATTCTGAGAAGTTTGGACTTTGTAGGCAGTGGTTGGTCATGGAGAATTTTGAGGAGGGCAATCCATGACATAATCTTCCTTATGTTTTAAGAGAATAGTTCTGCCAACAGTGTGGAGCTGTATTGTCTCAAATAATAGCCACGAGTCATGCGTGGTAGTTTGTAGACCAAGGGAGATTCTTCCACATGGAACGTGTTTACAAGTGCAGGAAGCAGAGGCTATTGAGGGGCTGTCTCTGAAAGTCACCAGGTGGTGCTTGTTGGGGGTAGGGCTTTGATGAGTCATCTGAAGGCAAATGTCAGATTGCAGAAAGTCCAGGAGAGAGTGGCTGGTGAGGAAGGGAAGATTGCAGGTATAAGGAGAGAACTTTTTAAACAGGTTTGGGCACTGGGGAAGCTTGGTGGGGACCAGGAGGCCAGGGAGGGAGGGCAGCACAGGGCTGAGGGTGGAGACTGTTAGGCAAAGGGCCAAGGAGGAAGAGACTAAAGACAGAAGGAGGAGGTCATAACCGATGGAGCAAGGACCAGAGGATCAGTTGGTGCAGGAGATGTGTGAAAACATTGCACCTGTGGGAGTCTTTTATCTATTTCCACCCAGTATATAATAGCCACATCTCCACAAGTCCAGGATCTGACCATTCCATGGGGTTCCATCCAGGTAGGGCTTCCTTCAGATGGGGGAGAATGAGGGGAGACCTCAGCCTTGCCCTTGAGAACGACTGCCCTCCATGGGGGGACTTCAGAAAGCTTTGGGGGAATGAACAGTGCACTTCTTCTGAGGGCTGGGGGGGTTTGGGATGTCGCACCCTCCAGTCCGGGAGGTCTGCTTGACAGTCCAGATACCTTATATTGTGCTGTCCACCACCTATGCCAGAGCTCAAGCAGAGAAGCCTCTGAAGCCTTCCTGAACTCCTAAGCTGCAGTGCCAGGCCTTCCCCGACAGGGGCGCTGCGAATCCGCAGATGGCCGCCTCCTATCCTGCGACCACCTTAACCTCTGGAACTGAACTTTTCTTGGGGCGGCCCATCGCCTGGCAGCTTGGTTGCCCGGCCCAGCTTTCTCGGTTCCCAAGTTCCATTTTAGCTCTGGGTGGAAAAGCTAGTTCGGTAGGGTGAGGGCTCCCAGGAACTGCTGGTCGTCGCCCTCCCTCAGCCAGCTCAGATTCCCAAGCGCCTCCCTCCGCCTCCTCCTCTTCTCGGCCCTCCCCTGGCGCTCTTTAGGGTCTCTTATTTTCTCTCCCCCTTCCTTTAGCAGCATCGTTATCTCGCCTTCCATCCTTCACTTCGCCATCTCTCCATTCTTCCCGCTTTCCTTTTCTTTAGCTTCCCCTCCAGTTCCTTCTTTTACTTCGCTCATCTTTCTCCCCTCCCGTCTGCCTCACCGCCCCGGCCGAGAGGAAAGGAAGGGCCTGGAGGCCATCATGCTTTCCAAGCCCCCTCCCTAAATCCTGCTCCTTTCTTTATAACCCCTCCTCCGGCTCCCGCTCCCACGTCTCCGCCTTTTCAACCCACGGAAATCCAGGGAGGTTCTTGGAGGCAGGGGGCTGAACTACATGTCCTGGGGCCTGTAAACCACATCTAGAGGTCGAGGTTGTCTTCGGGTTATCTTCCCTCTCTCCAGCCCACCCGAAGTCTCCTTCTTCCTATGGCGCTCGAAGGGTCCCAGGCTGGGCTGGGTCCCTTGCACCCTGGCTGCGCTTCTGCAGCGGGATGCAAGAGATTCTGATAGGCCCACCTGGAATCTAACCGGCAGCTGACACTTTGAAAGAACAACTGAGCTCGCTCAGAAATCTAGGCAGAGTGAGTGCGCGATCTCATAGTCCCAGGAAGGAAGACGGGGGCGGGATGCTCCTGGTGGGTGAAAGCGGTCAACTGCTGTTTCTCCCCGGCTCCCGCCAGGAGTCCGAGGATAAGTGCCCATGAATCAGCTGGCAAGCTCCTCACCCTTCCGCCAGAACCTCTCAGTTCTCTCCCCTCCACTTCCAGTAGGCTTAAGGAACACCAGGTTACATCCGCGGGCGGTGGGGGACCATGGGTGTGCAGGGCGCCAGGAGAAGGGATGTCCCGAGCCGCCTGCCTAGCTCTCAATATTATGGTTCTGACGACTCACAGGCTCACGAAAATGCAAACAGCCCGTGCGTGATCCGCGCGTGCACACAGCCCGAGCACACCCTTCCCCACCCACACTCAATCACTCATACTATCATGTACACATACGTGTGCAAATGGGCATGAATACACGGAGCTGTGTGCCCCTTTCCACTCAGCTACTGCCCCCACTCAGCCAGGTACCCCCGCTCGGCTGAGCTAGCCCGCCAGCCCAGGCACCCCTCAATCTCACGTTGCCTTGCGCGCGCGCACTTTTTACTGCTGCACATGATCCTCCTCACTGGGGACTCCAGCCAGGGGCAGGGGTAGAGGTGGGGTAGAGTGTAGTGAGGCCCTGAGCCAGAAGAGTCAGGGAGTGGAGTCTGAGTCCATCCGCGCTCAGCCACCAGTGAGTCGTGTCCCACACCTTGAAGAAGAATCAGGCTCCCCTTGTTCTCAGACAGAACAGTTTAACTGAAAACACTTTACTCCTCCTTCTCCTCCTCCCTTGAGACGCCCCCTCCCCTCGCACCATCTCCCACCCTTTACAACAGGCCGGAAGAGTAACCCCTAAATGCGCGGCGAGTAGCGGCTCCCAACTCTTCATTGGGAGCCGGTTGGAGGCTGGATTTCAGAGAGACTCTGGATTGGGGTCTGTTGCCAGCTTGGATCTGGCTTGATTTTTCATATTTTAAAAGAGGGCTTTTTTCTTCTTCTTCTTCTCATTACCTTTGAACACTCCTTTTTACAAAATTCCTATTGGAGCTCGGTGGGGAAGATTTTGGGAAATCTTATTTAAAAAAACAAAAAGCACTGAACAGGCATTTATTTTTTTCTTGGTTTTGGAATCACCCTCTGGACAAGAGAGCGAGTGAGCGACAGCGAGAGCGAGGAGGGAAGAGTGGAGAGGACCCGCGAGGCGCGCCAGCCTGAGCCGCCTCCTTCCTGGTCACCCCCTCCCCACTCCCCCGACACACACTTGCTTGCTTGCTAGCTGGCACGCGCACACCCCCCACGCCGGACCAGCACCTCGGCAGGCGCCACACACTCGGCAGCCCGAGCCGCGGCAGCCGCAGCGGGATGGAGGTGGCGCGCACGGAGCGCCCCGCAGGCTGGCCTGGGGCGCCCCTCGCCCGGACAGGGCTCCTGCTCCTGTCGACGTGGGTCCTGGCGGGCGCCGAGATCACTTGGAGCACGACAGGAGGGCCTGGGGGTTCTTCGGGCCCGGCTTCGCCGAGGGCGCTGCTTCCTCTTTTGCCGCGGGCAGTGGCAAGCCAGTGGCCGGAGGAGCTGGTGACTGCACGGAGAGGCGCCGCACTGGGGCGCCGGCCCGGACCAGAGCCACTGCCCCAGCCAGGCAGTGGCAGAGGTGCAGAGAAGCGGGGAGAAGCTGGGGGGCCATCGTTGGCAGGTGCGCGGTGGGGCCAGGGCATCCCGGCTCCTGGCAAACCTGGCAGTGCGAGGAGGAGACGCCGGGAACAGCCCCCCAGTGTCCTGGAACTCGGGGATGCCCGGGCCACTGCATTGGCCGACGGTTCCAAAGGAAGCCGCCCTCTGTCCAAGGGGTTCCAGGAGGAGGTGAAGGCATCGCGCGCCAGCGGGGCGGCGAGCGAGGAGCTCCGGCTGCCCAGCACCTCTTTTGCGCTGACCGGGGACTCGGCCCACAACCAAGCCATGGTGCACTGGTCCGGACACAACAGCAGCGTGAGTACTCACCCGGCGGGCAGAGCACCTCACTGTATCCCAGCGGCAAGGGAGAACGGGGGGCGGGAAGGAGGAACCGATAGTTGCTCGAGGGTCGAGGCGAGATGGAGGGGGCACTGACTTTTAGAGAGAACAGGTTCCTCCGGCTTCCCCCACGCCCCCAACAGGTTATAGGAGTTTGTTGTTGGATCGTGTGTGCATTTGTTTACTGGAGACCCTAGGATTGGGGCCGGCTGGGAGGAGAAAGGGGGGAAGAAGGAGACTTAAAGATGAGCAGGGGGTGGGATCTGTGGTTACTTTTTCTGGTTTTCGAGGCTTGGAGAGTCAGTTTTCCTGTTGGGCGCTTAAATTCCTGGGTGAGGACACTGAGTAATTTGGGGCGGGAGCTGCTGGACGGACTGACGGATTCCTGCGACTCTCTGGACTTCCCTGTTCTCCCTTCCAATCACGTGGAAGGAAACCTGGGAGACGAGGCCGCTGGGACTCCCTACTCCTGCCCGCCTTAGGGTCGCAGCTCTCTGCCCCAGGCGCACTTTCTCCCACCCCTGGAAAGAGGCTGGGCCAAGTTGTCCCAAGCCTGGCCTCCAGGTAACACTGATTCCCCCGACAAAACCCAAGCAGCTGCCTTGGAAAGCTACAGGAGAGACAATAAAAAAAGTTTAAAGCGTCAAGTGAAATTCAGCACTCATTTCGCATCCTTCGCTTCCTTGCACGCACAAGCACACACAAATCGCTGAGCAAAAACCTCGCCTCAGCGGATGCGTTCTGTACCACAATGGGCTCCCGGAGTGGAGTTGGGTCCTTGCGCTCAGGGTGAACCTCTCCACCCCTTCTAATCCATGGCCAGGTTCCCCCTGAAGCAGCTGTACCGAGAGGTGGCACCCTTGAGTCCATTCCCACTGGTTCCTCAAACTCGATCTGGTGCTGGGCTCTCTGAGCACCGTCTGCCTCGGAAGCCACTGAAACCCGCAGAGCCTACTCGGAGGGGTCCCATCCCACCCCAACCTACCAGCACCCAGTGCTGTGCACTCAAGCCTAGGAACAGCACAGGAATGGGCTCTCAAGGTGGAGGGGGGCAGCCTCCGGCGATTAATACACGCCCCCCTCCCCACCCCCCCGGGCCGCTTCCACCACCTCACTTCAGCCAGTGTCACAAAAATCCTTTTCTCTTCTCTGGCTTTTCGGATCAGATGGGAACCTGGCACTGGGCAGGAAGATGATGGCTGTCCGCCCAGGCAGCTTTGGGGAACTCGTAGGACGAGAAAGCACCGCTCTCCTCCCTTTTTGTATGTCTCTTCATGACTGACGTGAAATATTTCCCTGGGAAATTTTCACCTTATTTAACGAGGCCTCGGGTTGTCACAGGGGTGAGTAGCGAATAACAAGAAAGCTAGGAGACCGCAGAGCGCAGCACAGCAGCTATCCTGAGTACAGATTTCCTGGTTCTTAATGACAGCGCGGTCAGCCCAACCCGGTAATGAGCATTGGGTGGGAAGGACTTGTGCCCTCCAGCTCCCTGGCAGCCAGCCCTGTGGCTGCCTCATCTGCCTCTGGTGGAGACCCCTGTAGCTTAGGAGTAGCCTGCTCTGGGCATAGGTGGTAGGCAAGATGCGCCTTTGCAGGGATGGGTGATTGAAGACTTGCAAGTTCCCAGAGGACTGTGTGTGTGGTGTGTGTGTGGTTTGTGTAGTATGTGGTGTGTGTGGTATGTAGCGTGTGTGTTCTTTCTTGTCTTCTTACTCCATGAGAAGGATGGACAGGACGTGTTGAGGTAAATGTGTCCAGAAGGAGGAGGTAATGTGCTCACATATCTGTGACTTTATTCCTGCCACATTTAGACAACGTAAACTGACTGTGCCTAAAGAGTTTTTCACACATCTCTGCTTTTATTTTAAGGATCCTTGTTGTTGACAAAGCCCCTGAAGATGAGACTTTGGAGAATGCTTTTTTCAAATAGTAATTAAATGAGCGTGGCTTTCTCGGTCCATCTTCCATGCAGTTGTACAGCAGAGGAAGTGAGAGGGCAAGTCTAGCCCGATGTTTTCTGGGGAGACAGCTCTTCAGTTAAAAGATGACCAGAAGGGCCTGGGGAGTGGACCAGCTGGCCTTGGGATCCTTAGTAACTGTGATGAAATTCGGAAAGTCTATGGACAGACCCCTAGGGGTTTCTGGGTTGTGCTGGTGGCCAGTCTTACTGTCCAAGCAAAGGACAAGGCAGAACAGGTGGGTGCAAAGACCCCTTTGTGTCCTCTTCCTCTGGTCCAGAGAGGGATTGCTGTTTAGCTCCTGGGCTGCACCTGCCTCTTTTGACCACGCTTTGCTTGAAATGCCGACGAGACTTTGCCGAGAACTAGGTCCGTGCTGGTTTGAGGGAAGGTGGGGAAACATCTTAATGTGACTCTATCTTCAAGAGACTTTAAGGAAGCAGCCCCTGGGAGAGTAATGAGGAAACCAGCCTTCACTGCGTTCCCCAGTTGGTTTCTTTCTCCCCAACCCTTGTCCTGAGGGCAGCAAAAGATGGTGCTCTAAATAAAAGCCAGGTGAGGAGTGATGGGGATGACGAACCTTCTGAAAAGTCCCTTCGTCATTTGCTTCATAGTGGAGAGAGATGTCCCCAAGGCAGAGAACATGGGTCTTAGCACCAGGCTCTTCTGACATGAAAAGAATTCCATCTTCTCTTCTGACTTTACAAGTGTTAACAATGTTGTACTCTAGGAAGGCCACCAGGTTAAGTAACACGTTGTGGGGGTTCCTGCTCCCCTTCAAAGTGCCTTTGGTGGGCATCACTACTTTCCATGAATTCCTTTTGGGGGAGAGTTTTCAGTCACCCTGTATAACCAGAAATTGAAATCTCTGAAAATTCGCGGTCAGGCATATAGAGGTGGACATGCAAGAGAAGGACCTCTACTCAACCCTATGTGTCCAGCGTGTGCCCAGGGACTCAGGGGCAGAAGGAGATTCTCATCCCAGGCTTGGGTCACATATTCACTTTGGTCCCAGGAGTGGCTTGGGGGAGCAAAGGAGGATGTGCCCAGCAGGCTTGAGCCATAAGGTGTCAGGAGGTGATGGAGTCTGGGTCCTCCTCTGACCATTCTTGTTCTGCCAGGTGTTCTGGGGGAGAGGTGAGTGGACTTGGGCTTGGAGCCTCTACTCTGGAGGAGTGATTTGCCATTCTTCCTCTCTGGTCTTCTCTATCTGGGATCCTGGTGATTAATGGGGTAGAGAATATTTCACAAACACCCAGAGGGTGCCCAATCCCTGCGGCTGACAGGGGAACAGAACGACACATCATTCTGCCCTTCTCCCTCCATTGAAGGAAGATCCCTCCCTGCTTGGTCCGAGTTGGCAAATGGCCCGGGAGAGTGGTAAGTTGTGAAGGCAACGGCCCACTTTCTGTGCCCCCTCCTCCTCAGAATAACCCAGATGGGGACCCCCCCCATTCATGATGTTGAGGTGAGAGTGCTGCATCTTCCTGAGACGGCTCCCCATTTCTTTCTAGCAGCTCACTCCCAGCGACTGCGATTTGCAGGCTACTGCCCCTGCAGTGCGTCTGGTTGCAATGACTTGCCCCATAGTTTTCAGCTAATGTGCCTAACGATGCCCCTTAATGAAGAGAAATGGGGAGATGCTGATAATTTCAGGTACCTACCAGATCCCCCTTCCCTGAGCATGCAAGGAGGTGGGACACAGGTTTTCCCAGGCAGGGTTTCATACCCTTAACTAATTCAGCTGAACTGTGTTCTAAAATATTTACTCCTAATGTGCAAAATAGTGACAGATTTGATCAGATTAATTGTATTTCACTCACTGGAGCATCTGATTGTGGCTCCCAAACATATTTTTCAAATAGCTTTTGGCTGAATTGTCTAGCTTTCATCATCTTTGCTCACAGTCCCTGTGTCACAATATCTTAATGCATTTTGCCTTCTCCGAGGCTTAATAAAGAAGCCTGCCACAGAAGTCATTCTTCAGGGGTTTGCCAAAAAGAATCTGTTTTTAATTAATATTACAAGAGGAGCCATCTCAGTTGAGATGTAGCTGAGAAATGCAGAACAGCACTAATTGCTCCTGGTCACTGTGGGCTTGGAGGAAGGAATGACAGAGGGGCAGACACAGGCTATATGTCTGTTCTGAGCCTCCTCCGATGGCCGGGTTACAGGGTGTGATTTGCTATTCACATCCTGCAGTGATTTCCAAGGTGAGCAGAAGTTGTAAACTCTTTAATTAGGAGGCCTGATTTAATAATTTCAGAAATGCAGTGGTTAGAGCTGGCTCTGGAGTGGACAAAGAAGGAAAGTCAGGAAGTGGCTTCTCCAATCATGTTGGATTTAAGGAAAAAGGGGTTGTGCTTATGGTGGTAAGAAGGCTCACAGGGCAGAAGGGAGACTGCTTTTCCCTTAGGCTGTTAAATCTATTATTGTAACTTGGAGAATTTAGGAACTGGATGACCTGTGGGCCCCGAGTCACCCCAGAAGGAGCAGGGAGATTCAACAACGCCAGACAGGCTGAGACAGGAAGATGTGTCTGAAGGCGAGGGCTTTATCCAAGGCGAAGGTGCACCCCAGGCCTCTTGCTTTGACTCACCTGTTGATCTCCTGCTTCCTTTGGCCTCTTGGCTGGCTTGAGACACTTCCCTCATGGGGAAGAAATGTCAAAGGATGATCTTCAATAAGTTTGGGAGGAAAAAGACCTCTTGGAAGAGGAAGCAGAAAACACGGAATGCTAGTGCCTGGTGAGTCACTTTGGGTCATGAGAACTGGTACTGTGGGATGAAAAGGATTTGGCTGACCATGCCTGTCCCTCTTGGAACTGGTGGATGACTGAGAGAAGGGTCTGATGGGGCTCTGACTTTGTTGGCAGTGAGTAGAGATGAGAGAATTCTGCCTTACATGGTGCTGATCATGTTCGACCATGTGGGTAAATGAGCGACAGTCCCAAGTCTTGTCTAGCAGAGGCTACAAAGGAATTAGAAATTCTTATCTTTTGGGATATTGACGATTTTTTTTTTCTCAGGTCGTTCATAATGTGATAGCTGCTATAACCAAGAGTATTTCAAGCAGGACGTTTACATTCTAGCTTGAGTACCTTTAGAGTCTTATATTTAAATCCAAAGTCCATTAGCTTGGCATTCAAGGCCCTTCGCTGTGTATGGCCTGGGTCTCCTTCTCCAGCTTTGTATTTGACTCTGTTTCCTGGCTGGCTTCTTCACTGTAGCCAGGTAGCCCCTTTGTCATCCCAAGCCCCTTCTTATCTCCAAGCCTTGGCTCTTGAGCTCTCTTCCGCTTCTCTTTCTATTGAGATGCACCCATTATGTATAACTCAGTTCAAAATTCAAACACCGCCCCTCCATGGGACTGTCTTTCAAGCATTTATTTCTCTTTTTCCTAAGTGCCTATAGAATTTATAGATTGTATCACACGTTTGATCATATTTCGTTCAGTACTTAGTTATTTTAATCTAGTATTTTGTGAGTGTTTTGAGGGTGAGGGAGGAAATAAATAAAACAGCAAGTGTGAGTTCTGCTCTTCTTACGTGTGCCCTGTGGCCGTGGCACAGTGCTTGGCACATAGCTTACTGAGCTGACCCTGGGCAGTGGACAGTGCCTTAGCTGCTGGGGAAGGACGAGCTAATGCGGTCTCTTGATAGCATTGAGTTTATATACCTAGTTTATTATTTCATATATGAATTTTAACATAAGGTTTAGAGGCATCCCTATCCCACTTAGGAAGATAGAAATAGGGGCTAGTCAGCAATCCTGGCTTCTTCTTTATATACTCCAGAGATCGATGGACTCACATAAGATAGTCAACCCTTTGCTATGTGTTTCCTCTGTGACAATGTTCTGGGCACTGTGGGACTGGTAGGGATGTGACAGAGAAGACAAAGGTAAGGCAGCGTTTGCCTCGAGGTTCTTCCGGTATGCTTTGGATATGATACTGCTCTTCTGTAAAGTTAAATAGCTCATGACAACAAGACAGATGCCACAGGGAGATGTGTGGTTGATCGTCAAGTGATTGTTTCAGGCTATGAGCTCAGAGGAGAAAGGATCACTGTGGGACATACTACAGGCGTCTTAGACTCACAGAATGTCAAGGCTGGACGTGCACTTGGAAATTGTCTCCGTCAAATCCCTCAGCACAGAGATGAGGGATTTGAGGCTCAGACAGAAATGTGGCACCCAGCGGCTTGGAGTCCTTCCTGTTCCTCTCCCTATCCTGTCCTTTTCTCACTCCAGTTTTTTCCTCTCTCCTTGGGTTTACAGACCATTTTTATTATAAGAGTATTTATGTATTTTCACTCAGATGAGATAGGGTGCTGCCTATTTTATAGGTAGGATAGACTGAGGCCTAAGATGAGTATACATACATGAGGCTAGCCAGAGAGGCTGAGGAATAGATTCTTCCTCCTGTTCCAGGGCTGAGTCCTAAGGCCACCCTACCCACCCACTCCGGCCCGCCCACAACCGTGACTGCAGGCAATAAATACCAAGCTCATTAATGTTGGACAATCTGTATCTTCCTAAGCATTGTTAATGGGAGCCTCTTGTGAGTCACCTCATTATTTAAATTAGTAAGTGAATCAAACCTGGTTGCATCATTGGGAACATTTTGCTCATTTATTATGATCAGTGTAGTTTGGGTTTAATTATTTATGGAAAAGCTGTTTTTTTTTTCTTTCTTTTATAGTACACTAATAAATGTGCTATAAAATTTCAAAAAAAAAAAAAAACGGCAATGGAGTCTAAGAACCTCAGGACTGCACAAAGAGCTTTTTGCTATTCACTCCCTGCTGGAGAGCAGAGGAGACGATCCCTACTGTGTTGAGATGAGAGGGACCTGGCGCACAGTGGGGCCAGCATTCAGGGCTGTTGGTCAGTAAAACTGTGCATGCTGCTAAGTAAGGGGACTGTTACTTGGCACACACTGGAAGAGAATGTAGTTTAGGGGAAATGCTGGAAAATAGAGCTATATAGAGTACTCAAGAATCCTTTTAGGTTGTGGATTGGATGTTTAAGCCTGGGTATGATGGTTTTACTTGTGTGAGTTTATTCTTGTGGAGGATTCTCATCATGAATGCAATCCTTTTCAGGATTTATTAGGAACAGACATAGACTGGGAGCATGAAACAAGGCCATATAGCGAATAGTTAGGAGCATGGGCTCTGGAGCCAGGTGCCTGGGTTCAAATCCTGCCTCTGTCTCTTAATCTCTGTGCGGCACTGGGCAAATTGTTACCCTCTGCTGGGTGACTTTTCATCTATAAAAAGGGGCAATAAAAATAGTACCTCTCACATTGGGCTGTGTAAAGATTAAGTCAGGTGTATATAGCAAAGTGCTTGAAAGAAACATCTCACCTAGAGTAAGCCCTCCAGATATTTTAGTTGGCTTAGTTGTTATTTTTATATTTTCAGATGGGAACATTGAAGCAGAGGAAGGAAACTTGCCCAGAGCTTCCTAGTGAGCTGATGGCAGAGCCTTCCTTAACTAGAACCGAGTTCTCAGCAAGGTGCTCATTTCAGCCACTTCCCATGGTCCGTGGCCTCAGTCAGACGAATCTTTGTGATATCTGTCTTCTGTGTGGTGCTGAGATAGTGAATGAAATAGAGAAGTGAAGGGCTGGGGACCTGGCTCCTCAAAACTCATACTCAGAATTTGCAATAGAAATAGTTAGAATCAGATGATGGTTAGAATTAAGTTAAAGACGACACTAATTCACAGCTAATAAGTTGAACATTTTCCCAGGACTTTCATTGAGTGAAGAGTTGAGAAAGGTACCCAAAAAGATGAAGAAGAATAGCTTCTCTTGGCTTGGGCATCCATGATTACACCTCACAGCAAATCATGGAGGACTTCTTGAAGGAAGCGGGTGAAGCTTGTAGCTTTAGGAGAGTAGGAGAATGCTGGGTTGCTGGGGTTGGTTGTCAAGCAGAGCCTGTAGTGCCCAAGACTCATCTTTGCCGTGGTCATGGGACAGGCCTTGATAGTCTAGTTTTGCTTCTCCTCTCGATTTCCCAGCTCTGCTTTGTGCCTCGTGCTAAATGAGAGTATCCGTGGCTGGAACTACTACAGGATACCTGCAGCTCCTTTCCCAGAAGTATCGCCCTGCCAAACCCATTAATATTTTGTAGTGATCAACATCCATCAAATTACAGGCTTGAATTCCCTATTTGCCTGTGCCCTATGCACCAAAAATGGAGCCCGAGATCCCTACACAGACACTAGAGGGAGTGTTGCCCTGGGAAAGAAGTGAAAAAGTAGAATGGAATCATAAAGAATGCTGCATGAGGAATTGTCTCAAAGGAGAGAATAGCAGCAGCCACCTGCAAGTGCGTTGTGTGAGGGGTTGTTCGGTGACCCACAGATGAATAATTGATTGGCAGCAAAGCAGCTGAGTCTTGGAAGTGTGGGGGTCGATCAGTTAGCCTTTTCCTGTAGAAAAAAAGGAAATGGATGTTTTATATAAATGCATCCATTCTGCAGTCCATTCAACCCACTAGTGACCCAAGTAAGACTCTAGAAATAAATTCAGCCAGAAGTGATGCTCAGGCTTGGTTCTCACATTTCTTCTGCATCTTCTGCCTTCGGGCCCCCTACTTCCTTGTGCATGGTGGTCAGTCAGTAGAAACTTATTGAGTTGAATTACATAAATGCTTTCTTAAATACTTAAAACTGCCTGAGTGAAGAATGAATGTCTTGGGGATGAGGAAGGATCTGGCGTCCTCTGGCTGCCTCCGGGCCCAGGGTCTGCATCCAGGGGATGTCGGGTTGTCCTCCCTGGTTTTCAGGTTCCAGGACTGAGGTTGTGGTACTCTCAGTCTTTTTAGCATCTACTGTACCTCACCTACCTCAAGCAGTTTCTCTTCCAGGTGACTAGAGTCAGGTTAAAGATTACACTGATGAATGAGAAATGAATTTTTTCTTTTCAAAATGTGTTCTCAGTGGGAAATGGAGAACAATTACTGAGTTGGACATTTTGTTTCAGGGCTAGAAAAGTAGCTCAAACTGCCATATCTGGATGCATTTACCCATACCGGGGGTGCTTGTCTACAAGAAGAGTTTTGAGACCATGAAACGAGATGTAAAGACACTTGTTTTCCAGGTGGTGGTGTAGAGGAAGGTATCTTTAGAAACAAGAGTTGCTCATGTCCCTGGGTTGCTTTCCGTGTCATTCATGCTCGAAAGCAAACTTTTGACTGGAAGATTTCTCAAAACCCTGAAATATCTTTTCTGTTATGAGAGGGTCCCCAAGAATCAGTGACTTTAAACAGGTCTGAGAGCTTCAGTTTCACTGGCTGTAAAATGGGGATAAAACCGAGCTTGTAGAGTTGCGAAGCTTAGAGATAATACATGTAAACGACGGTCTAGCAGAGTAGGCTATTCTGTTGATTAAGAACGTTTGTCCTCATTATCTGCCTAGGCAGGAAGTGGGGTAGGTTGACCGTCCAGCTGTCTGTAGCACATCTGTTGGTACCCCGCCCATAGCCCGTCTCCCTTGCCCTTTCTCTGCATGCTAGCCTGACTTCTCACCACCAGCACCGGGACCGGTTGCACACTGGAGCTTGCTTTGATCAGTCAAAGCACTGGCTGGAAGTGTCATGAAATTAATTCCCATCAAGGAGTAAAGTGCAGCCACCTATCAATGACTAGTGGGAGTTGGTGGGTAAGTGTCCCCGTTCCCTTGAACGGGGTAACACTGAGGCTTGTTTTCTACACTGTCTTCCGAAGTCTCCAGTGGGCTTAAGCCCCAGTTGCCTACCGCATTAACTTGCTTGCTTTATTGGCTGCCTTCCCATCCCTCTCTCATTTCCTCATTCTCCTGTCAGTGTTTCTTGGGATTACCTCCCAAATAAATTACTTGAATTCAAGTCTTTGATTCAGGGTATGTTTCTGGGGGAATACGAACTGAGATAGCTTAGTTATTTTCAAGTATATTAGTATGGGCTCTCCAGAGAAATAGAACCAATATATATATATAAATATATCCCTCATATTAAATCTCTCTTTATACACGTGAATATATATACACCACAGTATATCTGTATATTCATATGTGTATGTATCCATGTATGTATGTATGTATGTATGTATGTATCTGTATATGTAGAAAGATTTACTGTAAGGAATTAGATGACGCTGTTATGGAGGCTGAGAAGTCCACAGTCTGTAGTTGGCAAGCCAGGATTGCTGATGGTGTAGTTCTAGTTTGAGTCTGAATCTGAAGGCAGGAGACCAATGTCTCAGTTTGAAAACAGTCATGCAGAGAAGAAGAATTATTTCTTAGCTTTTTTGTTCTATTCAGGCTTTCGGTGGATTGGATGAGGCCCACCTATATTGGGAGAACAATCCGTTTTACTCATTCTACTGATTTAAATATTAATCTCATCCAGAAACACCCTCACAGATACACCCAGAATAATGCTAGACCAAATAGCTGGGCATCCTATGGCCCAATCAAGTTAACATGTAAAATTAACCATCATACCAAGTCAGCAATTTCCCTCCTACTTCTAAAAAATCCTGCTTAGGGCCCTACCAGGGTACATGCTGGGGACAGAGAGGGAGATGATGTCATTGACCTTAGTTCTGAGTGAGTCCTCCTTTTGAGTGGCACCTTCCAGAAGAAAGGAACCCAGTCCAGGGTTGTATTGAGTGGCAGGAACATGGTGTTGGGGCTTTGAGGAGGTGACACACATTTCCAAATTCATTAATCTTCACTGCCATTTCTCAGGGCTAGGGAGCCCCACCTCACCCCAGGCCATGTGCTTGTTCTTCACAATACACAGAGGATCCCTGAAATTTGGACCTTTACCTGATGGTATATGATCTCTTTCCTAAGAAAAGGGTACAATTCTTTTTTTCTTTGACTTTGTTAGGATCTTGGTGAGGAGCAGCTGAGCATATGGTTGCTATCTTCCTTTCTAAGATATCATCAGTGAGGGCCATCACGATAGGTTGGAAAGAACATGGGCCCAGGAGTTGGGATTTCTAGATTTGGGTTCCTGATTTACATGAACTGTCTTCAGCAAGTCACCATTTCTTAGGTGTTAGTGAAAGATCCTTCCAGGTGTAGTAGCTTAATGTCTATGAATAAACGTTTTCTTTTTTTTAAATTTTTTTTGTGTTTATCTCTTTATTTTTTTACATGGGTGCATTAGTAAGGAGAGGGTCTCGAATGATGATTTAAAAAAATAGGAGCTGCTTCTTTCAAGCATGCATAAATTTGGTCTTATCTTAATCAGATGTGCTTTCATTCATTCATTTATTCATTCATTCTTTTTGCTTAGAGTGATGCTAATTTATTTGAAATTTCTGGGATTCCGTGTCTTTATGCATAAAATGAAAGAGTTACATAAATTGATGCAGGCCCATTTTACCATAAATGTGATATTAGATCAATTATTTCTTTATGGGTAAAATGGGGCAATCCTATTTGCTCCCTTTATGTCAAAGTTAAATCATGAGATACTGCACTTGGAAGCGTTTTGAAAAAAATGCTTTTGAAAGCAATATGAACAGGCAACGTGAGCTGGGGGCAATACGAACTAAAGGGGTTAGTTCATCTCACCTCTCCTTTATTCCTTAAGTAGCTGGAGGTCTTTCCACAACAGATTTGAGATTACATATACCATCCATTTCTTTTGCTTTCTTTTAGCACAAATGAGACACTTTCATTAGCACACATCCAGGTGTTAAAAACCTCGAGATTCTTATTCCAGGAAAGCTGTACAATTTATTTCGATATAATAAAATTCTCAGAGGAGAGTGTAATTTGGATGTTTAAAAAAAACCATTTGTTCCAGGACTTGACCTGTATTGATTGCTCTGCCTTATTCCTTTCAGATAATATGAAGTATTGGGAAGCATCTACTGTATGCCTAGTGGTACAGGATATACGAAAAAGCATGTGATGCAGACTGGGTGCCCACAAAGCTTATAGTCATGTGTGTGAGAAACACATATTAGGTAAACGTTACAGAGGAAAATGTGAGATAATGTAAAATATGTGCTAATTTGAGCATACTTCGGAAATACATTGAACATAATAAGACTACAGTGAATGCAAACTAGTATAATATTTAAATATTATGGTTGTGTTTATTATCTATAACAAAACCCAGTAGCGTGGTTGGAAATGGGTCTAATTCTCATGATTAAACCTGTGTCACGTGTTGAGGAGTGTTCTGAGCTTTGAGGTCAAATAGATTATCTTATGCTCTGATAGTTGCTCAGAATTCTGCCATATTAGTTTGGGCTAACTTTCCCCTACAGCTTTTTGTTTTCCCTTGAGTTTCTAATGGTTTTATCTTCCTCACAGACTGAAGAAACATCTATTTTTCACCCTAGTACTAAGATATTCCAGCTTCTTAATTGTATTATTATTCGATATTCTAATTTGTACAGATTTCTTTCTAGGCCTACTTCCCTTTTGTCAGCCTAATATAGCTATTCTACTCCTAGGTTAGTGCCTCTGTTTCTTGGATTCCATTTCTCTTTTTTAGGCTGATTTTCATTTTTCTGTGGTATTTCCTCAAGTAGTCTTTTACAGAGAGTGCATGGGAATGTCCTGGCTTATTCCTGTGTCCTGACATAAATGTTGATAGGTTCTTTTTATCTCTCAAAAGATCCTGGCTTAGATGATAAATAATATGGTCACCCATTGCTTGGACAATACTGTTTTTTGGTTTTTTTTTTCATTCTTGACATGTCTAAAATTCATTTTGCTCTCACATTGGCTTGTTGGTTCATCTGGACATAGAAATCTAGGGTCAAGAAGAAGTTCCCTTCGATCTTGTAAATATTTAGATTACTTGCTGGTTTTGTATGACCTGCTGTTTTTGGATTTATATGTGTCTCCCTTCTCACTCAGAGAATGATTAATGTGGGGAAAGGAGGTGCCTAGCATGGGACAACTGTGGTTTTGTTCAAGTCAGTGATGCACAATGCTTTAAGGAGACCTGATGCATTAACATCAGATATGTACAAAATCAGAAGTGTGGTGTGTGGGATTAAACACACTACAGAACAGTTTGCAATGACACTTATCCGAATACCTTGATATAAAAGTCAACAACGAAAAAGTAATTTTAGCTACCTTTTATTTTAAAAATTAAAAATTGTTTTAAAAACTTTATTAATATTAAAGTTATTTATTGAGTAACCTCTACGTGCCAGGTGCTGCTGTGCTCTGAAGGGAAGGTTTGCGATACTATCGAAGATTGCACCAGGGACATTTCAGTTGGGGAAGGCAGAGAGGCAGAGCTGAGATCTCAGAGATGTGCAGATTAGGTGAAGAGGAGGGAGCATAGGGTTCTGGGCACACAGCTCCTGGGCCTGAGGGAGCAAGGTATCTGAAAGGGACAGAAAGAAGGACAGTGTGACTGGAACAGAGGATTTGTGGGCTGGGGGTCGGTGAGAAATGAAGCTAAATAGGCAGGCATGGGTAGGGTCCAAGGGAAGGAATTTATTCTTTATCTTAGGATCAACGGGATAAGCCAGGGGAGGGTGTAAGGTAGGAGAGTGATATAATTAAATTTACATTAAAAAAAATAAATCAACCTGTGTGTTGGAGGGAGAATAGGATGGATGCTAGGAGACCAGACTGCTGTTGTAACTAAAGAGGATAATGGCTTAGGTGGTGGCAGTGGGGGGTGGATAAGCAGGAGCCAACTGAAGAACGATTTAGCAAGTGTAGTTGATTGTGTTGTTGGCTCCTCTTCATAATTCTTTTCTCCTTCCTGGAATTCTTTTTGCACTGTTGTATTGCAGTACCCTTTCTCTGTGGATGGGGCATTTCTCTCCACTTCTTAAATTTGGATCTGGCCTTGTGATTTGCTTTGTCCAATGGAAGAGATGCCAGCTCTAAGCTTAGTTAACAAGAGGCATGTGTATCTACCAGCTGTCTTGAGCCTCTGCATTGGCCATGAGAAAAATATGCCCAGGCTACTGCTGGTCCTGGAAGAAGAATGAGTGACAAGTCATATATAGCTACTTTGAGCCAAGCCCAGTCTAGGTCAGCCCAACCCAGCCCAGCTTAGCCAGTCCAGCCATAAGCAGCAGAACTGCCCAGCTGAGCCCAGCTGTATCAGCCATCTTTGAGCTGCCCTGTACATTTGAGAATAAGTGATTGTTGTGAACATACATGGTTGAGATTTGAGTGGTTTTTCTGCAATAGTTTTGCAGAAAAAGCTAACTGATGCTCAGATAAAATCAAAAGAACTTGATGGATTGGTTGTATAAAATTTGTGGGAACATAAATACAGTATAAAGTGAGGCTCACCTGTATTTCAAGGTCATTGGCCTCATACATGCTCAGGGCTATACTTAGGTGTGTCTTTTTGGTGGTTTCCTGCCACTCATCTCTCTTTACAATTCATGGCTTCTTTTTCTGCTGCTGATAGGTAGGTTGGATTCATGGTCCAAAAGGATTAATCTTCCACTCTTTCTTTCTCATTCCCTTTCCAGTAGCCTCATCAGATTCCAGCAGAGCATTCGAGATGAGTGGTCCTTGGGTCCCTCAGTGGGGGCCTTTAAACCCTAAACTGTGTGTATTCTTGTTAGAGTTGAAGTCAATTTCTGTTCTAGCTGTGAAGATGGAATTTCACTTGGGGGAAGCAGAGAGATATGAGGCCAGGGGTTTTCTTAGTCTTGACTGATTATTTAAAATATATTAATGCTAATAAAATATTTAGCTTTTAAACAACAAATTTAATATAGGGAACTGTGTTTTATTTATTAATGGCAGTTGCAGAGAGATTGGTAGGAGTTGTGCTAAAGTGCACTGTTGTGATTTTGCAAAGTATAGTAATTACTGTAATATTTTGTTGAATTATTAATATCTACTGTGCCTGCAGGAACATACGCTTCTGTAGTCAAATTCATTTCAAGATTGCCTTCCCCCCTTTTGTTCTGTGTTTTCATTCTTGTGCACATATAAATTTTTTAGGAAATGGAGTGTGGGGGGGTGCAGAGCTGATTATATTGTGTGAAACACCGTGTCACACCCTGTAACTGAATATAGGCAGGCAGTAGTGAAAAACTGTTATTCCTTGATGATTACCTGCTTCGGCCAAGCTTGTTTGTGGTACCAGTTTGAGGGATGCTGAAAGAATCATGTCTTAGAATAAAAGACTCACCAGTGCGCCTTTTTCAGGAGCTCAGATGGAGAGAAGGAATAGTTGGGAGGTCATGTGTGCACACATGCGAATGTTTCATGGGCATGCATCTAAGCAGATGCATGGTATATGTATTGAAACAGTACCAGCCTCTTTTATTAATAATTTCAATGACTATGACTTAGTATATGTTATGTGCTCAAATGAGATCAATGTGGATGATGATGATGATGGTGGTGGTGGCGGTGGCTTAATTGTTATGTGAATGGACTCATTCTGCAGTAGGATTCTAGATCTAGGCACAGGTACACATAGGAACATTCATATTGGTTGTGGTTAAACGGAAATGGGAAGACCAGCTACCATCTATGAGCTTTATGAAATGGCCCAAGTCAGTCAACATCTGAGACTCAAGTTTCTTCATCTGTGTAATAGTTGCAAGGACCAAAATGAAGTTACATATTTGAAAGGGCATTATAAACTCTAAAGTTACAGACATGTTTAAAGAAATGCCGTCGTTATTAAATCATAGCAGAAGTTGCTCAGACTTGTGGTGTGATTTCGAGGGGCAGCAGAGAGGATTCTTTGCTCATTTTTTTTTTTTTTGGCCAGAAACTGCAGTTTTGAGAGTCATTTTTTTGAATTAAACATTGTTCTCTCCAAGATCTTCTTAAAATATAAAAATTTTAGTGCTGGAAAGAAGACAAAACGCCCCACATCTTTTTCTAGTTTTGGAAAGTGTGGCCAAGAGAGACTGTGGGGCGCCCAAATTCACTCAGATAGCGGAAGTACCCACACCCCTGTCTGTCTCCCTGGCTCCTAGTCCAGGGCTCTTTCAGCAACATCCTGATGCTCTTCAGTGTTCCATTAAGTTTCTTAGTAGAGTCTAGGGTATTTTCTCCAAGTGGGGAGCCTTGGGTAGAATGAATACATTAGATGACTTGTGGGGAGACCTAGGGGCTGAGATGCTTTAAGTGGCAGAGTAGCGCTTAGGCAGATGGACCTCACTTTGAATCTGTGCTCTACCACTGACTAGTTGTGTGACCTTGGGGAAGTTACTTTCTGAAAGCCAGTTCTCTCCTTTATAAAATGGGGGTTATAATCCCTATTTTGCACAACTATGATGAGGATTCAATGAGTCTGAAATGCTTGGCAAAGTGCCTGTCCTGTGGTAGAAGATACTTAACTGTGGGTAGGAAATGATTATCAGGTGATAAGAGAGTCTGGAGATTAGCTTGCTCTGCCTAATAGTAGGTCTACCTCCCATGAGCCATTTTTTTCCCCACTGTGTGGGTTTCTGTTTTCAGGGGAGGGGAAACTGTCCCTTCCAACACCAAGGTTAGGTGATTTCCTGCACAGTGGGAGACAATCCTGTAATGGACGCGACTTATGGATGGCCTTCCCTTTCTCTTTAATCTTAGACAGGGACAGCTCTAGCTTCATTTTAATTTCCCCTAAAGGGGTTGGAATGTCAGAAGGATGGGCACGATCTCTTCAAAGAACAGCAGGTGACTCTGAAGAAAGGGCTTGCAACTGTGTGCTGTATGGCTCTGTGTCTTATGAGGCTTCTCTTCTTGATTAAAGTTACTAAGATGGTTTCCTGAAAATGAGTTTCATATTATTATTATTAATTATTATTATTATTATTATTATTAGAGATTTTTATCCTGCTTCTAACGAGCCCACCCTGAATCTCTTGTGAGCTCCGAAGGACCCATTGTGAATTTATAGCAAGTGAAGCAGGGCCACCCATGGGTTAACTCTTGGGCAGACGATGGAATTTCCAGGGACAGAAGGGAATCTGAAACACCCCAGAGCCCGTGTCACCTCTCGAGCATGGGGGCTGGGCCAATGTTTGCTGAAAGCAAAGTGAGGAAAGGGCAGGATGCAGAGAAGTGTGTTCAGTTCCCCTTCCTGGTTCTTATCCTTCCCTCTGCCCAGCACCCTCCATTTTTGTTGTTCTCCCTGCTCTGAAAAAAAAAATGTCCTAATGTTAGTCCTTTACTCCTTTCATTCCTTTTCCTGAGGCCTTTGAATTTTATTTTATTTTTCAAACTTACTGAGTTACAATCAACAAAAATTGTATGCATTTAAGGTATACAATGTGATTCTTTAAATATAAGTGTACATTATGAAATGATTACCACAATCAAACTAATGTGTCCATGACCACACACAGTAACTGCTTTTTTGGGGGTAGGGTGGGGTGTAGGTGAGAACATTTAATACCTACTCTATTAGCAAACTCCAGGTATACAATACAGTATATTAATTATAGTCACCATGCTGTCCCTTAGCTCTTTAGAACATATTCATTCTGTAAAACAAACTATGTAACCTTTGACCAATATCTCCCCATTTCTCCTGCCTCTGAGCTCCTGGCAACCACCATTCTACTCTCTGCTTCTATGAGTGTGACTTTTTTGGGATTCTACATGTACGTGAGATCATGCAGGATTTGTTTTTCTGTGTTTGCTTTATTTTACTTAGCATAATGTCCTCCTGGTTCATCCATGTTGTCACAAATGACAGGATTCTCTTTCTTTTTTAAGGCTTAATTATATTTCATTGTGTGACACATCACATTTTCCTTATCTATTCATCTGTTGACGGACACATCAGTGGATTCCCTATCTTAGCTATTGTGATTAATGCTACAATGAACCACAGGGGTGCAGATATCTCTTGGAGGTACTGATTTCATTTCCTTCAAATGCCTACCTCGAAGCGAGACCACTGGATCATATGTTCTACTTTTAAGTTTTTGAGGAATCTCTGTACTGTTTTCCATAATGGCTGTAGCATTTTACATCCCCAGCAACAACACACAAGGGTTCCCTTTTCTCCATATCCTCACCAACACTGGTTATCTTTTATCTTTTTGATAGCCATTCCAACAGGTGTGAGATGACATCTCATCGTGGTTTTGAGTTGCTTTTCCCTGGTGATTGTGATGTTGAGCATTTTTCCATATATCTGTTGGTCGTTCTCGTGTCTTCTTTTGAGATATGCATTTTAAATATGCCCCTCTACTGGCGAAGGAAAATCTTCCAACTCTATTCAGGATAGTCTAGAAAGGTATTTTAGGGATGGGGACTCCTGAAATCATAACCTATACTATTTGTCTAACTTTTCCACCTTTAGAGCTAGCATCAGGGCGAGGGAGGCCAGTGCCATTTTTGGCCAGAGACCCATACCCGAGTCTCAGAAAACTCCCATAAGGTGAGAGCAAAAGACTCTGACCAAAAGCTGGCTTCTGTCTCTGTGAACTGCTTCTAATGATGGATTTTCTTTGGGTAAGGAGAAGGAGAATTGGGGAGAGCTCTACTCTCTTCATTCCCCTTAAATATTATTTATTTATTTAAAAATATATAACATAACATTTGCCATTTGAACCATTTTAAGTGACACTGATTATATTCACACTGTTGTCCAACCATCGCCACTATCGGCTTCCAAAGTTTTTTCATTACCCAAGCGGAGATGCTGTCACCACTAAACTATGAGTTCTATGGCTTTGTTCTTCAAAAAGCTGAATTCTCTTCCAGCAAATATGGGGCCTTCCATTTCGTTCCTCTCTTCTGCTTTCTCCTCCCCCATCCCCAACCCTTTCTTCTAGTCTACTTTTCCCTTTTCTCTATTCCCCTTTCCCCCATTCTACTTTCCTCCCATTGCAGGGGTTCATGGAGTTGGGAATGAGGAGAAGGCTTGTAATACTGAGGGCTGGGAAATGGGCATTTCAACCCCCTTCAAGTGGCCATGTTCTTCATTTATAAAGAGAATGACACTTCCTGGCACCTAGAGACATGCACCTTCCCCTCAACCCCAGCTGGTTCTCGTAAAGCCTGGATGGCCTAAGTCAAATCACTGTCAAGCTGGCCACCATGTCCAGCACAGTCTTGAACTTCTGATTTTGTCTCAGCTGAGCCTTTTGTATAGAAGACTTGTTTATATATAGCTGAGACCTGGAACAAACACACTTTATGGATAAGTTATCTCCTCTATTCATTATTATCATTGTCATTAAAAGTAGTGAATGATGAAAAATTATGCAGTTATTTGGAGATATACATGTAAATTCAGACTTAGACTTGATCTTGTCTTGTGAGAATTGAAATCTAATGTAAGTGCATGCAGATAGAAGGATGGAAATATCAAACCAATATTTGAATCCAAAGTGAAGCCTTTTTGGATGAGCTATAACATTTATCGAGGGCCTACTATGTGCAAGGTGCCAGTCTTGGGTGCTTTATACGTGTCATCTCATTTCCCCTTCATGTGAGGAAATTGTAATAAAAAGAGATTACAGAGACTGCCAAAGTCACAGAACTAACAAGCTGCAGAGTAGGTAATGAAAGAGAAGAACATGCCTTTTAAAGATAAAAGTCATCGAGTCTATTATTTATTGACATTAACATTGGGGAATTATGGAGTGTGGGAGTGGGGTAGGCTGAGAGAACCAGAACAAATGGGTGGGTAAAGGTGAAGAGATCATCTTTTATTTTGTTCTAGAATGATGTAATTTTAGACAAATAATGGACATTTAGTGTGTTCTTGTCGTGTGCCGGAGGCTGAGCTGTAACCTTTACATTAGCATCTCATTTAATCTTCCCCTTCCCACAGTATCTACTATTATAAGCCTCATTGTAAAGATGGCTAAACAAAGGCACGAAGAGGCTAAATACCTGGCCCAGGTCACACAACTGGCAAGTGACCAAGCCACAAGTCCCCTGTGGGAGTGCCTACGGGTTGAGCCACAGAGCCTCCTGTGGTCCACTTTCCTATGTTGTAACAGCGATGAGAGCGAAGCCCCAGGGCTGTGAGGTTCACCTGCTGATCCCACCAGGGGGCCTTTCCCAATCAGACCATCCTCCTCTTCTCTAGAAGCCTTCACTAAACATTTGTTATAGTGTTTCCAGACCAGAAGCAGGATGAATGAAAGCTTGGAGGTGAGAAGTCACAGGGTGTATTTGGGAACCAGGAGGCATGGGGATGATGGCCAGATCAGATAATGGAAGCCCTGGATATCCTGCTGACAGACTTGGCTTTATTTTTGTTGGCAGTGGGCAACCTTAGTAATTTTGAGCAAGGGAGAGATGTCATCAGCAATCGCACCGATTGTTCTCAAACACCACAAAACCCATTCTTCCTACCTGGAAGGAGAGAAAGCGAAGTCTCAGAGCGGTACAGTCGCTTACCTGGAGGTTCCCAGCAAATCGTTACAGGCAGCAAAACCAGCAGCCCATGCTGCTGTCTCTCCTCAGAGACCAGGCTCTGGCCGTGGGCCGTCTCCTTCCACCTCCTTCCTCTGCTGTTCCCTTCCCAGCAGCAGGGCCTTTTGCCTGCTCCCTCTGTTGTACTGTGAGCTCAGTATAGCAGGGCCCTCTCCATCATTAGAGCCACCAGTGGGGTTCTGCTGTAATTAAGGAAGCCAATGGAAGGACGCAAAGCAGAACGAGGGGAAAAAAAGCAACCACCAACAAAACATCTGGTTTCCCACACAAACGCCCTAACAACTGCCATCTATTGGCTTTCACGGGAACCTGCTTGTTTTAAACACAGCAATGGGAAACCCCATGGGATGGTGCAGGAAAGCAGGTTATTAAGTTACCTTCAGGCTGCTAGAGCGGCACTTACTCCTTTCTTGCCCTCCCTACCCTGCAAGGCAAAACTGATCAACTGTAAGAGTTGAAGGTCATTTAGTTCAACTTCTCTCCCCAGGCAGGGGGCTCTCCCTCACTTGCCCCTCCCAAGATAGCATTTCTGACACATTGTTACCTGGCTCCCACCCCCGCCACAGCTCCCTAAATTTGCTGGACCAAAGCGCAAGTAGGGGAAGAAGGCATTTTAGCTAGCAAGAGACTGGGCGCTCAAGCCTGTTGTCATTTGTGGCACTGGCTCCGGAAATGTCTAATTAATTCATTTATCCAATTAGCCCCTCGCTCTCTGAAATGCTTTTTCTTGGTTGCTGAGCAACTAGGGTAGACTTGCAACAAGTGCTTGCTGCTGGTGAATGAACCAGGAGTTTTCCCCTTCACTCCGGCACCCCCCATCCCTCTTTCCCCTTTTATTTTTCTGATGCACATTAACAAAGATCATCTCCACCAATCTTCAGCCTTCTCACCTTCCCCAGGCCTCCGGATGTGCTTGCTGTCGGCCTTACCACATTTCTGAGGGTAATTTTTATGCCAGGCATTTGTCACAGACAAGGAGAGTGACAGAACGTACAGGTTCACTGAAATGTATTTGCAAAATGATGGAATCAGCCTCATTCAGAAAAGACATGAGACGAGCTTTGCTGGTGCCGGGGGCCTAGCCAAGGATAGGCTCAGAGGTGTTTGGGAAGGAGAACAGACTCCCTTCGGGTGACATCTCATTTACAAGGGCAGCTCAGCCGGGCGGCAGTTCTGTTTGTCTTCACATTTTGACCTTCGTGGGGAGTTCTCATCCATCCCCAGCCGGGAGTGCGCTGAGTACTAAACAGGAGGGGGTATTTTAAGAAAGACTGGAAGGGACAATATCAACCCAGGAGGGCAGTGAAGTGCCTTGAGGAGTCATCCTTGAAGTATACCATGCTGCTGTTTCAGGATGTGAACAGGCCATGCACCGTTTCGGTGAGTTAGAATGTTAGAACTGGACTTGGAGTCCAAACTTCCACCCTTCTCTGGTTTTTTACACACGAGAAGAGTGGAGCTCTGGGAGAATACACAGCTTGCTCACTGTCCCACAGCCAGAGTTTGGGTCTCCAGAGTCTCAGGCCTTATTTGACCATATTCTTCCTCCTCAATCTTATCAAGGGACCCTGGTCCATGAAATTAGTTCCTTGAGTCACCAAAAGTTACTTTTAAAACTCCATTTTTATTTTGGAATAGTTGAAGCTGGCAGTGAGGATTTGCGGAGCACAAGGATCTTGGCACATATTACCTGAAAATGCCAGGGGCATGTGCTCCAGCCCAGTATTCAATATGAATACGAAATGGTCCCTGCCCTAAAAGAGTCGCGCTGTAGTGGAGGAGATGGACAGTGAGGAGGGAGGGACCTCTTCCTGGAAGGAAGTATTCAGAGAGGAGGACCTGAGCCATTTGACCTGTGCCCAGATCTTATGGTTGAAGGGGCTGTGAGGATAGGGTGGGGGTGGGGGACATTCTTGGCCAAGAGGAGAGCATGGGCCAAAGCCAGGGGGCATGAGAGATTATGACATATTCGGGGACTGGAGAGTGACCTAGAGTTGGAGCCTGCAGGCCATTTGGCGTTTTCCTGATACATGGGTGCAGCTTGGTGCTGCCCATACCAACATCTGGAAAATATTGCGTCCTGCTCTCTGGAATAATAATAAAAGTGCAGTTTTCACTATGCGCGTGTGGGTATAGAAAAACATATGTCAGGTTTCCTGGATGGAAATGACTTCCCTTTGAAGTTAGTTCATCAATAATGATAAAGGCCATAAAACTATGCACACACTACACATGTGCTTAGCTACTGCTGTGGACAAAACTTGCCAATGGCAGAGCGTTCAGGAAAACCAGCTGCTCAGAGAAAGAAAGAGGGACTATGCATTGTCTAAAGCACTGGTTCCGAGAGTCTCCTGCAGGACCAAAGAAGCTTTTTGTTGAGAAGGACCCATTCCTTGACACAATTGTGGCAATCACCCAATCTGCAGTTTTAAGGGATAATCAGAGAAGGAACCAACCATGACAGTGGTTTCCAACGCAACACATGCTTCTCTAGTTCCAAGCACTGACCATCAAATTCTTCTTCCTCCAGCTGTGCAGCCAAATTCCCTTGATGTCAGACACTTGTTTTCCAAGGGCGAGCTTGCTTTTAGAGAACCCAGGAATGGCAAACAGCATTATGGGATGCTCCTTAGTATAAAATCTCCCATGGGAATTGTCTCAACAATGTGGTTTTAATTTCTCTAAGAATTCAGCTAGGGGTGGCTGCTATTTCTCTGGTAAGACTTGTGACTATAAAGTGCATGCTGGGCCGAAAATCACAATGATCTGTCTTTGGAGCAAACAAACACACATGACAACCTAAGGAAGAGTCCGTGGCTTTTTATTCTATAAATATCTGATACATTGGGCTGTGGTGGATAGGCCACTGTCGGCTTGGGTCTTCCTACACCAGAAGGTGGAGTCTCCGGTGGTCACTGCCTCTTGTTAGTTTCTTTGATTTCCTTTGGTGAAAAATGATTCTTGTCTTGGTGAGGTCTGTTAAATCCATTCTTTTCCAAATGGAGCTGCTAGTGCGTGGAAGGGATTGGAACTGTCTCTCCCTCTGGTCGTCCTTCGCCATCCACTGGGTGATCTGATTTCCCATTTTCTGGGATGTGCCCACAGGATTTGTCTCCCACCACCCCCAGTGTAAAGAGGCAGGGTGCATCTGGTGCCAGATATCATTCAACCCTGCAACAATCCCCCCTTTATGACATCACTGCTCATCACCATGGAAACATTTCCAGAGTCACAGAGACTGGATTGTGGCATCATAGCATCAGGCAGGAGGAGGGGGAGGGGAGAGGAGAGATTGAAACTGCCTGCAGGGATGAAATTCCAACGAAACCGTTTGGATCGGCAGGGATGTAGGATTTTTCTGTTTGGATCCTTGCATCTCTGGAGAGTCTAACTGTGGGTTGCTGGCATAAACCTCATCTAGGAAAAGGAGGAAGAGCTGTTATAGAATGTGTACCCTGGCCCTTTGCTCTTGCTCAGTGTTAGGGGAAACTGAATAATTCTCATGAGCGCTATTCTGTCTTTTATATGCATTTCTCATTTGATCTTCACAAAATCCCCATGAACTATTGGGTCAAGGAGGTTAAATAACCTGCCTAAGGTTACACAGCTGAGCTGAGAAGGGGGCGCAATATGTAAGGCAGAGCTGAGAATCTAGTGCAATATGGGGCAGTCTGTGCTCATGTGGCTTACAGTTGTGTGTGTGTGGTGTGTGTGTGTGTGTGTGTGTGTGTGAATTGGAGACCATTATTAAGTAAATAAAATGTAAATAGTTAAAATCATGGTAGATATGAAGAGAATAAACATGGTGCTTCAGTGAGGAGGTACTAGAGAGTGAGTGGGAACTGACTTGTGGTCATATATTATTGCATTTAGGACATGGCTCTACATCTAGTAAGTGTGCACTTAAGGATGCGAGGTACTGAGCTCATAAGTTCTCCTACCTGCCTGAGCTGGCCTGCTGGGTCCCACGACAATGGCCCTCTTCCCTAGCTGATTTCCTCTGCTCATGTCCCCATCTTCCTGTACCCTACTTCTCCATTAGTCTGCTCTCTTCTGTCAGCTCTCTTCCCTTGATTCTGTTTCTTCCTGCCAACCCCCCACTTTCTCTTTCTTTCGACTGTAAACTCCTCAAGAGAGAGAAGACATTCTCCTCTGATATAAGACAAACCAAATCCTTGGTTTGCCCAAGGACTAGGCTAGAATATCTGCTGCAAAAATAAATGAGCAGTAGCCCAGGCTAGATTTGCATGATTAAAAGATATTCTCTTATAGATTTGTCAAGTTTTGGCTGATAAATGAATGAACAAGTAACAAATGAACATTAAAAGGTACTCCCGCAGTGAAATGGCCAATCATGTTTAGCTAAATGACCTTGGGCAATTTATTTGTATTTTCAATGTGTAAATGTCTCTTGTTTACAAAAAGGGCATGAATCTTAGTATGTACTTCATGGCATCAATGTTCCAGTTCAGTGAGATGTGCCTGCAAAGTCTTATAATGTCTATCTCGTCAGTTAACCATAATTAAGTGGGTTAAATGTATCATTTGTATTTTTTCCCCTGTAATTTAAGTAAACAATTTTTGAACTCAGTGCAAAACTTTGACTCTAGTCCATATCACATCTAGATTTTCCCAAATTTTGAATTAGAAGGATCAGAATAAATAGTATTTTTGTCATTTGCAGGCTCCATTGGCAAAGGGGGCCTAGATAGTGTAAGTCTTGGCATGGAGCTGATTTCTGAGAACTCAGTCATATACCAGAGGTAGTATTTTCCCAAGTGTGGCCTTGACCTTTGGGCTGGAAGAGCACATTAAACAGGGTTAAGCCCCTGTCTCTAAGAGCAAACAGTTCTTGTCACATGGTACTGACAGAGGGGAAATTCGTAGGGTTGTGTGTGTTGACATGCACGCACTGACCAGGTGAGAGAGGCTTGGCCGGACTGTTACTCAAAACCGGCTGTCTAACTCTAAGGAAGTTCGTCCATCTTTCTGGGCCCCAGTATCATTAGATAAGAAGGGGAGAAGGGGAGGGCTACTAGATCTTTCTTTCCCCCAAATTGTTATCGATGTATAATATATATACACTAGAGTGCACAGATTTAACTGTACATCTCAATGAATTTTTTACATATGATTACACTGAAATTACCCCATCACCCAAACTAGATCAAGATATAGAACATTTATGGCACCCTGGAAAGCTTCTTCATTCCCCCTTCACATCAGTAGCCTCTTTCCTGGGAGTAATCAATATTTTAATTTTTTTCAAGTTTTGCCCATTTCTGAAATTCACATAAATGGAATAATATTGTGTGGTGCATGGCCTCTAAGATAGCTCCCAACGATCTCTGCCTCCTGACATTTAATGCCTTTGTATAATCTCCTCCCCACTGGGTGCAAATTGGCCCCCATACCTGCTTGTAATGGGTAAGATATGGTGCAAGTGGTAGGATATCACCTCCAAGATTAGGTTATAAAAGACTGTGACTTTCACTTTGCTTGCATTCTCTCTGGCTCCTCTCGGCTTGCTCTGATGAAGCCAGCTGCCATGTTGTAAGCTACCTGCTGGTGAAGCACTGAGGCCCTCAGCTCAACAGCCTTATATGTGAACCTGGAAGCAAATCTTCCCTTGGCTGAGCCTTAAGACCACTGTAGTCTGACTGACACTTTGAATGAAACCTGGTGAGCAACCCAGAGCTGGAGGACTCAGCTAAGCTACACCTAGATTCCTGACCCACAGAAATCATTGAGATAGTAAAGAGCAATTGTTTTAAGCCACTGAGGTTTGGTGTAATTATTATACAGCGGTAGATAACTAACATATATAGTACATTCTGTTTCATGTCAGGCTTTTTTCACCTTATGTCTGTGAGATCTGTCCCTATTGACATAGATAGCTTTAGTTTCTTCCTTTTTATTTCTGTGTTGTATTACAGTGAAGGAATATACCCAGATTATTTATTTTTCCTGTAATTGAGGACACCTGGGTGGTTTCTATTTTTTCACCATATGAACTTGCGCATTTTTTTTGTGGATATATGTGTTTGTTTCTCTTCAAGTATGTAATAACCGGATCACAGAATAAACTACAGTAGCTTCTACCAAACAATTTTCCAAAGTGGTTATACTGATTACACTCTCTCCAGAAATGTATACATTTCCAGTTGTGCTATTTCCTTGGTAAGGCCTGGTATTTTTTATTGTTTTTATTTTTTATTTTAGCCATTCTTATAGGTGTGTAATGGTGTGTTCCATATGATTTTTAATTTGATGACTAATGGATGTTGACCATTTTTCATATGCTTAATGGTGATTTGGCTATCCTCTGTAGTGAAACACTTATCCCAATATTTTGCCCATTTAATATTAAATTGTCTATTTTAAAATGTGGATTTATAGTTCTTTATATTCTGGATGTAATTTTTTTGTCAGATATATTTATCGTAGGTAACTTCTTCCACTCTGTAGCTTGGTTTGTTTTTCTACTAATGGTGTATTTTTACAAAGGGATGCTCTTAATTTTAGTGAAGGGCAATTTGTCAATTTTTTTTCTGTTAAAGTTGTAAGATATTTGCCTGTTGGAAACATATTCTCCTATGTTTTTTTTTTTTCTAGAAGTTTTTTGGTTTTAACTTTCACATTTTGGCCTGTGATCCATCTTGAATCTCTTTTTTTATATGCTGAGTGTCTGAAGCAAAAAAGGGTCAAAATCACTTCTTTTTTTCATATAGAATGCCAAATGACCCAGCATCATTTACTGAAAGTGTATCTTTCTTGCAAATTAGGTTTCTTTATGTATGTATGTCGGTTTGTGAATTCCCTATTTGGTTCCATTGGCCTTTTTTCTATATCCTAATATCAGTGCTACACTGTCTTAATGCTATACCTTTATAATCCATCTTATTATTTGGTAATTTAAATTTGTCAGCTTCTTGTGTTTTCCTCCTGATTGTCTTGGCTCTTGACCCTTTGCATTCTCATATACATTTTAAAATCAACGTGCCAATTTCCATAAAAAAGCCTGCTAGAATTTTTAGCTAGTATTACATTATATTAGTTGGTCAATTTTTGAGAAAATTGATATTGTTTGTTTTTCCTTAATATCTTTCAGCAGTGTTTCACAGTTTTAAATGGAAAAGTTTTGCAAATTCTTTGATGGATTTATGCCCAGAAATTTGATATTTTTTGATTCTATTTTAAGTAGGAACTAAAAACATATTTTTTAAGTATTGATAGTATTATCTTTAGATTCTTTTGGATTATCTTTGCATACCACCATATCATCTGTGAATAATAAAAGGGTGTTTTCTTTCTCTTCTTTATACCTTTTATTTCATTTTCTTGCCTTATTGCACAGGTTGTGACCTCTCCACAGTGTTGAATAGACGTGATGATGGTAGACATCTTTCTCTTGTTCCTGAGTTCAGGGGAAATGTATTCAATATTTCATGATGAGTCACCCATGTTTGCTGTAGGTGGTTATAGATACCTTTTATCTGGTAAGGGATAAATGTCTCTTATTCAGGTCTCACATTTGATGATTATCTCTGTATAGAAGATGTAAAAGCTAATATATAAAAGGGAATAATAATGATAACACAAGAATCAGAGAGGAAGAGAGAGGAGGAGATGAAGAAGTATGCTAAAAAAGAGAGTAAAGAAAATTTTCTTGGATGCCCTCTATGTTCTAGACACTGTGAGAGCCCAGGTAAGTTGTGATCAATAGGTCACATGGCTAGCAAGGGCTGGAGGCTGGGTAAGAATACACTTCTTCCAGAACCAGAGTCTTATTCTTTCTATTACACCCAGAGGGAGAGTAAACAAAAAGACCTATAAGAAAGAAAACAGTTACTGCAAAGTCCTCCTTCGGGCCTAAGGCATCATGTCTTTGCTGTGTGTCTCCATCCTGTTTCTTTCTTACTGTCTCTTTCTCAATCTCTAGTTCAGCCTTGGTCTTAATCTCGGTTTCCAGTTCAATCTCACTCTCTCTCCAGTGGAGAATGATGGTGTGGGCCTCCTTCCCCTTCCATCCAGATTGTATGAGGCTCCTGTGTTCTGGATTGCCTCTGATTTTAATTCAGCTTTTTGAGATGCCCATTACATGATGCCAGTTATCCGGGGTCACTTAGATCATGGTGTCTGGAGCATGAATTAATGGACATAGTTGGTACTTCCTTTGTGTCTTGGTGTCAACTCTATGCAAATAATGGCCATCCCACGGTTACTGGTCCGCACGGAGTAAGAGGACTGAGCAAGTTTCAGGCTGGAGTGAAGGCTTTGACCACGCCTCCTCACCTCAGAGGAGCCCAGCCTTTTGTGGCTACGAGCCAAGCTTATTTTCTATGGCTGAGGCCTCTGTCGAGATCCCCAAGCTGGAGTGTTTGCAAGCCGGGCTGATGCTGTGCAGCCTGAGCTCCCTGCAGCTGGCCCAGTTCTCCTGTCGGTTTTGCTTTCTCTTTTGCAAAGCCTATCCTAAGGCTATTGTTTGGTTTTCTAGTCCTGACTGAATTAGGATGGTTCCACTTAAGGTGAAAACAATAGAAAACAACCACAAAAAAGCACCGTAGAAGGAACAGAATAAAGAAGGTTTTTTTGTTTTTTTTTTTAACTCTTTGAAAGATGAATGCAAATGGGCTTTGCGGTGTTTTAATACATTCAAGATGCTCCCCTAACACTAGCCAACCTGTCACACAACCTGTCTCTAGTGCGTTTATGTGGTGGAAAAGTTTGTCGAGGAAGAGGCTGAGGTTTGGGCTGAGATGTTGCCTGCTTGAGGGCTCCCAAGCCAGCATTTTCATTACTGAAATACAAAACACCCACTGGTCCCTAGATTTGGACATCTGAGGGGTTGGTACAGGGGGTGAAGTGTGCTGGGAATGAAGCCATTATTCACCATCACCCTGTTATTCTGTACAGGCAATAAATTTTGTCGCACCTCAGGGCTACAGCCAGTGTCCTAACAGTGGCCAGTTGTCTCAGAGTATGACCTTCTGGTGACAGCGTGGATGATTCAGCACCATGCATTCCCCCCCACATTCCTGGGGAGGCTGCTTGTTGATATGTGTGTGTGTGTGTCATGTGTGTGTGTGTTAACATATATTGATGCGTGATGCGTGTGTGTGTGTGTCTGCATGTGTCTGCGTGTGTGTGTGTGCACGTGCACTTAGCAAAGAAGATCATTGGAATTGCTTCCATCTCTGAGATTTTATAATTTTTTTCTCTCTCATCAATATTTTAAAATAAGAGGGTTGGCACATGACCAGATATTTGTTTAAAGCAGTAGGTGCTCTCACTCCCTGGGAACATTCTAGCAGGGGTAGAATTGATGTCAGTGGTGGACACGCATGTGCACAAACGGAAAAATGTGAGGATGCTGAAATTAAATTTCTTAACTGGACGTAGACCCTTGAGAGCACTTTATGGATGAACAAGGAACATTTTATATCTTCCTGCATTCTGCCCTCAAGTAGTTGAATTCAGGATGGTGATGTGTGACAATGCCATGAGGCTTTAATAATAGCGAGCCCTGTCACAGCGAGGTGACTCTCATTATTTGCTATTGACTCACTGGGTGGACTTGACCTAGTCCACATGAGAGGCTTCCAGGGGCAGGGTTGAGAGCTGTGAAGGCAGCTATTAAATGAGTCATTGTTGTAAAATGCTTGGATACATCTGGTGCTTACTAAGTACTTAATCAATATTACAAATGTGATTATTGTTGCTGAAAAAGAGGTGAAGAATGTAACCACCTGGCCTGGTAACCAGGTCCTCAGAGTCAGAATTTAGGGGTAAGGGTGCTATTTAGGATGAAAGAGAGTGTCCACTACTGGGGAGTGAGGGGGACTCAGTGTGATCACTTGTTTTGAAATGTTTTACTTACGTCTTCGACACTTCTGCTAGGTTTATTCTAGCGGAATGTGCTCAGGACTTGCTGCTCGAGCTGTTAGCCTCCTGAGGGCAAGGACCATGTCTGTTCCTGCAGTCCCTGGTTCATAGCATGTGCTCAAAACATATTGTTGATAGATGAATGATGTGCTCAAAATGATCTAGCAGTGAGCTGTGATAGCCCCCAAAGTGAACACTATCTAAAACAATAGTATCGTGTCCACCTGCAAGGTCCTGCTCTGCTCTCCCTACCTGGGCATGTCTGCAATGTTGCTTTCAGGTGGGGAGCAAGGCAAATGAGAGTGTCATTGGCCACGAGCAACCAGGACAGGGAAGGATCCTGGAGGCCTCTTGTAAACTGTTGAAAATATATGGTACGTTTAGCCTGGAGAAGATCTGGAGGATTAGAGGTCTTCTCTTATTTGAAGGGAATCTATGCAGAAGAATGATAAGAAGAGTTCTTTATAGCCTTAGGGGATAAAAGTTAGATCGAGATGAGATTGCAAGGAGGCTGATTTATTTATTTTTTGGCACCATAAGGGGGAATTTTGCCTGGGGGGAGAAGTGGTTAGCAGAGTCTTGGGGATCTTTTCACCTGTCAAGTATGGAGGATTTTGGAATCTATTTTCAAATTTCCTTCTAAAGTAAAAATTAAGTAAGAACTGGGTTTTCTGGTGGAGAGGGAAATAAATGTTGTTGGAATGGCCCATTTGGACCGATGGGGGTTGTTGAGAACCTTATCCACCTTGAACATTTACTTTGGATTAGGAGCATTGCCTGGTGTTTTCTTTGTCTGGGAATACCTTCCAGGTGCTTAGTAGAGAAGGAGATGTACTCAGGCAGGTGATTTGGCCCAGGTTCATATTTTCCTTATCAAATCATTTCCTGGAGCTCTGTGCTGTCAGTTGAATCCTTTTTACACGAAGTCCACTTTTCCTTATCTAAATAAGTGATTTGTAGGTAGAACGGACCTGCTTTAAACCCTTCTGGAAGTTTCTTCGGGACCTTGGATGGCCCCCTAAGCATGGGTTTTTGCCTTGTCAGCCAAGAACTTCTTTCCTTTCATGAAGAGTCCTTGCCCAGGGCTCTTGATTGCAGCGGCCCATTTGTCCCCTTTTCTCTCGGTGAAGAGTTCCAGAAAGCCTTCTGTTGACCTTCTTTTAATTGCTAATAATTATTCAATTTTATATAGCCCAGAGTGATAAATATTCATGAATAGCACAGTGCATCAGGATCCAACACTTTAAGCTATTGTGTTTTTTTAATTACACTGAAACATGGAATTAAATGCAATAAAGGGAAAAGAGGGAGCATATGTATCTATTTCAGTCCTGCTGTGGGGCTGCGTGGGAAGCAGATAGGAAATGTTGGCCCGAGTGTCATAATGTTCTGTCTTAAAGTTCTAGAGGAGACTCCTAAAATGTCTGGATTTGGCCGGCTTCATTCATTCATTCATTCATTCACTCACACAATTACCCATTAATTCACTCAGTACACATTTACTGATTGTTACTGTGAGCACGTACAGTGCCTCTCAGTGGTATACAAATAGATTAGAACAGGGACCTCCAGGAGCTCACAGTCTTGTCCTGGAAGAGACAGGCACATGAATCAGCCATGCCAGAGTTATGAGGTATGTGTAGGTAATATAAAATACAGCATTCCCAGAGGCAGAGAATAATTATATGGGGTGGTAGATGACGTGGTGTAGAGGTGGTGCTTCTTATTAGGACTTAATGGTTTACTGGTCCTGCCTTAAATGCTGCTTTTCTCAGCCCAGTGAGGCTCATCTCTGGGCATGCCCTGACGGAGATGGGCTACCAACCTACCCCAGAGGGGCTGTTTAGATTGTGGACTCTGGAGTCAGACTGATGGTTCCAGATCCCAGCTCTGGCACTTAATGATGGGTGACTATAGCCTTGGTAAGTTACTCAGCCTTTCTGTGCTTCAGTTTGCTTATCTGTAAAATGGGGTTCATCATAAAACCGACCTCACAGGTTGCTGGAAGGGCTACACTAGTTGATTTGATGCATGTGGGGCGCCTGCACCATGCCTGGCACACAGAATGTGCTGAACTGTGAGCATGTCAGCTACTATTGCTGTTTGCTCTGAGGCCTTGGCCCATGGGTTCCTGGTGCGGCTTTATTGCTGTAGACTTCTGGGTTCTGCAGAGAGCTCTTGTGAGATTTTGCGTTATGAGGAGGCAGGCAAAAATGCAGGGGAGCATTGTGAGAGTTCTGAAGCACTCCTGAGAGCCAGCAAGAGCTGGGCAAAGGCAGAGCCTTAACACGCACCTTCCAAAATGCCAGCCCCAGATAGAGCGGGAGGCTGGGCAGGCACCATGGGGGATAGAGAGTGGGAGGGACAGCGCAAGGGGAAACTGGCAAAGTTCACTGTGAAATCTCTGCCTCAGACCCCTTTCTCTCTAGGGAGAAAGGCACGCTCGTGCGTGGGTGTGACACACGCTGCACACCGCGGGCCGTGTTTCCCTGCTTTCAAATGGGAAGTAAGAGTTCTTTGTAGCGCACACGTGGGGAGATGCTCAAGAGCCAGCGTGGGGACTTTCTCCAAGAAAACAAACCCAGTTTCTGGAGAGGCGATTTCTTTTTATAGCCTGAGATCTGAAGGAGCCCCAGAAAGCTCTCTGTCTCCAGAGGGTCCAAGCACCTTCACCCATCTCAGTCCTCCTCCCCAGCCCTGACTGCCATATAGGGCTGACCAGAGAGCCCTGGATCCCAGCTTTCCCACCAGAGACCATCCAGCTTGCCTTTTTTTGTGTCAGTTCATACTGTAGCTATTTTCAGTCAGAGGTGGATTAGGGGGCCAGATTGTAGAGGAAAATGCCTGGGGTCTCTGCTTGAGATAATGATGCATCATGGTTGGTTTTGTTTCAGGACCTTGGATGAAACTGTGTGGCATTTAACTAATTATCAGCTCTCTCTGAGCCTAGTTTCTTCATCCATCATGAGGGGATTGATCAGAGTCCAAGCCAGAGTCCTTACTATGCCCCTCAAGGCCCCTGGATTGGCCCTTGTCACTTCCGCTTGCTCCCCTGGCTCATTCGGTCCAGCTATACTGGCCGCTCTGTTCCCCAACATACCAGCAAAGCTCCCGCCCCAGGGCCTTTGCACTGACTCTGCCCTCGCTTGCAGTGCTCTGTTGCCATCTAGCTGCATGGTTTATTCTCTCCCCTCTTCCTGGTGTTCAGTTAAAATTACTTTCTCAGTGAGGCCTGCCCTTGTCGCCCAGTGGGCAGTTGTGTGTGTACCTCTCCTCACACTTACCTTCTTTCCCTCCTTTAGTTTTCCTCCTTGTATTTCACATATCTATTTTACTGATTTCTGTTATTTACAGTCCGTTGCCCCATGAGAAGGCACGCTCCGTGAAGACAGAGATTTGTCTGTTTCCTTTCCAGCCCCAGCGTAGTACAGCAGGGCAAGGGGAGGGGAGTGGGACAGAGTGGGGGAAACTGAGCAAAGCCAGGTAGTGGAAACACTGCGATCTCAAGCCTTCTGGTTCTCCTTTATCTCTTGAGCTATGGAAAAAAAAAATGGACTTTCCAGAAAGCGCTCCTGAGAGCCAGCAAGAGCTGGGCAAAGGCTTTCCAGCAAGTGCTTTCTGGAAAGTCCATTTTTGTTTACTTGGAGAAAAAAATCCTTATGCTGGTTCTATCTGGTGCCTAATAAATATTTGCCGAGTGAATGAATATGAGGCCAGGCCTGGGGCCCTGCAGCCTGGACTCCCCCACTTACCAGCTCTGTGAACTCGGGCCTTGCTGACTTTGATTTCCTTTCCTGTGAAAAAGTGGATAGGGGTGTAATTACCTTATAGAGTTGTGAGGGGTCCAAGCACATCTAAAGAATGGCTGCATCTTGTAAGGGCTCAGTGGGTTAACTACTGTTTTGAAAAGTATTTCAGCTCTTAACCTTCTCATTTCAGGCAGGGGCCAGCCCATCCATGGAACTAGAGTCAAACCCTCAAGCAATGACTTCTGTAGTCACCAATCTGGTTACTGCATCCTGCCTTATTTGCTGCCGTAAACGAGGGTGGGGGCTGCCAGACAGATGGCACAGATGAAAATTCATTTCCATGTTACTAAGGTCTTTGGAGAATAGACACCCAGGCAGAAGAGAAGTATTTTGAAATGGCACCTGGTTTAGGTACCTGGAGGACGCTGGGATGGAAGGACCTGGCTTTGGGCCCTGAAGCAAAGTCTGGAGTTGCTCTTGGGGTGGGTGCAGGCAGCCCCCGAAGTCTTCCGTTTCCTGCTCCCGAGTCTTGCTTAGTCCTGGCCCAGGATCTTTTATAGTAATTAAGATCCTCCCTGGCATCACAGCTAATCTGGGGGTCACTGGCTTTCAACCAGTGTTTTGGGGACACTGCCTACCCAGGACATAGAAGCATGCTTTGCTGAGGCCTTTATAGAGCTCAGAGGAAGGTCCTAAATGTCCCAGTGGTAGGGACAGTTACCCTGATCTGCTGCATCCCTCCCACTCTCCACAATGGACCATTTAAATCGAGGTGACATTGGAGCTGGGAAGGTTGCGATGAGTCCAGAAAGCCTGAGAAGACTTGGAAAGGGAGAGCCTGAAAGCCTCTTTCTTCAGGTATATTGCTCAGATCGGAAGCTTGAGTATGAGCCTATGTTTGCACCTTGGTCATAGAGACAGGATGTGCTTCTCAGGGCCAGAACGCCTAGGAGTCTCAGTGCCTTTGATTTAGAAAAAGCAGGTGCTTGGGAAGGAGTCCCAGCTGGTCCTCACATGAGTTCATTTATAGAGAGATGGAAAAGATGGAGCCTGCCAACACCGATCTGGTGGGTCAGTGAAGCTTCCAGGATAGTTTTTATTTTTTGCCCTTATCATAAAGCCCAGAGTGAGGGAGGAATAAAAATGGGAGCGCAAGGTATTTTTACCCTTCTGCCTTGGTGCTGTTGTGATGGCTCGTTGTATACATGCTGTGGGTAATTTTTAGCACTAGCTGGTGTGTATCACCTGACTCTTGTCCCAGCCAAGCTGCAGCTTGGAGAAGAATGGGGAAGCCAGTTATGGAGGACTGGTGATTCTAGGGCGGAGTGGTGCTAGGATTCAGAAGTGATGGCTGAGCAACGGCAGTGGCTGGCGGGACTGGCATGGGCCTGTCTTCGTCGGCTTGGACTGCCTTAACAAATACCCTAGACCAGTGGCTCCAATGACAGGAATGTATTCCTCACTGTTGTGCAGACTGGAAGTCCAAGATCACGGTTCCAGCAGTGTCGGTGTCTGGTGAGAGCTCTCCCCTGGGGTTGCCACCTTCTCGTTGCGTCCTTACATAGCCTTCCTTCTGCGCATGTGGGTGGAGAGGCAGAGAGGAAGTGATCCTTCTGGTCTCTTCTTTTAAGGGCACTACTCCCATCACAAGGCCCCCATGACTTCATGACTTCACCCACACCTAATTACCTCCAAAGCCCCCACCTCCAAATACCTTCACACTGGGGGTTTAGGATTCAATGTATATACTTGAGGCGGGTGGTGGTGGGTGGCGGGGCACAGTTCAGTTCATAGCAGGAGCCCTCCGCATTCATGGAAAGTCTTATTGTTCAGCTGACCAAGCAGCCTGCTTCTTCCTCCTGCCCGTGTTTGGTGAGTGCCTTCCCCATGCTGGGCTCAGGGCTCTGTGTCGGGGGGGATACACGATGGTGAGACAGAGGCTTGTCACTGTGGTATAAAGGTCCATATTAAGATCTTAGAAAGACTGCAGACTTCTCCAGTAGGGGTCGATGGAAGGTTCTGTGGGAACAGAGAACAGGTGCTGTCTACACCGCCAGTGGAATTCACAGAAGAGGTGACATTGGCACCGAGTTTTGAAGCTCTAAGAGTCAAGGGGCTGATTCTCTAGTGGGTTGGGGCTGGCTGTGGTTCTGCCACTCTCCTGGGAAGTGACCCTGGACAAATGAATGACTATGAGCTTCAGGTTCCCAGGAATCATGGTACCTGCCATACAGGGTAGTTGTGAGGATTAACGGAGGTGACATTCATCAAGTGTGCCTGGCCTGTGTCAGTAAATAGAGCCATTATCAAACTCTAAGCATTGTTATCTTTTGCTTCATTTCTTATTCCTGTTTTTATTTGGGCCCATGGTCACATTCTCTGGAATAGTGCTCCACAGAGTAGGTGAAGCCCATCCATTTTTTCACCCATCTATTCATTAAGTTCATTGCTCCCTTTTGTTTAACATTTGCTGAGCACCCACTATGTGCCAGGTGCTGGGGCAGCTGCTGGGACACAGGAATGAATTGGGCTGGGCCTTTGTACACTGGCGTGGGTTGTAGCGTAGCACAGCGGTTCCTCGCCACACCCTAGTGCTGGTCAGCCCTGCTCCACCACTGACCACCTGTGACAGCTCTGGACAGTTTCTAACCTGCTCTGCTCTGCTCTGCTTGGGCGGCTTGACTGTAAGATGCAGATGATGCTCAGACATATCTTATGAAGTTTCTGTGTGGATAAACCAGCTCTTCCATGGAAAGAACGTAGTGCTAGGTATTTATTTAGAAAGCACTCCGTAAACATTAACGTTGATTAATAGCTGGAGAGATAGACAGTAAATGGATAATGGACATGTGATGAGAGAAGCTCTAAAAGAGGCCTGAACTGAGCATTGTGGGAGCGTAGAGGAGGCACAGCCTGTGTCTGCAAGGCAGAGAAAGGATGCTGTGTTCACTGTCCAAGGATGAGCTCACTGGTCACCCCGGGGTCACCTCTGATACCAAGGCTGCTATACCCTGGCTCCAATGGAATCCTCTGAGTGGGCAGAGGCTTCTAGGGTCATCCACCAGCACTCTTCTGTAGTGAGATCATGGGGCCTGGGGGCTGGAATAAGCGTTTCCTGCCCAGCCAGGAGATCAAGGCCATAGCTGTGAGGGTCATCTGCATGCAGCACCCCTGGCACACCCAGACCCATGTGAAATCCACAATGCTTCCCCAGTTTATTGAGTTTCCTTAGTCTTCTGGATCCAGCTCTGGCTCACCTTTCCCACCTCTGAGTCATTACAAAAACTTGTGTGAGCCTGGAAATAAGGGTGGCATGAGACCCTGCAGCCTTGGGGTGGGAGGGAGGGAGGGAGAGCCAGGGAGAAGAACAGCTGTAGGCATGGCGGTAAATGCATAGGACGTTTCTTAAGGAGCATAGGCTCTTATTTGTCTTTCAGACCCCACGAATCAGCTTTTCTGTGGTGAGAGGAGGTCGGGGAAGAGGACACCACCGTCTCTCCAGAAGTGAGGCTCTGAGCAGGGGCTTGGCTTTCCTGGAGACAAACGGGCTCTATAGGAGTGCTTTCCTGGTCTCATTTTTTGGGGGTGGCATTAGAGGAGGGGGTGACAGCAGTGGTGAGTAGCTTGGGGCTGGGGGTGGGAGCACAGCAAATGGTGAATGGAACTGCCAAGTGCTGTGCAGACTCAGAGACTTCAGCTTTACTCACCCCCTGCACCAGTCTCCTGGGTACATAAAGTGACAAATAACTGATCATCGTGAGCTCTAGAACACCTACACTCAGTAAACTGCAGAGACAAAAAACTAGAGGCCCTGTGAGCCATCTCTACTCTGGCCTAACAAGCCCAGAAACTTTAAGAACCTTGGAGGGAGCCAGATGAATTCAAAATGCCATAAAGCTTTCCCTTCTTCCCTGTGTTCTCTTACCTCACTCCCTTCCCTCCCTATTCTTTCCTGGCTATCCTGTTCCCATCCCTTCCTCCCCTCTCCTTGTCTTTAAAACCTGTCACTGTACATGATGGAAAAGACCCAGGCTCCTGGGAAGATCCCTATTTATCCTGTGGTCTCTCTCAGAACCACAAACCCACTTCTCAGGCTCTCATTCCACCTATCCACCGCCCATCCATCATCCACCTACCACCCATCATCCATCATCCATCCATCATCTATCCATCCATCCATCCATCCATCCATCCATCCATCCATCTGACTCACCCACCCACCTGTTCGTGCATCCATCATCCCAGCTCTGCCTCAAATCCTCCCTTCACCAAGATCCTCTCCTTCCCAGCTGAACAGCAAGCTTCCTCAGACACATGACTCAGATCTTTAAAAACCATCCAACCCGTCTGGCCTAGGGAATGAGGCACAACCAGAGGTACTTGGGAGCTCTCTGAGTCCTTTACCTCTTCCTGCTGCCTCCAGGTAGGGAGTCTCTGGGTGAATGAGAAACCCTTTTCTTGATACAAGTGACTGAGCTTCCTTTCATGGTGAACAGCATCTTTATTCTTTAATATGAGATACCCCCAAGTTCAAATGTCTAGGAGAGGAAATACCAAACAGAAACGCACACTAAGGTGTAAGTGACTGATGCGAACTTCTCACCTGAGTGTGGCTGTGCCCTGTAAGCAGAGGCGGGAGAGATCCTGAGTGTGTGGGGACCACAAAGGATTAAGGCATGGGGGGAGCAGTTCTTAGGATTCTCCTGGGCCAGTGGTTTCAAACTGAAAGGCTATACTTTGAGTAGAACTCCTTGGCTCATTGCTATCTCTGGATTTACTCTGTCTCTCGAGAGGGTGGTGGGGAGCTTAGGGCTGGAGGCCACACAGGCTCTGGACTCTGATTCTGGTGGTTCCAATTGCAACTTCCGCCTTCTAGCTGTGTGCCTGCAGACAAGTTCTAAGCCTCAGCTTCTTCATCTGTACAATAGGGATGATGATAATACTGATCTTCTAGGGTCGTTGTGAGGATTTGATGAAATAAGGCGTGTGCTTCACTTTGCATAATGCCTGGCATGCAACAGCTCAAATGATAGTTATCATTATCGTCATCATCATTGTCATCCTCATCCTCGTCATTTATAAGTTCAGGAGATGAATTTGGAGCAAGAGGAGGAAGGATTTGCACATCTGAACCATTAGTCATAGCACTGCCAGATTGAGCAAATACAAACAAATTCGTTATTTAACTGAAATTCAAATTTAACTGGTACTTTATCTGGGAACTCTAATCGATAGAGTCTCTCAGAAGCCGGTCTGGATCTCCTCCCCCATCTTGGTCCCAATTTGGACCATCATCGAAGTGGTCGGGGAGGAAGTGGGGGCCAGCCCTGCACCGTGGCTGACCACTGCTCAGCACCCTGTGGTGATTGGGGTGAGGGAAGCTGCTGGGCAGAGGCTGTGTGTGTGCGTGGGGGGGCGGGGACTTGGTGGGGTGCTCTGTGTGACACAGAAGCTGCACGCTTGGCGGATGTGGAGGGCATTGTGAATCAGAGTGCTTAGACTCCAGCTCCTGCCAGCAGGCCGTGGGCAGAGACAGTAGCAGCGTGTGTGGAGTCACACACACCACAGTTCTCAGTAGCAGGAACACAGCGGTGGGGACTTTTGGAAAGAAACGGCGAGCAGAGCTCAGAGCTCTCCCACCCCAGTGGGTGTGCAGGTGGCCTCGACGCCCGTTTTCTCCCGTTCCTGCTCTTTTTCCTTCTCTCTCCTCTTTTTCCCTCTCCTCTCTCATCTCTTTCTCTCCCCTCCCTTTTTCTCCCCCTCTCTTGAATCCCCTCCATACCAGCCTTTTTGAGGGAGCCGGTGTGGGTGGGATTCTGACGCATCCATGGTTACCTGCTGCTCCACACCCCCAGGGTTCTGTCCCTCTACCTGCTGACTCCTGGAACCTCCCCACCGGGCCAGTTTTTGGCAGTATGGCTCCGAGTACCTACAGCAAAGAACAAGGGCAGGTTCTGTGTGACCTGTGGGAGATGAGCCCATCCTTTCCCCTCCAGGTAGGCACACATGGCAGGGAAGCGAGGACATGTCACACAGAAGTGCAGTCAGTTTTGAGTATAGCTGGGACTGGCTTGTTCATCAGTTAATGTTATATTTTCCATCTTTTTAGGGAAGCTGTCCCCAACTTTTTTGGCACCAGGGACCTGTGCTCCTATGAGAATCTAATGCCTGATGGTCTGAGGTGGAGCTGAGGCGGTGATGCTAGCGCTGGGGAGCGGCTGCAAATGCAGAGAAGCTTCACTCACTAGCCTGCAGCTCACCTCCTGCTGTGCAGCCTGGTTCCTAACTGGTCATGGACAGGTCTGGTCTGCGTCCTGAGGGTTGGGGACCCCTGATTTAGGTGACTCAGACTCTGGCTCCCCAGTCTTCTTGCCTTGACATACAAAGCCCTTCATGATCTGCCCCCTCTGTCTCTTGTGTCACCTTCCATCACTCCTCCCCTCCACCACCGGGTAAATGGAAATGCTTATAATTCTAAGAAAGCTCTTTGCCTCTCACACCTCCAGGCTTTGATACATTTTGTTTCTCTGTTGCCTGAGCAAGATCCACTCATCCTTCAAAATTTAGCTCAGATGCCTCCTCCTCTGAGAAACCCTCCTGACCAGCCGCCCCTGGCTGACTTGGCCTTCAAGGCTCTTTCTCCTGTGGTCTGCTCCCTTTGTCCATGTTGCCAATGAAGTTCCTGTTACCTTATGAAGTCGTGGGTGGTTTTTTTGTATATCTAGTTCTTCATCCAGATAGGAAGTTCCCCAAATTATGTCTTTAACTCCTTCCTGCCTCAGGGCCTTTGCATGTGCTGTTGGAGCTTCACGAATGCCCTCATGAACATTCTCACTGTTCATGAGACTGGCCCCATGTCACCCTTCATATCTCAGATTCAATATCGTCTCATCGAAGAGGCCAGCCCTGATTCTCCTCACCCCTACATAATCATTCTATTTATTACAACACCCTTTTCCCTCCGGCAATGCTTTATTACGACTTAAAATTTAATTTATTTCTTTTTTTTTTTTGTCAGTCTTCAGCACTAGATGATAACACCTATGAGGGCACTGCCCCTGTCAGCTGGTTCACTACTGCGTCCCCACCACCTAGTGCTATGCCATTTGCTGAAGGGCTGAAGAGTGAGGCTTGGGGAACAGATGCTGCGGAGGCCTAGAGAACGGGAATTTCAGATCAGGATTACCCGGATGTGGTTAACCGAGAAGAGAGGAACTGGGGATTGGTTTCTCTGTAAACTGTACCATGTCATCTCATCTGTGGCTACATCAGTGACATTTGGAGCAGTTACCTTCACTGTGTGGCATCAGCCATTTCTCTTCTTTGTCCTGTTTCAGTTTTCATGTATGTTTCTTGGGAATTCTTCAGTTTGGTTTGTGTCTAGCAAACCGAAGTGTTCTTTTGCTGAAAATATAGAGGAGTTTGATGGAGAGCAGCTACAGTTACTGGATCACCTCTTGGTTTAGGCACAGTGAGGGGCTGGAGTGTCTTTTATCCTTTGCCTGCAGGTGGGAGATTTCCTTACAAATATATGTGGCTCTGGGTGGTAGTACCCACAAAGGCCTGTTGGTGATGAAGTTCTGTGGACGCTGGGTCTCCTCGGGGTGGGGCAGGGGGGTGAATCTGAGGGGTCTGGGGGCCTTGTTTCTGCTGCTTCATTCCTCTGAGAAAGGAGGACTCTTAAGTCCCACCCCTGAAGCCCCCACTGAGAGCTCCCCGTCCAGGGGAGGCACCCAGAGGAATGATCTGCTTGGACTCCCATCATTTTCGGAGGTAGAAATCAGGGTTCATGGAGAAGAAACACTTTGCCTAAATCACAGGGTTGAGGCAGGACTCGAATCCAAATCTCAAGTCACCTCACCTGGGGCGCTTTGCCCTCATCGTAGCTCGAGCCTCATGGAATCCAGCACGTCAATTCAGAGGCGTGGGCTTCTGTGCGGCAGGAACCTTTACATTTACTTTCATTGTTCAAAGATAAGCCTTTTCTTTCACGGTCCTCCTCCTCCCTCCCATTCATCGACCTGAGCACACTGAGTTGATGAAGGCAAGGGCTTGGGTTCCAGGGTCGTGGGTGGGAAACAGGTCTTTCCCAGTATCTGTGATCCAAATAGACCCTGCTTGTCTCTGGCTGTGCTTGTCGGGACCAGGCAGGGCTGCTGAGGGCTCCTCTCTGTTAGCAATGACCCGATCAGCAGGTCTTTTTGGAAAGAGAGCACCCACGTCTGTCTAGAGCACTTTATTTTTCAGATACACGTTTTAAAAGGTTGTTTCTATGTATTTAACCTTTTCCAGCTGAAGGATCCACCAGAAAACTCTTCCTCAAACTGCTTTGGTTCAGGCGTGTGATTGCAGCAAGCCCCAACCACTGTATCCTTAAGGACAGTGTCCAGGGGGCTGGGCTTGGCCGGCAGCCTGTGGGCAGTTTGCCCTGCAGTGCTATTGTCCTCCCGACCTGCTGTAAGGGATAGGTAAGGAATGGAGGGAAGGATTCCATGGTAACGAGGCTGGAGAGCCCTAGTGCCATGGTGTCATAGCAACTGAATGGAGGAATTCCATCCACATAGTGACAGGGAGACCCTGGGACCTATCAGACTCTGGCTGGCTCACTGCATCAGCAGCCAGGCTGTGGCCATCCATGATGCGGGTGGTGGTGGGAGGACAGTGAAAATGACTAGGATGGGAGGGTTGGAAGAAGTTGTTTTGTGTGGGTTTGGAAAACTAAAAAATAAAATTCTTAAAAGATGGAGAAGTAGAAAGGGTTCTGCCAGATAAGTACCAATAAAAGAGAAAAAAAAAATACAGATCTGGCTTTAGGTCACATCTTCTAGGAAGTGTTTCTTGATTCGTCCCCCTTCCAATGTGTGCCATTTAATTTATTTTCTGATTCCTTGTCTGGTCTGGAGCATTTGACCCTGGCTTTGGGGACAAAACTCATCCCAGTTTTCTTCCTCTCTCTTGTAACATTGTTTTTCTCTGTTCCTTTTGCTCACTCAGGACATGGAGTAGATGCTACAATAACAATCATAGGCTCCTCTGTTCCCCATCATGTATTTCCAGGCCATATGGCTTTTAATGTTTCCAGGTGTGTCCAATTTGGCTAATTAATGGACTGTGGTATGTGTTGATTTCTCTTTTATACCTCAACCCCTCCCCGCAATCCCTTCCCCTTCCCATACAAGTGTCTGGTTTCTTATCCTGCAGTGGGGACACATGCCGATATATGTGAGTTGATCATGACTTAACTTAGTTGATCAGGAAGAGGCTTTTGTGGCTGGTGTCTTTTAGCGACCTGAGACCATCTCAATATAGATCTAAGGAAGGATTTGAGCCTTCATTCTCTTTCCTCATCAATTGAGAAAGGATGGGGGGCATGGAGGATTTGGAGGCCTTGGGTAGAAAGAACAGAGGTTAGGATGGATGGCAGCAGGGTGTTCTGTGCCCATAACAGCAAAGAAAAGGAAGTTGGACATTGGCCTTCCAGCCGTGGGTCTGCATCATTGGTACCTCAGTGGTCAAGGGCAGCTTTAAATGCGAAGTGTCTTTGAGGCTTTTGGGCACAAAGTGGGTTGAGCTTTCTGTGGGTACACAATGAGCTCCTTGTAAGGTTGGGCCATAGCTTACACTTCTCTGTCCCGCATGGCACCTGTACAAGGATTGGCATCTATATTTGTTGAATCATCCTTGTCCTTGTCAAACATGTTTGTATCCTGGGAGGCCTCACATTTCAGTTGAATCAGAATTACCTGGAAATCTGTTTAAATGTCCAGCATTCGGGGCCCCACCCCAAAGATTCTGATTCAGCAGTCCTGGAAATCTGCTTCTCTATTTTTAACAAGCTGTGCAGGTGATTTTGATGGAGGTCATCTGGGGACCACACATTTAGAAACATTGGTCTCCCCCGGGGTCGTTCCTCATACAGCGAAGCCTCTCTGAGCCACATAAACTTCAAGGTTTGCTATTCTTAGTATATTCACAAATAGTTTTCAAAACAGTAAGATAGCCTCTGAGTGGCTGGCAGACCCGGGAACCTTGCCTTCCCCAGCAGAGGAGAATGCATCAATTCAGTTCTTCTTTAGCCTTAGCTCATGAAGTCGGGAGGCAAAGGCAGGTTGGCTGAGCTCCAGTGTACTGAGTGGGAGGTGATGAGGCCCTCACTGGTTGTGCGAGGTTTGCATACAGGCAGTGCGGGTGAGCTGCTGTTATTTCAGCCGGCCACGTCATGAGATCTGTGAAAAGTGAGGGGATAGGGAATTTCGGGGGAGGACTTGCCATTTTGTGTGTGTGAGGGGGGGCGTGTCTCTAAAGATAGGAAAGCAAAGCCATTTATAAGCCAACCTACTTTGCAGAAAGTTCAGAAAAACCTATCCCGTATACCGTACTTTTTTTCATTCTGATTTTTCCTGCTACAGTTGGTTATTGGGAGGGTGTTGATGACTATAACAGCCTTGACAGTAATAACCAAGAGCTAACATTTATTACACACACACTCCGTACATGCACAGTGCTAAGCACTTAATGTTTATTATCTCATTTAATCTTCACAATGGCCCCATGACATCTAATGCATCACCACTCTCCATTTGACAGTGGGGAAAACTGAGGCTTCAAGAATAACCCTCCCAGTGATTTACAGCTGGTGATGGACGGACATGAGATTTGATGCAGTCCCTCAGTTGGAAGCATTATACAAGGGGGAGATTCTTTTATTCACCTTCCTTCTCTCCCCTCTTAAAATGTACATTCTTCTCTCATCCTGTTTATCCTATGTCACCTCTATTTTTGATAGTTTAGTATAGGACATGGCAAGTGGGAATGGAATTGAACAAACGGATTTTTTGAAGCACCTGTTTCAAACCAAACTTCCTTCAGTAAGACACTCAGGATCAGTAGGATGAGCACAGGTTTTGTGTAAGGGACTAGGTAACAGATGTGATTACAAAGCAACGGGGCTGTGATTATCTGTGTGGTTGTCAGCAAAGCCCCTCTCCTGTGTTTGTGACAGATGTCCTCTGCTTGATGGATTTCTTTCAACATCAGGCACAGAAGTTCTTTTCTCTCCTTCCTTTTGGTGGGCAAATGAATATGCATATCAGCATAAAAGTCTAAATTTTAAGGATGAAATTCAGAACCAGAAACTACCCTTCCTGAGATGTCCCAAGTAGGTTGTTGGTTTGGGGAAGCAGCATGGCATTAGGGGAGAAGTTTTGGAAGTAGATGGTACAAATTCTGCCTCTCAGTTCACCTTGGGCTAGTTACCTAATTTCTCTTAGTTGCTGTGTCCTTGTTTCTAGGACATGTGTAGTATGAATGCAGTGGATACGGTCCTATATCCCCCCTCCTCCAGATGAGCCTTCACTTCCCTTAGCTAAGGAGTGTTGGCAGCTGAGTCCTTCCTTAGGAATTGCCCTTGTCATAAAAGAGCTGCCTAGCCCAAGGTCATGCACACTCCCTGGGGGCAACCTGTGTCACTGTCAAAAGTGTAGTGGCCTGGCCATCTTGACTTAAGGTAGAATAAATCCAGAGCTCCCTTGAGAGCCAAAGCCTCTGTTGTGGCTGCATCATACCTCTGCCTCCATGACTTCATCTCCCTCTGCCCAGGCCTGTAGTCTTTACTTCCCCACAGGTGTTTATCTTGAGTGCTCCTCCCCTCACTCTCCAAAATACTCCTGCGTGCAAATCTCTGTTTCACAGCCCTGGGTACCCAAACTACGATGCTTCACTTACAGTATTTTGTGATAATTAAATGAGATCATTGATGTAAGAGCCTAGTGTAGTGCTTGAAAAACAGGAGGTCCTTCATAAATATAGCTTCTATTTTATTAGCTTTAATGTTTGGTAAAATTTATAGCTATAAAATTTCAAGCCACTTTTCTACGTTTTGGGAAAATATTGAATATGCAGTCATGATTAGGGCTCGATACATTTCAGTGAAAGTAGGAATTCTTTGGCGTTCTGAAGGAAGCTCTTCTATTGATTCCTGTCAAACTTCATTATAAGAAGTGGTTTGGGACATTCAGATCAGCTTTGTGTGATGGAATTTTATCATGGTGATTTAAAAAAACTTACTAGAAATCGTATGCTCTCTGAAGCGTGTTCTCAAAGATATTTTCACTTATAGGAAGTGCTTAAACAAACTTGATCTTTTAGTGAGGAAATAATGAAGAAAAGAAGTATAAATTCAACAGAGGGAAGAGGGAATTTGTTGTCATTCATACCTGCTCTTTTAATCTTCCACGTGTGTGTGTGTGTGTGTGTGTCCCTAAGAGTGTGTTTGTGTTATCTTGTTTACTGGAGCATTAGGGAACTTAGGTGATGGTTACCAGTGTGGTTAGGATACTAAAGGATCCACTGAGGGAAGAGGTACTGCTATGCCTTTAAAAAAAAAAAAAGGTTGAGATATAATTTACATATAACATCATATTAGTTTCAGGTGTACAACATAATGATTCAATATTTGTATATATGATGAAAGGCTCACCACACTAACTCAAGTTAATAACCATTGCTACATGTAGTTACAACTTTTTAGGGTACCACTTAAAAATAACATCTTTAGTAGGTGGGTATAATAGAAGTAGAAAAGGAATGGAAAGAAATTCCCACATTACTGAAATGTATAACATGAAAAGTAAAGGCCCTTCTTCATCTCTGCCTCACAACACAAATTCCACCCCTCTGAGGTCACCACTACCACAACTCATGTCTCCCTCAGCTTCCTCTATATGTGTATGATCACATGCATAATGATGATGTAGGTTGTGTATATATGTATGTATATATGTGTATGTGTTTTTTTATATAAATGAGATCCTATCATACATTCTATTATGTAACTTGCTTTCCCCCCACCACTTACTCTAATTGGACATCTTTCTTAATCTGTATAGATGAACCTACTTCATTCTTTTTAATGCTTGTGCATAATACTCCATTGAATGGCTACACTAAAATTTATTTGAGACAACCGCCATTGGTGGCCAGCCAGGTTGTTTCCAGCGTTTCAATATAGTAAACAAAGCTGCAATCACTATCCTTGCTCATAGACTCATTATACCATTTAAACATAGGACCCTTGACTCACACAGGGTAGGATGCACACTAGGTGCTGAATCAGTAATGGTTGCAGTGAATCAAAGGTTAGGTGCAACGTAATGGGAGATTGAAAGGCATAGTTCGCCTTAGCATACAGCCCGGCAGTGATTTTTCAGGAGAGACTGACCATCATGTATAGATTTGGACAAGAAAAGAGTCTGGTGCACTGAGGTCTTTGGTGGATGTTAGTTTTGGCATGATGGTCCAGGTCGTGGTCTAGCTGGCCACTCTTTTTTCTTGCCGTGGGAACCTTTCCTGAGCGTGGGCTTTGCTTGTATGCTGAAGTTAGGATAAGTCGTGTCTCCTTCCTTTGCAGTTGTAGGGTATGAATTTTGATTCCAAACACATTTGAGGATGATCACAGGGCTGTCACCCAAGCCAGTTAAAATGCTCAAGCTTTACATGACAGGGGGACCATTCAAAGAGAACAGATGTCACTCGGGTGCTGAACCTCTACCATGTAAAAAAGAATAAAAAATGATTCCCTATGAATAGTTAATTTTAAAATGCATCCAGAGCACACTCTGTGACATAGTAGTTGATCTATAGCCCCATTAACGCGTCTAAATAAAGGTTCTATGTAATGATGCCATTTAGCATATTTGTGGTCCTGCCTGTGGTTTAATTCCATCCCTAGGAGCCCAAGCAAGTCCAGTCCACTCCATGCTGCATGCTTTATTGAAGGGTGACTTTTTAAGTTTTTCTGGGGGGAGCATTATTACCTGAAGTTCAAAGGAGGAAGTTTTCCTGATGACCATAATTTCTCTTTCCAGGAATTCACGGACCTTGCAAATCCATTTACACAGTCTCCTTTTCTTCAAAGCATTCCCTCATTTCCTCTGCATAACACTCTCATGGAGCAGGGTAGATATTGATAGACCCATTCTACAGATATAGAACCTGAGGGTCAGAGGTTAGTGGGCTATGCAAGGTCACGCTGGGCCAATGATAGGACTTAGACCTGGATTTCCTGCTTTGTATACATCGTAGTCTCTTTCTGCAGATAAGAACCCATTAGACATAAAGCTGTGTACACACAGACTGTGTGCGCTTTTACACATTACAGTGAGCACAAAACACATTCATTGTGTGCAAATTCCTGAGTGAGAGCTTTGAGAGTTTTGTTTTGCTTCTGATATTTCACAGCCCTTTTGCTGCCACTCCTGCAATTCAGCCTTTGCTGACTATTTGGCACAGGTATACATGCACCTACAGGTGGATCATGTCCCACAAATTAAATTTAAAGCCATTTAGGAAGAAAGAAGAGTGATTTCATTATAAGGACACCTAATCAGAGCCCTCATTGAACAAGTGGCTATTGAGTGCTCACCCTGTATAACTCTGGGATAGACAGAGAAAAGGTAAACAAGCTGTGCAAAGAACTGTCGCTACCCCGAGGAACTTGCAATCTACTTGAGGAGATGGGAAGACATATAACACAAGAAAGGATATAATCAGTTGTCCAACATGAGTCATGGAAGTCTCCTCTAGAATTTTGAAGAAAGTAAACTCACCGTGGCCTGGAGGAGTCATGGAAGCAGCATGGGCCCCTGCATTCTCACAACAGAAGGGCCTGAGAGGCTAGGTAGCACTTGGGTGAAGGGAATGGGAAAAGGAAGAGCATTTGAGGACCCCGTGAGCCCCAGGAGTTGGCAGTTCATGAGGGAATGTCAGGTAGTCATAAGCAGGAGTGATCCATCATGTTGCTTCTGATCATGTTTGTCAGCTTCCAGGGGAGCTTACAGAGTGCCTGAATCATTGACTCCTAAGACCCCTTTGCAGAGAAAAAGCCCAAGTGTCCGGGCATAAAAGTGCCAAAGCCTGGATCACTAAAAGATTCTGAAGACTTAATACTTTGGGCTTTAGCTTTGCTGTCCTTGATTACCTGGCCATCACCTCTATGTCATCACCATCATCATTATCACCACTGGACGTATGTGCAAAGGTCTTGAGGGGAGATGATGGTGGTGTAGGGAATACTTGTCCTCAGGAAGCCTCCCCAATCCTGAATAGGGATCCCTATTCTACCAAGTACAGTATATGCCAAATGACAAACAGATACTCACTCAGAGAGGAGCTAACTTTGTGCTGGGACATCTAATATCATTTCAAAGATAAGATGAGACCTGACTGGCCCTTGAACGTGGGCTAGGGTTGGGATTGCTGGAAGAGCGAGTGGGAGATGAGTGGGAAGACCATTCTGGTTCAAGAGAACTACCTGAGTGAATAGGGAAAGAGTGGACCAGTTTTTCTGGAGGGCAGGGTACCTGTGGGATAATACTAGGTGTGAGGAAGGGAAAGGAGTTCTGATATGAGAATCTTTAAAATCAGTTTAAAGACTTTAAGAATTTGAATATGAAGTATTAAAAACTTATAATAAAAAAATAGACAAAAAAGATCAGGAAACTTTTGATTGTCAGAAAATAATAGGCACTAATAGATTTTAAAAAAATATATACCAAATTTTAAAAGATGGATGATTTACTGTTACTCATTAGGGTAATTGCATCTGGATGCAATGTGAGCTTTATTCTAGAAGTAATATATTATGAAATATTTATAAATTATTTCCTCACCCAGTTCTAGATTAAAATGTAATAAATACCTATTCGAGGGGCTGTTGATCAACTGCAAAGATAACATACCACAGAACAGAGTGAAGTCAAACTACTGCCTAAGGTTGTGCTTCAGATGCATGAGTGTTTGAGCAGGTGTTGAGCTGTGATTTTAAGGGATGGGATGATTTTCCCTGAACCATCTACATTCAGTCCCTTGATCACTTTGAGAAGGTAAATGAGATGGCCTAAGATGTGTAATCACTGTTTTGGTCAAGAAGCTTTGGTGGCAAGTGACAGAAACTAACTCAAATTGGTTTAAGCCAAAACATTAAACTCATCAAACTAAAGTAAAAAGTTTACCAAAACTTAACCGAGAAGTTTGGTGTGGTTGTAGCTTCAGCTGGGGCTACATCCAGAGTCTCAGTGTGGCTCAGTGAGTCTCTTTTTCTTTCTCCACATCCAACTCTGCTTTCCTCATTGCCAGCTTCATTTTCCAGCCAGGCACTCTTCAGGCACTTTAGAGCTTGCATGGACCAAAGGAGAGTCAGTCTCTCTTCACCTTGTCCTCCTCTTCCTTTCTTTATTTTTGTCTCCAAAAACATTATCCCTGCTTAGTTCAAGTGTCAATCCCACCTCTGGACCAATTGCTGGTTAGCTTGAAGAGGCAGAACTCTCTGAATGACAGTCTTATCAGAATAAAATGGAGTGGGGAGGAGCAGTTTTCAAAGGCAAGGGTGTGAGCCAAGGGGTGGGAGGGAGGGAGGAGGAGAGAGATGGGGGGAGGAGGAGGGAGGGAGGAGGGAGGGAGGAGACTCAGATCTGGGCAGGCTCTAGGTCCTGGGGCCTTAGGTGCTCTCTGCTCCATACAGCCAGCCCTGTGCCTAGACTAATAGTAGAGACTTTGCCTCAGCCTTGATCACAACAAAAGACATGGCTGTCAGAGACAGGGACCTGTTGGATCTTGAAGCCAACCACAATCTAAGCCTTTTCACTCATACTGATAGAAAGCAACCATTGCTTAGCCTTCAGACAATGAAAAATTTGAAGTTCTTTTAGAATTTACCAGAATTTAAGTCACAGAATTTTCCATCCTGCATGGCCATACTTGGAATAAGGCTCTTGTAGGAGATGAGTTTATAGGGCGTTTGCCCTTGGACCCATGGCTGTTGTTCTACAGTGCTAAGTTCATATTTACTGAGTTCCAACTCCTTGGAAAACAGACTGGATTAGGAGAACTCATACATAACAATGTTTAGCATTTACCTATAAGTGTTTCTTAAAAAACTCACAGCAAATGCTATTTTATGCGTCCTTTTCAAGTCACTGGTTTGGAGAAGGGGGATAGGAGGTAGGAGATGGATATGATTTTTCCATTTGGTATATGTAGGAAAGTAAGGCATGGGGTGGGTGGGTTAAGAAATTTGCAAGGGAATATCAGTGGCAAAGCTTAAAGACAGAAAATGGCACTCTTAATTTGAAATCAGCTTTCCTAACAATTGGGCTTCCTCTTTTCTGATTCTAATGTGCTATTTCCTTTCAAAAGAATACCACCTTAAACATTCACTTTTACTGGAGCATCCATTTACATCCATTGGTGAGCCCAAAGTATAATAGCTGAGAAATCATTTAATGAGATCTAAACCATTTTATAAGGCACGCTGAGTTTCCATTTATTGTAGCATTGCATTCAATGCTCACTTCTCTGATTTTCCTTTTTAAATAGAGTCAAAAAAAGTTTGTTTTTCATAGCTTTTCCACTGATTGCAAATCCTAAATGCAGTGGTAATGAAGGGGGTAGATATCTGGTTCAAGAGCTCAGGTGAGTAGATATTATTGACAAGAGGATTCTAAGCAGGTATCAAGTGCTCAGGTAATTGGCTTTGTGATTTTATTTTTTTGGTATTGGGTAGAAAACTATCCTTTCCAGCTCTTTGAACATCAGCAATACTTGGTTGCATTTCTGTTGCTGCTGTTGATGCTCATGCTGTTACTTAGCGAGTCTACCCCAGGAGCTGGCAAAGTTTTTTTCTGTAAAGAGGTGCATAGCAAATATTTTTGGTTTTGCTAACTATAGCTTGGACTACTTGACTCTAACGTTGTAGTGCCAAAGCTGCCATATATCATATGTACATGAATGGGTCAACCTATGTTCCAATAAAACTTTATTTACAAAAGTACATGGTGGGCCAGATATGGCCCAAGGGCAGTAGTTTGCAGACCCTTGGTATACACAGTCAAGTGGCGTTTGCATGAATGCTCTGCCTGAGCACAGCTGAAACATATGGTGCCATCACAGTGTTTCTGCAGCCTCCATCTTGCTCCCTTTTTCTGCAGAACTCTGTCTCAGGATTTGGATTTTAAGTGGTGTTTCTAAAAGCCCCATTTCCAATGTCTGCATTTTCACATTAAGTAAGATCTGTGGACCTTGGATTGGACTTGGATTTTAGCTCTGCAGAAGCAAGGACCAGAAAGATTTTCCTGTTCCAGTGCTGGAGTTCAGGTATGTGGTCTAGTAAAATGGCACTAGACAAATATCCTTGACAGAGGGCCCCTGAGCAAACCACTTAACTTTCTGGAGTCTGTCCTTTACTGTAAGAATATCCTCCTTGCTCACCCCTCAGGGCTGTTGTGAAACTTACACATTCATTCAGTTTCTCTTTATTAAGCACCTACTTCCAGTCAGAGCTCTTGCTAGGCACTGGAACAAAACACTTACGAAGCGTACCTTCAAGTGATCAAATTAGTGACTGTTAAGAAAGAAAGAACTTCAAATTGATTGATTATATAAGAATTTAGATTTTCTTGCCTTTTAAAACAAAGATCGTTCTAAAGATCAAGCGATATTTTGGTCCCTTTATTTAGAAGCTGAACTCTCAAGAAAGCCAATGGGATGGTAGTTTAGATAAAATGATAAATGTTGGTGATGCAGGCAGGGAGAGAATGAAAACAAAATGGTGAAGAAGGGCCAGAGGGAGCTGCTTTCTACCAAAGTTCACTTCTGAAAGAATTCAGAGATTTCTTTCAGAAATCTAAGGAGATTACCATTAGCTGGTCGAGGATAAAAATAAAAGTGTAGGAGAATTCATTTTGAAATGTTGTCAGCAACCAGCTGGAAAAAATAGCAGTTACTGTGATTATAAGGATATTTCTTGGAGGATGTAGAGGTGTATTAGGTAATCTAATCTCTCACCTATTTCAGTAGCATTTGAGTGGTTGGATAATCCTTTCAGTTCAGAATGAAATGGCAAACAGGAGGGAAAATAACATAGTTATTTTTCAACTCTAAGTCTTTTTGGCTGGGGTGAATTTGTTGTCGATCAGATCTCATAGCCTATCCCCATTCACTTCTATGATATTTACTGAGAAATAACTGTACTAAACACTGGATTGGACACTGAAGGTGGGGGTAGAGATGGGGTACATCTGGAGAGTGTATGTGAAAAGGATTCGTAAAGTGTGATGGATCACCTTCTCTCTAGAGCAACAAGAATGTGTGCCCCATGAATGTATATCCTAGTGGGGTGCTTGGCAAACAACATGTGTGCAAATCATTGTGGAAAGAATCACTTTGCTACCGTGTGTTGAGTGTTCCAGCCATACCAACTCGTTAGGAGATCCACACAAATGCCATGTGCTTTTATAGATGCTGCTCTGTGTGCTTGGAATACCCTTCCCTACTACTTGGCCTTGCTGGCTCTTTCTTGTTCTTCAAGACTATACACACATTTCTTCTCCCTGTACGTTCTTCCTCTTCCCCTCCTTGCCCACCACAATCCTCAGTCAGATGCTCTACCTTCCCCGATCTCCCATCCCCCACTCCACATGCCTCTTTTATACACAGCCCATGACTTCCTGTTGTGGTTGTTTGTATCTTACAATGGAAACCAGATGCTGGTAATTAAACATTTATCTGAAATTTGAGAGAATCGTAAAAAATACTACATGTATATCTTGAACATATAATTTTAATTTAAAATTGATAGATGATGTTTCTTTCTTTATTTTTTTGATAGGAAGGCTCTAGGTCTTTTCTGTGAATATCAGTCTGTTAATTAGAGTTTTAGGTCATCTTTCCTATTTAAATCGTGCCTATAAAGCATGATTTATAATTCTCAGTTACTGAATTTATTTCACAGAGTAAGAAAACATTGGGAAGGCAATTTAAAGATTCTAGATTCTTTCCCATACCCAATATTTTAAACTTTTTCTGTTCACACTTAATTCGACTGCATTTTTCAAGTGACTCACTTTTATCAAGTCTTTGCAAAACATTCAATTAAGCTTTTATAGAAACATAGATTTTTTAAAACTCATTTTCTGTTGATTTTCATACTATTTAATTAAATAGCGTAATTATAATAACAAATATGACAACTCTACATAAGTTTCGAGAACAAACACAATTAGTTCTTGTGAATTCAGCTGGTGGGAGATGCAATGCTTGGGTGTAAGCGAGTGGAATAACATGTGACTCAGTTGGTAGGGATCTTATGAGGTGGGCATCAGAAGCAATGGAAAACATCAGTTAATCTGGCAAGTCAGGGAGCATAGTGCCTGTGTAAGTAGGTGTTCAGGAATTTGTTAAATGGATGCATGAATAATCCAATAAAGGAAGGAGAGCACTTTTGGGGATATGAGTTTTTCAGGACCACCGGTATTTCAACTCAGAATTGGCCATCATGCTCTATCTATAGGGGTGCCAGGCCCAAATCAAAAGGCTGGAACTTTCCCCACCGTGTGTGAAATGACACTGTGAAGAGAAATCTCTTTGCAATGAACAGGGCACAGATTTCTGGATAAGTCTGCCAGCTGGTGCCCCAGACTCCTGCTCCACCTTCTAACACAGAGGCCGTCTTACTGATGAGCAAAGTATAAAATGTCCCCTTTGCACCCCAGACACCCTCCCTGCCATCACTTCTTGTTTCAGCCCCTTCTACTTAGGTTCTGAATCCTGTGAAGTGTTCAGGGACCAGAGTTGCTAGAGAGATGTGCCACAGAAGAAAGCCATTCGTATTCAAATTCTGTATGTGTAAACCCCGCTAATGGATCTGGATCTACTGCAGTATAGGGCACATCGGTGAGCGAGGGCTGTTGCATGTGTATTGGGGTCCCATTTCTGGTATAGGCTCACTTCGCTGTAGGCAGTTTCACCTTACTTGTAAGGAGACACCAACGAGAAGCTTACAGGTACATGTATGACACAATGTACATATATGCTTTTTGTTTATCTATCTACACACTCGTACACATATATACAAATGTTTGTATACATGTAATATATATATCTTTGTGTAGAATGATTTTTTTCCCCTACCACGAGACAGATCAGTGTGAGCACATGGAGAATTGCTGTGGGTAGGTCAGCTGTTGTGAACTGGGGACTATGGAGAGAGAAACTAAAGCTTTTAATGTGTATACAAGGAGGAGTGATTAAAATAATGAGTTGATAAAGTGAAGCAAGGTTTTTCTGAGCTGTGGTGTAGAGACAGGGTACTTGAGCTTATCCATGAAATGGAACAGTGTCAAGTTGGATCCAGGAAGCAAAAAATATGTGGTAATTCAGTGGCTAAGAGCATATATCCTAGTTTCAGATAGTTCTGAGTTCAAGTCTAGGCTCTACTACTTACTAGCTGTGTCTTGGCAACTTACCTTATTGCTTTGTGTTTTAGTCTGTAAAAAAGAGAGTAATAGGACTGCTTTCACAGAGCCAGTGGGATGGATAGATATTTACATGGAAAGTGATTCACACAGTGCCTGCCACACAGTAAAATATTTAAAAATGTGATATTCTTATAAATATTAATTGTGTCTGGACAGCACAATTATATCCTGCCATAGGGACACTTTTTTGGGCTGCTTGCAATCAGGAAAACTTCACTGAATCAGACTCTGTCTGATTAACACTGTGTGGTACAAAGTTTAGTTTAGGGATGGGGCAATCAGAGGAGTAGATTTTAAGGTCACCATGATATAGATTTGCAACATAATAGGAGAGGGGCCTAAGAGCCACAAAGGAGGACAGAATCACATTCAAAGATGTATAAATGAGTATCATTGATGAGCTCGTATCCTTGGGCAGTTTGTTTTCTCTGCTTTTAAGCACTAAGATTCTTAACACTCAGGGGCTGAGACCTGGCAAAGGTGTATCTGCTTCATCTATTTTGGAAACCAGAATAGAATGCCTGTTTAACCCAACCCTTCCCAACCCACCCCAAGCCTACTCTGCTTTCTTCCTTATAATAGGAAGGATTCACCTATGACAGTCTTGAGACCTAATGTCAGATACACCCAGGATGCAGTTCTTTTATTATTGAGAAGGTTGGGACTTTACGTGAGAAGGGTTGAGATGAATGAGTTTCCATTGTATTTATAGAAACTCAGTGCAATATCTCCCAAGGTATAAATAGAACAATGAAGTGTTGACAGAGGGGCTGGTTTTCTGTAACTGTGAAAACCCTGCAATTATTCCTGGAACTATACTCATTGTTTATCTGCATCTGCATTTTAATAAACAGGGCTCTTGCTGCTTATTCATGAATTTTCAAATGGAAATATGTCTCCCATTATTATTCCCTTCTTGTGAGTCAGGCCCCATCTTGCAAATTTGCAGCTGAGTAAATATACGGAACATTCTCAGCAATTAGATAATTGTTGCCCTGGATAAACCCACCGCAGCTGTGAATGAATATGGACTGTGCCAGTGTCACCTGGTGCAGCCTTCTTAATGGCACTGCATGCCACCCCAGCCTTGCAATTAGGCATAGACATTTCCTAGTCTATGTCCTGGCCCCCCTTCCTCCCATGAGACCCAAGAGAGCAAAGTAAGAAAGGGTCCCTATTGTCTGTGGGAGTCATTGTACAAAAAGAAGATGTTAGGCTAGAGAACTTGGTAAGAAAGGGAAAATAAGTCCGTTTATCATTGCTTAACTGATTGCTAGATGGCTTATAATAACTTATTTGGTGCATATGGCCAGCAAAAATTTATGCTTGGATTCTGGGTTGGGGAGAAAGGGAATTGGGCTAGAAATCCTGTTTTTTTACAATTTCCCCAAACTTTTTTACCCTTATCATCAGTGCTTCTGGCCTCTGACATTGACTTGGGTTTCCTTTCAGCAGCCATATTTTACTGTCTCTTTGGGGATTATGTCTCTCCCAGGCTGAATAGGACGCCTTTTTCAACTCATTCTTTATTCCTGTCCCTCAGGCAATCACATAGCCCGTTTGAGGTATCTAAGTTTTTAATTTTATTTAATTTCAGGTGATTCCGGGGAAATAGAGTAATATTACAAAAGGGAAGGTGTCTTTGCCCACCCCATCATATCATCACGATGGAGGCGCATGAGGATACAGCTCTGTCCATCCCCCTCCCCTGGCCCGCCTTGTCTTGCCTGTTTCCTCATTTTTGCTTTGGGTTTGAGAGAAATTCTCTCTCGACCTCCAGTTTCTTACTCTTGTTCCCCAGGCTCACACCCCTGGACGCTTTCTTTTCTAAGTCATTTCTTTCCTTTTTTAATTGCATACATCTTCTGGGTGTTAGGGAGGAGGTGGATGGAGTGGGAGTTGGAACCAGCAGGGTAGTGGGGAGATTTGGGTTGGGTGTTTTGATTTATGAATGAGTCACATGGAATTCATTTGTCTCTTGGGAATCGTTCCAGGCCACTCACTGTGTCCTGCTTAGAATAGGAATGTCGTCATATGGATCTTGACTAGATGGGTCGTGAGATAAGCTCTAGGAGAAGCAGCGGTAATGGTGGGATTTCCTGCTAGTCTTATTCTCTTTTTTGATAGGTACCATCCCCCCTTTATAAACAGGATACATAATCTTTCGTGTTTTATTGGCATTGCTATTTTTAACATGTAATATCATTAATGTAATACTAAAAGTATATTTCGCATATTGAACATCTATCTGCTTTATGTACAGTTATACATTATTTTGGGATTAATTTTATTATCCCTGTTTTACAGATGAGGAATTCAAGGTTCAGAGAAGTTAGTAACCATCTAAAAGTCACACAGCTAGTAAGTGGCAGAGATGGAATCCAAACCCAGGCTTGTCTAATTGCAAAGCCCATACTCTCAAACCCTGCTAAATGGCAGGACTCAAGTCATTTGGGGATACAATTAATGTCTGAATTCTGAGAGAGAGAGAGAGAGAGAGAGAGAGAGAGAGAGAGATTTAAATGGTAACTATTTTGGAGAAGACTTTAAAAACACAGACGTGCAAGCAGAGTTATTTATTTGTTATTATTATTTTTACCTTTGCTAAATTTTCCCTTCCAGCTAGAAACTAGTTTTCCCATAATCCCCTCTTGATTCCCACTCTGCTGCCAACACATCAGATGTATCAACCACCTGAAACTGGGCTCCGGGGGTAGAATTTATTTGCAGACATTTTAATTTCCCTGGTGATAAGCAAATTAATTTTGTTGCAACTCTTTAACATTCTAATTGAATGATGGGATGTCACTGAGTGTGTTTTTCATATAAAAATCTTACCATCCATTAGAAGGAATGGAGTTAGGACCAGAGTTCATGGATTCCCTTTGCCCTGCAGCCCGGTCCAGCCCAGCCCATCCTCCTGGGCTTGAGAAAAGCCATTTGACACAGGGGTGTCAAGTCTGCAGTCCAGCTAGACTGCAGGCGGTCACCTCTGCCAGGGGAGGACTTTTGCTTCATCCTTTCGTTTATATAATATTCCTTGTGTGCCTGCTATGTATGTGCCAGGTACTGTTCTAGGCTAGGTAGAGGACAAAACAGGCCAGTCTCTCTACCATTCTCTTAGAGAGGAGGCAGATGATAAGCTAATCTGAACAAATGTCACATAAAATCCTATGAAGAAGAACAAAGCAGGATGGTGGATACAGAAAGTTAGGGGGACTGTTGCAGAGGGCCTCTTTGGGGAGGTGACATTAGAGAAAAGCCTGAGAAAATTAGGAAGAACATTGCAGCCAGAGAGAACAGCAGAGCTGTGAGGTTTATGCTCATCTTCTGACCAAATCACCCACCTCTTCCCCATTCAGAGCAATGAACTAACCTGAACCGAATCTTCTGTGCTTGCCCATTCTTATGGCTCACTGCAGCTTCCTTCAGACCAGCTCTGTGGAGAATGCTATTGCATCTCTCTCTCTCTTTCGTTAAGAAGTCTATGGCAGAAGTAAACAGCACTACCACTAAAAAGCCGTATTTGAAGCACAAGGACAAGGTGACAGTAACATAGGTTTACACTTTCTGCTTCTACTGGCCATGAAACTGAACTTATGAGTAGATAGAACATAACAATGTTGAGAGATTAGATGCAAGTTTCCAGGATCGTTCACTGCAAATGTTTATCAATTTTCTATATATGCTAGAGGCCGGTGGCTGGGGTGGGACTGCTTTGGTTTTTAAGCCCCTTCAGCAATAATTCACTGTTATTATTACTTAATTTTATTAAACAAATATTAGCTATCATAATTGACCCTTTACCATATGCTAGGCACTGTTCTAAACACTTTACATGGATTAGCATATTTAATTCTCACCTCACAACAGACTTAAGAAATAGGTATTTTATTGTCTACATTTTATGATTGAGAATACAGAAGCACAAAGAAATGGATAATTTGTCCTGGGTTGCGCAGCACCTAAGTATACTGTCCAAATTTTGGACTTGGGCGGCCTGTGAGTTAACATCTCTGTAGCTTACTCTGGGCCAGGCAAGAGCTGTAAGCTAAGTGCTTTTATCATCCTCATATGAGGAAATTGTGGCTCAGAGAAATCAGACATCTTACTCAAGTTACACAGTTGGGTAGCTAGCTGTCCAGAGGTCAGAATCTAACACAGGTCTTCCTGACCCAAAAGCTGTGTTTTTTTTAATGGCGTTGCTAAGCTGCACTCATGGTAGTCCAGTTCAGGCCACACACCCTTTCTGGGGTGCAGAGAGAACCAAGACTACCTACAGCCTTGGGCAGTTTCCTAGCACCAAAGCTGTGCCCCATCTTCACCCCTGTGTTTCTTCAGGAATTGAGATCCAGGGTGAAGACCAGTCTCTGGGAAGGTGGTAGAGTTGCACAGGATGGATTTTAGGAAGCATCTTTTTTCAGGGCAGGCCTCAAAGGATAACTTGAGCACAGTTCAGTGTGAGCTAAGGTGGTGCCCTATGAGTTCTGTGGCCAGGGAGATGTGAAGGGAAGCAGGAGAGAGCAAATTGCAACTGTCTTTCTTGCTTTCCCATGCTTCTTGTGAAGTGCTTATGGTGCAGTTCAAATAGCCAAGTTACTATTATTCTTTGTTAAGTTTTTTCCTCCCTGCACTGTATCCCTAACACCTAAGTTCTCTCTCTTTTCTACTCTTGTGATTATAATAATGAGGATAATAATGATGATGATAATAATAATGATGATAATAATGATGATGATGATGATGATGATGATGATAATAATAATAATAAAATAATAATAATGCCAACAAATAAATTTTGGTAGTACTTCCCACTTTACAAACACTTTTCACATGCATCATCTTCTTGAAGCCAGATAACAACCTATATTGTTTTGTTCCTATATTAAAGATGAGGAAGTAGAGGTTCAGAGAGGCTCCTTGTCCTGCTGGATGCCACAAGCTAGAAAGTAACTCTGCTGGAACCCAGTATGAGTTGCTTGACTCTTTTCTACTCTCTGCACTACCTCTCCAAATCATTTTCTAGTTAGTCTTTAACGGCTCTCTGTCAAGCTGGCTTCAGTTGTCTTTGCAATGACAAGCTTGAGTGAAATCAAATGATTTTACTGCTTAATGAAAACATTTGCACAATGCTGTTTTCTAGGCCATCTTCACATATGGTTTTCTTGGCTCTGGAAGCCACTCTAGGTTTGGGGAGGGCTGTGGAGTCTGAGGAGGGATAGGATGTCCTCCTTGGCATAGGTGAGTCAGTTAGCAGTCCTGGGCCTGACAGCGTGCTTCATGCAGGGTGAGTGGGTCTAGAGGAACAGGAGACAGAGGAAGCTTCTATGATGTAGTGTCCCTTTCTGAGAAGTTGGCTATGGAAGAAAGATGGCTGTTCTGCTGTTTCTAGTCCCAGGGCCATCTCTCCCTGTGTTCTTGGCCCCTGAGTAACCTAAAATACCCAAAGGCCCGAACTGGTTTGTTCATTTAATGAAAATAAACAAGTACCCACTGTATACTGGGGATATGGCAACTAATAAAACAGCAAAAAACCTTGGGCTCATTGGAGTTTACTTTCCAGTAGGTGATAGTCAATCACAAAATAAATTACATAGCACATTAGAAAGTGATAAGTGCTACAGAGAAAAATCAAAACAAAACAAAACAGGCAGGTTACGCGATATGCCGTGGATGGGTTTCCAGGGAAGGGTTATATCACCTCTTTGCATCTCGGCATGTGTCTCATCTCAGCATGTGTCATCATTCAGGGTGGTAGGAACAAAGAAGGAGCCTGAACCTCTTCAGCCTCTGCAGCCTTCTCCAAACCTGAATTAAAAAAATCTGTTTTCATCTCTTGTTCTTTTCTATGGGGTATTTCTCTATCTTCTCTTTAGCCCATGGCATCTTGGCATCATGGCAGCTGTAGGTTTGTTTTTTTTTTTTTTTGGTAGATATTTTTTATCAAATTGAAAATTCCTTTCTATTTCTAGTTTGCTGAGAGTTTTTATTATGAGTGGGGGCTGGATTTTTGGAAATGCTTTTCTCACATTGACACGATCATATGATTTTTTCTTCTTTGGTCTGTTAATGCGGTGGCTTACACTGATTGATTTTTGAATGTTGAATTGGTCTTATATACCTGGAATAAATCCCATTTGGTTGTGTCGGATAATTCTTTTTATACACTGTTGGTTTCAATTTGCTAGTATTTGTTGGGGATTTTTACATCTATATTTATGAGTGAGATTAGTCTGTAGTTTTCCATTCTTGTAATGTCTTCTTCTGGTTTTGGTTTTAGGATAATTCTGGTCTCATGATTTGAGTTAGGGAGTGTGCTTTCTGATTTTGTTTTCTGGAAGAGATAGTAGAGAATTGGTATACTTTCTTCCTTAAATGATTGGTAGATTTTGAGCCTGAGCGGGAATATACTTGCCAAGTAGGATTCCTTATATTTAGTCTAGCAACTATTGCTGACAAGGGCCTCTCATGAACGCTGCATATCAGGGAAAAGCCACAGACTGAGCTATGAAGCCGCCTGTACTGCATTCCTGCCTTCTGAGTTGACTCTTATGAAGGAGTTCCTGGAATTGCCTTTCATCAAATAGGCTGAGATCTAGCCTGTCTAGTTCGAGCTGCACAACTGTATCCTCATTTGCATCTTTACTGACCAATCAGAGTGACTCCATAACAACCAATTAAAACATGATTCTGACTAATCAGGACAGCTATTTGGACCAATCAGACTATGCAAATTTTGATTCATCATTTGCATAGGAATGGACTAATCAGGGATTAGGGTCGGACCTTCTCTAGAAAAGCTGGCCTTTCCTTTGTCTTGGCAGAGAACACTTTTGGTTTCCTCTAGAGGCTGTGTTTTCTCTGTTTGCTAACTGTTTATCTGAAAAAGTTTCTCCTTCTACCGCACCTTGGATTGGGGACTCCTGTAGGCATGGGATTGGTGGTAGCAACCTTTTGTTGACATAGGACTCACAGGTAAACCCGTCTGGACCTGGTGATTTCTTTTTTTGTAAGATTATTAATTATTAATTCTATTTTTCTAATAGATATAGGGCTTTTGCATGTATGAGTTTTGGTAGTTGTGTTTCATTGATCTATTTTATCTGAAGCATCAAATATATGGGTATTTATTTATTTACTATCCTTTTAATATCAATGGGATCAATAGTGATGACTACTCTTTTATTTCTGATATTGGTAATTTGTGTCTATTTCCATTGTTTTTCTTGGTTATCCTCACTAGAAGTTTGTCAATTTTATTGATTGTTTTAAAGAGCCAACATTAAGTTTAGTTAATTTTCTCTATTGTTTTTCTGGTTTCAAGTTCATTGATTTTTCTTATGTATGTATGTGTGTATGTATGTATGTATGTATGTATGTATGTATTGCTTGCTTCAAACTTAAATTGCTCATTTTTCTCTAGTTTCCTATGGTGGAAGCTTAAATTATTGATTTTTCATATGTTTTCTAACATATGCATTTAATGCTATAAATTTACCTCTAAGCACTGCTTTTGCTTCATCTGACAAATTTTAATAATTTGTATTTTCATTTTAATTTAGTTCAAAGTATTTAAAAATTTCTTTTGAGATTTCATTGTTACCCAGTGTTACTTAGAAGTTTTTAAAATTTCAAATATTTGGAGATTTTATAGGTAACTATTTGTTATTTATTTCTAGTCTAATTCTATTGTGGTCTGAGATCATACTTTGTATGATTTCTATTCTTTTAAACTTGATATGTTTTGTTGCTCAGAATGTCGTCCATCTTGGTGACCGTTCAATGCCAGCTTGAGAAGAATGTGTATTCTGCTATTGTTGGATGGAGTATGAAGTCAGTTTTAGACTTATGCCCAAACCACAGGTTTCTCTACCTTCCCCTCTAGGCCCAGGAGATGGTACCTTGCAGTAGTGAACCTTTGGGGATGGCTGAGAGTTACAGCAGGGTAACCTTTCAATCAAGCAAGTGACCAGGTTGCAGGCAGCATTTGAAGCACCAGATGCAGGAGGACAGGGAGGTGTTGGGCATTGGCTAAGTTATATAGGGGTGGGGGAAAGGTGGGAGGAACCAATATAATTAAGCTCACCCTGTGTTCTTACACCTGTGCTTGGTACTTTACACATATTACTTTGTGTAATCTACACTAGTGCTCTCCAAAGTGGGTACATACAGCGGGGTGGACAAGGTATTCCATTGGGTGATTGGAATAAAATATTAAGTCTCCTATTTTTATTTTTGAATCTTATCTTTTCAGTATTTTTTTTATTTTGGGATATATTTTTAAATGTATGTAATATGTTAGTATAGAATTACAAAATAGATCAAGACTAGTTCTCAGCACCTTCAACACTAAAACCCTGGTCTGTGCCACCGTGATCTCTCACTAGGATTATTGCAATGGCTTCAGATCCAGTCTCTCTGCTTCCACCCTTCTCACTGTGTAATTATACCAGGTAATTCTGTTACACATAGTTCAGGCCATGCTGGCTCATGTTCTGGCCTCCGGTCTCATTCCAAAGAAAGCCAAAGCTCTTACCACTCACTTATCTTCTCTTCTGCTACTTTTATCTGACTCCCAACCACCCAGTTACAAGGCTCCTTGCTGTTCCTGCCCCAGAGTTGTTGCAGTGCTGTGTTCTCTGCCTGGAATGCTCTTCTCCAAGTCTATATGACTTTTTTCCTCAATCTTAAATGAATCATTTAAATTTGTACCTTCTTCATTTCCTATTCCTATTTTTTTCCTTAAAGAATTTATAACTGTCAGACATATAATTTTCTTATTCATTTTGTTTATTGATTATCTTCAACTGGAATATAAGATGAACAAGGACAAGGTTTTGATCTGTTTTGGTACTACTTTACCTCTCTCATCCAACACATACATAGAAAGTCTTCAGTAGATAGCCATTGAATACCTGAAAGAATAAATATTCTAGGGAGTGCTAAATTTTATTGTCTCATGGGCTGTATAATGAAAACATTATGAAGCTTAAGAGAAGGGAGGCTGAAACTATACCACTAGAAAGAAACAGAGCTGGGGCTGTCTCACACCAAATCCAGGGCTTTCTTACACCAAAGCCTATACTACCTTGAGTTCCTTCTTGGGGGGAGAGAACGAGAGTGAGGGAGGGAGGAAGAGAAGGAAGAAGGGATGAAAGGAAAGAGGGAATGAGGGAGAGTGGGAAAAAGGAGAGATGATGAGATGATGAATGAGAATGAGAATTAACTTAAACGAGGGATAGGATCAGGACCAAGGAGAGCAACCTGTAGCCATGTCCAGGCAGTCCTTTCGGGACAAGAAATCATCTTCATTTCTTGAGGGCTTTTGATATCTAGTCTCTGGAATGTTTTGGGAAGTGGTGGCAGGGGAGGGGAGTTTACATATCCAAGTCCTTTGAAATTGAGTCTCAGGCCCAGTGGAGCCAGATCCCCTCCCGCAATGGCGGACCACCATCATCTTTATTTGTAGGATTGTCCTGAATGAGTTCGATGTAAGTGGACCCTGAAGTCCTGACTGCCTACAGGAAGGGAGAATGCACTTGGAGGGCTTCTCTGCCATTGAAAGGGAAGTCATCCTAATCCCCTTCACCCCTGAAAAAGTATGTTCCAGCCTAAAATGTGGCAGCACCCAGTAAAGCAAAAGGAAAGGGAGGTTCTGTTTTGACCTTCCCCAGGTATTTGTCTCTTTCCCAGTCCCTTTTCCTTACACAGAGCATCATTTCTCCCTTTCCAGTCTGTCACTGATACCACTTGGTTGCCGCTGTCTGTGATCTGGTCTCTTCTGTTGGGTTTTTGTGCACAGGTCTAGGTATCTTTCTCTTCCTTTCTTTCAGTTTCTGTCTTTGCTTATGAGCATCTTCTATCTGATGATCATGTACAAAAACCAGGGACAGTGAGACCCTTGAGGGCGTATTATGCTTGTGGGATGGTCATGCGGTCAAATGCAAAATTTCAGAAGGAAAAATGAAGGCCAGAGCTGGGCAGTCTGATGACATTTAAGATACACAAAACCTTGGGGCATTGAATTTTGTTACTACAGAAGAAAGGTTTGGGAGTTGCTTCTGAAATATAATTGAAGTCTGAAAAATCTGATTGTGTCCTGACCCTCTTCCAGCATCTCCTACTCTGGGAAAGTGATTTGGAGCCCATCAAGGGAGGGACACCTCAGTAACGGGTTCCTGCTTTGTAACTGGGTATGCTGGATATAGCAATGCCATCAAAGAAGGAAACTCAGATTACTTCTGAGAACTAGGTCAACATAATGGACAAAGTAGTCCAGAAGGGCTGGGAGAAGTCCAGGAAAGTGGGAAATATGTCAGGAATATGTCATTATAGAAACGTCTGTTTACATGCTATTAAAAATGTTGGAAAACAAGAAATACTGGTTTTATTCCATAAAAAATAAAGAATGCTGTTTAAAACAGCATGGTCCAATAGAAATATGGGAACTACATAATTTAAAATTTTCTAATAAATTAAGATTTTCTAAAAAAGTAAGAAGAAAACAGTAAAATTAATTTTAGTGATATATTTTATTTTACTCAATATATCCAAAATATTATAATTTCGATATGTAATTGATATAAAGTATTAATAATGTTTATATATATATATATTTTTTTTTTACATTCAAGTCTTTGAAATGTGGTGGTATTTGACACCTATGACCTCTCTCCATGCTGACCAGCCATGTTTTTTGTGCTCAGTTGTTACATGTGGCTGATGGCTGCTGTACTGGACAGCATAGCAGATTCTCTATCCATTTCTAAAATCCCCATTCTTTTATGTCTTTTATGTCTTATCAGCATTCACTGGTTTTGCTTGCCCTTTGTACTTGAGTATCTGGTGTATATGTGCTCACTTGTGCATTGGGTTAATTCGGGTCTTTAGGTTTTGTCAGAATAATTGAATGTAAGTAACGCAAGGATGGAACTACATCCCTTTATTTCTGGATTCTTTGACTCAGGCCCTGAGAAAACTTGACTCAGGGGGAGGTTGTGGAGAGTGAATGGTGGATGCGACACAGAGAAAAACATTATTAGGTATCACTCTCTGATCTTAGGCTAAATCGCTTCACTTCTCTATTTTTCTTTTTCCTTCTCTTTTAAATGGGAACATTGAGATCATTTATACCTGCCTCCAGGATTGATGTGAGGATAAAGGAACACCGGACGCAAAGGACATTTGAATAGGTAAAGACACTATACACATGTAAGGCAGGGTGTTTTTATTATTTTAAGATGATTGAAATCAGCTGAGTCCTCCTCTATCTTTGCATGGAGGTAGCCTTGTCGGCGATGAGAAACCAGGGGATTTTTACTCAAATTTGACGGGAGGTGTGTGTTTGTGTATGTTTTGGGGATGAGCGAAACAGATGTAATTGGATCTTAAAGTTCTTTGGACTGGAGGAGCCATGTCTGGAGAAAAGCTTTCTCCCTTGTCTGTGTGCATAAGGCCATGTCGGAAAGCTAACCAGCCAGCTGCGCATTCTGCTCAGAGGTCTTCAAAGTACACAAGCCTGACAATTACAGCCGCCAGAGGCGAATGTACCTTACACAGCGTTCAGCGCCATCTTGCACTTAGGGAAGCACCTCCCCCTTGAGGAGACTCTGAGAAACATCTGGTCTTGCCCTTTCTTGAGTGCTCACCTGGTGTTTCTTCTCACTGTAAAGCACTTGCTTGCAAACGGATGTTTCACTTTGTTAGGCAGTCTGATTTTTTTTTGGAATTAAAACCCTGCTTATTTATCTGGGCTCCTTCTTATTTATCTGGGCTCCTTCTTATTTATCTGGGCTCCTTCTTATTTATCTGGACTCCTGTTTTAGACAAACGCGGTTGGGTGGTGAGGTGGTGCATGGAGACAGGAGCCTGCCTATGCAGTAGAAGTTGGCAAACTGATGTAAACCTTAGCAACAAGGACCTTCTCCTCCCTGATCTGTTTTGCAGGCTTGCATATAAATGACATTAGTGCCATTCCACCATACCGCTTCTCCTGGAAGGGGCTCTCTCTTGGGTACTTCTCTGGGATCTCATCTTTATTCCTTCCCTCTTCCTCTGGTTTGCCAGGTAGACTACTGCCAGATTATTATTCTGAAATTGCTCCTTCTCTAAAATCTTCACTAGCTCTCTGTTGCCACTGGGATAAATCCATTCCCTCTGGCTGGACTTCAGAGCCATCTGTAGTTTGGTTCCTACTTACATTTCTTCAAGGTAGGCTGCCTTTCCATCTTAATGCCTTCACCCTTTCTCATTTAGACAGCACCTCCCAGGCATGGTGACCCATAGTCTGAGTTCACCTGGGACTGGGGATTCCTGGGATGCAGGATTTTCAGTACACAGACTGGTAAACTCTTGGTTAAACCAGAATGAGTTAGTCACCCACCTCCAACACCATCTCCACCTATTGAAATTTTACCCATTTTCAAGGTCCCACTTAATTTCCCAGTGGGACTCTGAGCTTTAGCACTCATTGTCATTCAGATGACACAAGCTGTTTGTTTTGGCTTTGCCTAGATGCTTGTGCTCACTTAGTGTCTCCTCATCTGAAGCGTGAATAATTCAAAGACAAGATCATGTCTTATTCTTTGGATCCTTTGGAGTACCTGGCATGGGGCCTTTTGCGTGGTTGGTGTTCAGATCTTATTTGACACATGAATAAATTATATCCTTCAAGTGAAAGGATGTAGCATAACTACACTGATTGATTTTTTATTAATTTTTTTACCTATTACAAAATAATAAACATTCATTGTGTATTTGCAGAAAATGTGGAAAGAATAGAAAAACATACACATATTGTTTGTTAACCCACTATCTAGATGTAACTACTATTAATATTCTTTTGTCTCTCCCTCCAATATCTTCCCTCCCTTTTCCCTATCTATTTATCCAATCGTAATCTATCTATCTCTCTCTATATTTTTCAAAATACTTGGATCTTATGGTACATATTATTTTGTAACCTGTTATTTCCCTTAATAATATATCATGAATGTTTTCTCATGCAATTAAATATTCTGTTATAATTCTTAAAGGATATATGTATCTTTATGTATCAAATATATCATATATTTACCCTTATATATATTATCTATCCATCTATAGATATGTATCTATATTTACAATATTTATATCTATTATTTCATTCGTGGCTGCACCACTATTTTTTTAAACCATCCCCTATTCTTGGATGTTTAGTTTTGTTTCAGAAATTTTGCTCTTGTGGCTCTATCTTTTTATCATCCCTGATTATTTCCTTAAGATAAATTCTTAGAGGTGGAATATCTCAGTCAAAGGCTTCTGAGTGATTTTCAAAGTCAAGATACAGTCTGTAGTTTGCAGGTTACCCCTGATAGAGAAAGCAAGCTCCTGAGGTTAAATCCTGCTTAGATCTCAACTTTGGCCATGATCTTGCATTTCCAGTACTGTTGTAAGACTTGAGCAGTAGAGGTTTGAGGAGACTGAATTCTATTGTAGGGCTGAGAAAACCCGGATGAGACTGAGAATGAACTGTTTTGGGTGGGTCTGGATTTTGGGAGTCTGTGTGTGCCTGAGACGGTATAATAGGAGGATGGTCAGAGCCAGGAAAGGGTTCGAGAAGCAGGTTAGGGCAGTGTAAGTGGTCAGACTGGGTCTAATCCAGTCGAAGACTCTTGAATTTGGTGATATATTACACTAAACACTAGCACCTCTATACTGCAATAAATCCTGCCTCAGACCAGAAGCCTTTACATCTGTCCTACCAGAAATCAAGAACTGATTTCTGTAATGAGGCTCTCCTGGGGCCTGTAGGCTCAAAGAGTATCTCAGTATAAGCCCTAGAAAATCCTAGTACCTGGTTGTTCTTTCTAGCTCCAGCTTTTCTGAACTTAGCAAGTGATGCTGGAAGCCCAGGCTCAGTACGAGGCTAGTCCTGCATGTCACAAACCTGGAGTAAAACAAGACTAAGTGTGGATGACCAATCCTAGTCACTCAATCAGAAGAGAATGCCACTGCCTTGAGTGAACTCAAGTCTCTTGATCTCAACAATTATACTCTAGGTTAGATGTCAGAATTTGGTGTAATATAATATTCCTGGTAGTATTTGAAGAAATAGTTTCAGATTGGGAATGTTCTAGAAGGTTGGAGATGGGCAATTACTCCTATTTTCAAAATAGTCTGTATGAGCTAGTTTATAGATTCATGTCCTGGTTTAAATCCTGAGCAAATTTCTAAAATACAATATTTAAAAGATGGTTTGTATAACCTTAGAAAACAGATAGTAATCACTAAGAATAATCATGTGCTAAACCAGAAGTGAGTCTCGTTCAGCTAACCTCATTCCCTTTTTTTGCAGTAGGCATGGCGGATCCTAATTTTATCAAGGTGTTGGAGAAGCCTTGCAGGATAGCCTTGGGCTCAAGGCAGAACTTTGAGCCGGATCGGTTATTCATGGACTATGTCCAGAGTACTTTTTAATGAAGCATTCTTAAGCCAGAGACAGGTTTCTAGAACTACAAGGTTCTATGCTCAATCCTGCATTGTTAACATTTCCTTTAACCAATGACAAAGAAAGAAATATGAAGGTGACATGAAGATGGGAGAGATAATGGATATATTGGATGGAAGACTTTAGATCCAAAATGTTTAGTTCAGGCTTGAAAAAATGAACTTAATTTATCAAAATGATGGTTAATAGGGTCATATGCTAGGTTTTATCCTTGCATTAAAAAGTAAAACAACTGAACAAGTGTGGGATGTGGTTTGGCGTACTAATATGTCAGAAGTTATTAAGTGTCAAGTTTAGTCCATGTCAGGTTGCATGAATAGAACTACAGTACCTGTGATGAAGCTAGAGAAAGTCCTTCTCCCTTGGCACTGTGTCTACTACACCTGAAATGAGGTGACCTGTTCTGGGCACATACTTTGAGAGAGAGAGGAAGCAAAAGGCAGACAGTATGCTGGGGGGAAAAAAACCTGGTGACTTCCAAATCTGCCAGTGATAGGCTCTGCGTTTTTTGGACAATGTGTTCACCTCTCTAAACCTCAGTTTCCTCATCAGTAAAATCGGGCAAAGGATAGTTAACTTACCAAGTTTTGTGAGGATTATATAACTTGTGAATTTTGCTTAGAACAAGGCCTAGTTCAGACTTGATATTCAGCAAATCTTGGATTTCTTTGTGCCCCTGCCAGCAGGAGAGTGAACAAGATTTTCCTAAGAAGAGCTGAAATTCATGTCGAGTAAAAATTTGCAGTCTGGAGAAGAGTAGAGTTGGAGGCAGATGAGATGGATGTGTTCCACCTGCCAGGCATTGTTCTGAGTGATTTACATGGATTATCTCATTTGCCTTCTGGATAGGCCGGTGAAGTAGGTACTGTTTTCGCTGGCATTTTACCATCGGGAAACTGAGACTCGGGGAAGGTGAGTTTAGACCAAGGCTCCGCAGATAATCAGGGCAGAACTGGGGCTAGCGCCTGATCTTCTGTTTTCCTGTCTATACTACCATGTTTCATCTCCTGCATTCTAGTTTTGGAAAGTGTCAGGGTATTATGGGGAAGCATTTGTGGTAAATGGAGGGATCCATCTGAACTTGGCACCAGAAGAGTTTGAGTTCAGGACCGGCCCCTGTGATCAGCTGAGTCATATCTCTACAATCTCTCCGTCTGCCTCCCGCTTTGCTCCACCATGTTTTTCTGGGTCCTTAGTACATTTGGCTAGATAATCAGTAAGATAATATCCCTCCCAGAATGAAAAAGAATAGTGAGTCCAGGTTTTCCATTACACCTTGTGGATGGCCTGGGGCCAAGTAGCCGGGCTGATGTGGAAGTGGAGTGTATTTGTCAGGGTTGGGAGTGCAGGGACTGGGTGGGGTTTGACTGTGTGAGGGAATGCATTCCTGAAGACAGCCAGAAGCTGTCTGCTTATCTGGTCTCACCCCCATCCTGGCTTCTGCTGAGCCGACTGCCTGGTGAGGAGGTCTGAAGGGGCTTTTGAGAAATACCATCACCCTCATACATGTACAGCTATGACAGATAGCTACTTCTCTGGGATGGGGCATAGCAAATGATTCATGGGAATATCACTGAAACCTTTCAAAGGATTTTTTTTTGGTCCCAGCCAGAGGCAGAGACGCAAATTGATGTGTCTTCTTAGGCTATATCTTCATTTACTGAGTCATGCTCCTTCTGGGAGAAAGAGCAGGACTTGGAGTCTAAATATAAATCATCTGCCTCCCAGGAATCATTGCTTGGGAATCTTCCAGAAAAGGCTGCCTAATCCTGACGCTTCTTCCACTCTGATCCCAGGAGCCTCAGTTTCTCTGTCACTTTTCATCCATATTCCAGGCTCCAGGACTTGGCTCTCAGCGTTTCTTCCACTGTGATGTGTCCCTTGTACCCTCTTTATTTTTCCAAGTTTTACTCTATGGTGTTTCTCTCTCCACAGATCTACCCAGGTTTGCTGAGCTATGAGTAACCGAAGGGCAGGGACATCGATCCCTATATCTAGAATATGCCTGGCACTCTGTAGATGCTCAGTAGATTCTATTAAAAGAATGAATGAGAAGAAATGAAGAGATGAACACCATTTGGCACCATTTAGCCCTTTAGTATTCTCTGGTCGTCTCATGTTGGTGATTTATTGACACTACCTTCAAGCTATAGGCTCAGAAGCTGGAGGCCTGGATTCAAATCTCAGTCCTTCCACTACTTAGGACACATTAGTTGAATTCCCTAAACTTCAATTTCTTAAACACTGGGGGATATCTCATAGGGTTGTCGAGAGGAGGTTTAAATGAGGTTATGGACATAATACTCTCGCTAGTCACAAGTGTTCCAGAAATCTTAGATAGCTCTAAGTGTCAGTATGTGTCAGGATGACTGGACATTGCCTTCCATTACTATTGCTGATTTGGTGTTTAATTGGCCCTCAATAAATCCATCCTGAGTTCTTATTGGATAAGAATGCCAGCATATACAGAGAAAGCAAGAAAGGGCTCAGCAAAAGATGTGACTCATTTATAATAAAACACGATATAGTTTTGCTTTAACAGAATTGTGCTAGCTGGGAGGCTTAATAGCAGACATTATTGGTACAAAGAGAGAAATAGAGAAACATGAGGTCAGGGCCATTGTTACATCAGTGTTCTCTGTTGTCTCTGGACACGATGTTCCTAAACTGTGGTGCTTGTATTTAAAAGGCAAGTCACTCCAGGATGACATGGCTTTTAACGATTTTGATAGATGCTAGCGAGAGAGGAACACTCAGAACCAGGCTCCGCTTGCTGCAGGAAGTTATAAATGCCAAATGCCAAGTGCTTTTGCTGTCCCCCAAAGGGGGTATCAAACTACTAGAAAGAGGAACTCCAATCTTAACTTGGATCATCTTCTGCTTTTGAACACATGCTGCTGCCACAGCTGAAGTTTTCATCTTGGGCTAAAATGGGCATACTGTGGAACAGAGATACTTCACCACTCCTTTGAAAAGAAATAGCCATGCTCACACAGGATTGGCTGGGGGTGGGGCGGGGTCCCAGCAGTGCTTTGACATCTAGAGGGGGCTGTTTAGCTGGGGAACTTCATTAAGCGTTCTGGGTACATTGGAATGGAGGTAGGTATAGGGATGTGGGTGAATGGACCCAGTGCAGGCCGAGGCTGCAGGAGAGGAGGGCCTCCTCCAGGCCCCATTTCTGGTCCTGATATCTGAAGGTTGATGAGCTGAGCAGCAGATAGTAGAGGAGGGAGCCCCAGAACCAGAGTGAGGGCAAGTCAGGTTACAACCAGCCTGCGGTAAACAGGCTGATTAATCAAGGATGGATTCAATTTTCCTGCTGCAGGTTGTCTCGGGCATCTGCAAAAGAATAATAACAACCCTTGAAATAGAACATTTTATGCTTCTGAAACCACTCTGGAGTCCATGAGCTCCTCACATGCTTGCAGGAGCCCTGAGAGGTGGGCAGGGCAGGCATTGCTCCCCCCTCAGCTGATATGCACAGGGCCGAGGGACATGTACAAGGCCACCAAGCTAGACCCAAAAGAACTGGACCTGATGTCTACCCTAATCTCTATAATTTGTTTGTTTACTCATTCATTCATTTATTCATTTATTCTTTTTTTTTTTTTCCACCAAATCTTTGGACACTCTTTGTTGGTGTTAGACATTGAGTTAGCTTTAGGAAATATAATTCCAACAGCTTATGTGTTTAAATAAATCGGCACTGTGGGATTTCCCCTTCAGTTTCCCATGGGAAACACCAGGTTTGGAGCTTTGCTGTAAAGCTCAAAGGTCCCCCTCCCCGCCCCCAATTCCTGTTTCGTGGGGGGGAGGAAGAGGGAAGATGCGTTGTTGACACAACCCCATTTACATGGGGCTGCTCCTTTTTCAGCATCCCCTTGAAACCAAGGACTGGGGCTGATGTCTTTAGATGCATGTCTGTCCCTAGACAGATTATAACTTTCTTAAAGCACCAGGTGTCCTGCTTCTTCTAGCAACCTGCTTCTACAGCCCCCACCGCGGTGGTAGGCACTCAGCATAGAATAATTGGATTGAGTTTGAGTGGAGATGCCAGTACTGTTAAGTGGTTCATGCCTCTGCACAAGCATGTGCATGCGTGCACCTGTGTGTGACTATGTATGTGTTGGGTTGGTTTAATCTAAAATGAGAAAGAAGGAGTCTAATTCTGTGGTTGGTTTTGAGGGATGCTAGAAAGATCTTTTCCCTATGAATATATCCCTCTTTCTACTCGTGTGCATTGGTAATTTTTACCATTAGAAATATACTTCTTTATTGTAAGGACAAACATCTGTAGTCCTGTAAACTTTGATGTGAATTATTGGTCTTTTCTTTTAGCTCTAGAGAAATTTCAGTGGTGAGAGGTAGCCTGGAGGCCCTGGTGGTGAAGAGGCGACAGAAGAGGGGAAAGGACAGAGAAAGCGGAGAGGGCTCCCCTACCAAAGACAAACTGCTTCTTTTGTAATTTAATTGACAGCTGACCTTTGCCCTATCTTCCCAAGTAAATTGAAAGCTTCAGGGCAGTGTATATGCCAGAGCACAGAAGACATTGTCCCTGTGCACAGAACCTCAGGAAGGGCTGTCTCTGGGTCTCAGAGTCATGTAGGCATGATGGCCTAGGCAAAACAAACATCACTGTGAGGATGAATCATGAGGGGTCCACATGCAGTCAGAGGGGCTCATCTCTAATATCCCTTTACACATCTTGCACTGATATTGCTCAGGACCCCTTGACAGGACAGACCCTGTTCTGCAGTGAAAAGTATAATCTGCAGGCTTTGGATGGAGCTAGCCACACCTGGGTTTGATCTCAGCTTGGGAACTTCACAGCTTCATGACCTTGACCAAATGATTTAAACTTTCTGATCACCAGAGATAAAAACAACACTGACCTTGTATATGTGACAGTAGTATCAAATGAGATGCCATGTATGCAAGGCCTGTTGCTAACTTATTGTTAATGTGTCTGTTAAGATAGATTTCTCTTCCTCAAAATTTTTTTTTTGTAGTTAATAAAAGAATGTACCCTTGAAGGTATTGAGTTCAGAAATCGTTTCCCCAGGATGATTGGGGTACAAACTCAAGAATTGGCAAAGAACATCAAGAAAGAGAAAGGCTCCCAGAGGGGGCTGTCCCCCTTGCAACTTGATGTTCACATGGTTCTCCTACCTGGCGTCTGTGGGCAGGGGGCCAGGCTGCTCCTTGGAAGCTGTGACACTGCATTGTTCTTGTCACTTACGATGGCCATTCAGGCAGGGCTCTCAAAAAATTGGCTTAGGAAATAGTTTGAAAGTTATTACTTGGGATTCAGGAAACTCCAGGTGGCTTTTGAGAGCTGCCCCCAAGTGTAGCCAGAGATGCCTCCTCAGTTGTTCGCTTTTAGGACTTTCATTATTTTTCATGTTTATTTCTGGCTGGAGCCGGAGCTGGAGTATTCATGAGCTCTCACCATCTGTTTTTTTTTTTTTACACCAGACTCTTTGTTTCTTTGAGACAGAAATAAGCTTGTTCCTCAGTCCCCTCTGCCCCACCCATAGCGGTCAAGGAAACTAGCCCTTGTAATTGTAAATTACCTATGAAGAAGACAAAGCCTTTGGCTCCCTTCCTGGCTAAAGCTTCAAGATCAGCGATGATAGAGGAAATTAATGAAAGCTGCTGCAGAGCTGCTGCCTGTTGGTGGTTTCTGAGAGGCAGCAATCGAAGTTGGTTTTGGGGAATGAACATTCCAATAAGGATTTCTGTTTAGGGTACAGTTATTACGCATGCCATAGGCTCCAGACAGGCCTCAGGTTTCTTGGAATTAGTTCTGATTTGCTCACTAGTAACTAATTTTATTTTAAATGTAACCTCTTTCCCTCATCTGGTTGCACCCTCCCCTGAGAAAAAAATGAAGCCCTCCAAACACAATACAGTGGTAGATTAAAATGAAGTCAAATGCATCTCTCGCTCACTCTTTCCTTCTTTCTAATAGCAGGATGAGGCTTGGTTGAACTCATTTTCCCTTTCATCTCGGCTCATCCCCTTGGGTCGGTGTTAAACAGCTGTCATACTTGGGCTGCCCAGGAATCCACTTATGCAACAAACCAGCCAGCCTTCTTAATTGTCCTCCTGCGACTGAACTAAATTTGTTGTCATAATTCTTGAATGTGTGAGTTCCTGGGCCTCGAGCCTGTGACTGTCATTGCTGAACACAGTCAGTCATTTGCCCTCAGCCAGACCCCCACGTGAATTGATTTGGATGGAGCTAACAAGGCATAGTGGTGGGGGTTTCACTTCAAACATGGAAGGAGGAAAAGGGATAAGGCCATGGGAGAGGTGGTAAGCTTGTTAAAAACGAAGTGATTTCTTGTTCACGTATAAGGGACATTTTCTTCTTAATGTTCCAATGTCTACCTGACAGAAATAAACACTCAAGTGGAAAGGACACTTTCTAGGGGAACATGTGTGTACCCAATCAGGATACATTGTGGTGCACTACACGTGTGTTTTGTGGCATGTGAGGACTGTGTTATCACGGGCCTGAGAATTTTAAAGAAGCTGATGCTTCGTTATTCTGTTAAGATTTTGAAACATATTTCAAACTGACACTGATGAATTTAACTTTCATGGCTTTAGATTATTGTCAGCAGCCCCAAGGAGCTATGACATTTTAGTAATTTTTTATGACCTTGTTAATTTTGCAGTTTATTCGATTAAGTAGTTATTTACTATTTGGGGTAAGAGTCTGTCTAAAGACTGTTTCTCTTGTACTCTTTGCAAGTGAACGTTTTCTTTTTATTTCGAAATGTTTCCAGAAACCTCTGATTCCTCCTTTGACTTTTTCAATTGGAAACTTGATTCAGTTATTTGTCGTCTTTCTTGCCTGGTATTCAGACTTTTAATGTGATGATTTCTTCTTTGTTCTCAACTCACCCACACATCACGACATTGTACACTGATCCAACCTGGGCACTCTCCAGAAACAGGTTCTTGATTCATCATGAATGTGTGAGTTCCTGGGCCTCGAACCTGTGACTGTCATTGCTGAACATAGCCAGTCATTTGCCCTCAGCCAGACCCCCACGTGCATCATGAAGCAGCAGTTCATGGATGCAGCCTCTTATAAACATCTGGTAATAGCAGAAGAATTTGGGAATATGTGAGTAAGTAGATTTTCCTCAATTGCTCTTTCTTTCTGGACAGACTTTACATGTCTTCTTGAGGGGATTGTGGCCAAATTGCAATATTTGTAGTTTCTTTATGGCAGACCTTCATGAGTCCCATGTTCTTATTGTCTCTTGGGATCCCAGGGTAGATGAATAGATGCAAAGGCTTGAGACAGACACATTTGTGTGTGCATAGAAAGAAATCATCAGAGGCAATGAATAATGAAATGGCTTTCAGGTGGCAGTCCAGGAAAATCTTCACTCTCTGCAAATTTGCATTCACACAGAGAACAGTCCACAGTTCAGAAGTGACTACAACTTCACATCATCTCCAAAGACTCACAATCCAGAACCCAAGGTCTGAAGACACAGAGAGAGTTCCTGGGCAATCTGCAGATCCCCTGAAAATACCCATTGCCTATTCAGCTGACTCTTCTACTTCTGCCTTTCATTAGTGATAGCCAGAGGTGAAGTGAGGAGAACCCAGGACACGTGCCACAGAGATGAATGTCTTAGATCTCCACTGGTGGACTCCACTGACCATTTACGTATCTGACACTCTAGAATTCATTAGAAAATATGAGGAAGCCCTTGGTCATAGCTGGATCAGACTCTCACAAACATAGAACATTAGCATCCAGCATTCCGTGGTCAGTGCAGGCATACTATCATCTTCAGTCTCAGCTACCAGCTGCTGTAGGGCCATGTTGACCTAAGTCCCTTTGTATTTGAGAGTTGTCAAGACACTGAGGACAAGTGAAAAGTCCCTTTGTATTTGAGAGCTGCCAAGACACTGAGGACAAGTGAAAGAGCCATCTTGGTTCTCTTTCTCCAAAAGCTGGAGACAGGTAAAGCAAAAGCTCTGCCCATGCAGAATAGTAAACATGGGTCTTCAAATATAGTTCAGTTTGGACTGAATCTTTTCTGGGTTGTGTTCTACCATAGTCACCAGTCAGGAGTTTCCAGTGTTGGTCACCTTTCCTTCTGCTCTCTGTTCGTAATGTGGGACAAGTAGAGCCCTAGTCACATACAGACAAGGTCAGCCTCTGTGATTCCAAAAAGAAATAATTGTCAGCTGAGAAGAAAGAGTGAGGGCTGAATGGAAGAGAGATGAATGACCCTTGACCACATAACATTTCTTTTTTCAAAATTCGGGACTTTGCAAAGAGCACAGTTCTCAATGATAAAAGTGTCCTCTTCACAGTCTGCACAAAGAAATAGTGGGGCCAGGATGAGGGCAGCCTATGCCTCTGGAATGGACCTTGTATTTGGATGCTCAACACACAGGGCCAGGAATTTCTTGGATCTAAGGACAGGAAACAGATGCAGCTGAACGTGCTCATCATTTAACATCGTTCCTGAAGTCTAAGTGGGTGGGGCAAGAGCATTTTTGGAGGACTTATTTAAAAGATGAGAGTCTGTTACGTAGGTGTAAAAACAACACATTTGGTAAGAATAGAGGAAACAGAAAGGCCACTTGGATCGGTAGTCCTCGTATTCACTGATTTCATCACGCGTTTCTGTTTTGCAGGCTGTGCAGCCTCAGCGCAATCTCCTTTCTCTCATGTCCCGTTGTGGCATTCTATTATCCAAGGTTCCTTCTTTGATCATTTCCTTCTTGTTTCAAGAGCTTCCTTTTAGAATAGGTCTGCTGGCTACAAATTTTGTTAGCTTTCTCTCATTTGATTTACCCTTTCATCTCTGAAGAATATCTTTGCTGGGTATAGAATTCTGAGTTGAGAGTTCTTTTGTTTAATAACCTGAAAAAATGTGCCACTTCTTTCTAGTGTCCCTCATTTCAGAGGAGAAATTTGCTGTCATTCATATTGTTTTTCCCCTATAAGTAAGGTGTCGTTTTTCTCTTATAACTTTCTGGATTTTTTTCTTTGTCTTTAATTTTCAGAAGTTTGATTGTGATGTGTCTTGGCCTGGGTTTCTTTGGCCTTATCTTTTATGGGGTTTGCTAAGCTTCTTGAATCTTTACATTTATGTCTCTTGTCAAATTTGGCAAAATTTCAGGTTTTTTTGTAATTAACAATGTTTTTAAAAAACAAATTCAATGATTATAAAAAATAAGTTAATCCCCCCCCCCCCCCCCACACTCCTATCCAATCCCACCTTTCTTTGGTAATGCTTTGGTGTATTTGTCCCCTGTCCTGAGCTTTTTTGAGGTGTAATTGGTATACAAAAACTGCACATAATTAATGTATGCAATTGGGTGAGTTTGGACATATGTATAACTCATGGTACATCACCACGATTCAGGTAAACATATCCATCACCTCCAAATGTTTTCTGTGTTCCATTTTTTTCTATAATAATAACACTGAACATGAGGTCTTTTAACAAAATTTTAAGTCCACAATATTTTATCGTTAACTATAGGAGCTATGTTGTATAGCACATTTCTGGAAATTACTCCTTTTGTATAACTTATAACTTTATACCCATTGAACAATTCCCCGTATCCACTTTCCCCCATTTCCTAGAAACTATTGACTATTTTAGATGTCTCGTGTAAGAGAAATCATGGAGTATCTGTCCTTCTGTGTCTGACTTATTTCACTTAGCATAATGTCCTCCAACTCCATTTATGTTGTTTCAAATGGTGAGATTTCCTTCTTTTTAAAGGCATGAATAAATTTAACGTATCACATTTTCTTTATCCAGTTATCTTCTTTTGGACATTTGGGTTGTTTCCATATCTCGGCTATTGTGAATCATGTTGCTATGAATATGGGAGTGCAGATACCTCGTTGAGATCCTGATTTCAGTTCTTTAGAATATATACTTAGAAGTGGGATTGCTAGATTATATAGTAGTTCTGTTTTAACTTTTTGAGGAACCTCCATACTGTTTTTCATAGTGCCTGCACCATTACATTCTCACCAGCAGTGTACAAGGGTTCTAATTTCTTCACAATCTTGCCAACACATGTCATTGATTTTTATTTATTTATTTTTATTAAACACCCACCATGCACTAATAACTTACATTGGGAATGGAACGGTCTTCTTTCTTCAAATGATCTTTCCATTCAAGAGGCCTCATGTTCCAGTGTGGGGAGATTAAGCTTAATGCTCTAATGGTATAGTAGAAAGCAGGGTGGGAAATGTGCTGTGAGAAGCATTTACCTTGTGCTAGAGATTTCTTGACCAGATGAATCACCATGATGGTGAGAGGGTTCAGGAGATGGGTGCTCTATAACTGTGCCCAAGAAATTCTCTTCTATGAGTTGGTAGTAATGAGAGTGGGCTCTCAGGACAGCCTGTGGACTGAGTTCTTTTTCCTAGGGAAGGGACGAGTTCGTTTTGAGCCATGCATGTGTTCTCACAAGCCCCTTTGTGCACATGAGCATACTTCTTCAAGTTAGGGGGCTGGGGCTGGGAAACAGGAAGTCTTCTTAGTCTGTACAGATGTGAGCGAGAGGCTTGGAAGAAAGGTAAAGAAGAGGAAAATGAAAAGCACCCTTTAAGGCATAATTGTAAAGGCTAGGATTCTAATAAAAAGATTCAGAATGGGCTTCCCTAAACCTTCATTTATTAATAATGATGATTATGATAATTATGCTAATAGTAACAATAATAATAAACTCATAATGATGCCAACTCTTAAAAGCTTGATAGGCCTGCGTATGGTGGCTGGCAGGAGGATGTTGGAGCAGCCTTCTCATTCCAGAGCGTGCCCCTTGCCCCGTCATCACACTGTCCTCTAAATCAGGGGGTCCCCAACCCCAGGGCTGCAGACAGGTACTGGTCCGTGGCCTGTTAGAAACCATGAGTGGCAGGTGAGCCAGTGAAGCTTCATCTGTATTTGCAGCCGCTCCCCAGCACTAGCACCACCTGCTCAGCTCCACCTCAGATCGGCAGGCATTAGATTCTCATAGAAGCACCGGTCCCTGGCATCAAAAAGGTTGGAAACTGCTGCTCTAAACCCAATCCTCTAAAAGAATCTCTTAAAAAAACCCGTGCCACAAAACCAAAAACAAAAGACTGCCAGAGATATCCTTGCTCTGCCTTCCCCACCCTCCTCACCCTGGGGCCCTTAACATGTTGGGCCTGCTCGGGTGATATTTACACCAGTACTTCCTATTGAATGAAATTCCTAGCTTGTAATAGTAATTTTTCTATTAATAATGGTAATAATGGTGATTATTATTAATTATAAGAATGCTATTTTTTATTAAAACATAAACCGTATGCTGAGAATAGTGAAGTGTTTGCTTTTTTTTATATAATCCTCACAACAGTGCTATGAAAAACATATTATTATCTCCACTGTTACAAATGAAGGAGTCGAAGGTTGGAGACATTGAGTGGCTTGCCTAAAAATTAAGGGGCAAAGTCGAGATTTGCAGCCAGGCCTATCAAATTCCAACACCTATGCTGTAGCCCCAAACCTCATTTTCTCCAATAAGAACGTTTTCTAATACTGGGTTTGCAGAAGAATCTGGACTCTACCTGCCCACCCAGCATGTGTCACAAACACTGAGAAGTGAAGGACAAGCAGAATCTTCTTCCTGCAAATTCCCTCTTGCCTTTTGCTTTTCTGCAGGCTGTTGGTTGGGTGTTGCATGCCTGGGACCCATTTTAAGGCTGTGCTGCCCAAGACGTGAGTGGTGTACTAAAACTGAAGACACCTTGTTTGCTTCACGGGTGTTAATCAATGGCAAATTAGAATGAAATTGATATATGCATACGACATGCACATTAATTCCAAATGTGTTTATCGTAATTAGTGCTATTACAATGACTACCCAAGGAATCAGGGAATGATTAGCTATACTTAGTATTTGTTATGGTTTGTTTTAAAAAGTTAAACATAAAATTAGTTGAGGTTTGAGGAGCGATGTTTCATTTGCACAGTGAACGTGGCTGCAAGCCTCGGGTTTTTGCGAGTTGGGAGGTTTCAAGGGGGATTCCCATGCAAGATGTTACAGAGAGCTGAGTTAATAAGACTATTATCCTCAATTAACAATGTGGTTTTTTCCTCTTTAATCATTTGTAGCTCACAGCTGTTCCTATTGTCATACCTATATTAAAAAGCCTACCAACTCAGAAAGATGAAAATGGAGGAGATAGAAAAGTGATTCTAAAATAACTAAAAGGATCAGTATATACTTTTAATAGACATATACTGCTTTAGCCAAGAGGTGGGTTGTTCATATTTACTGACATCTATATTCTGGCGCCTTCCTTGTGTGATCCTCACTTAATCCTCAGAATGACTGTGAGGCAAGTATTAAAATGAGAAGATGGAGGCTCAGAGAAGTTTACTTGCTGTGAGTCACACAACTGCTGGGTGGAGAAGCAGAGATTCAACTGTAGGTCGGTGTGGATTCATATCCATGCTTGCTCCGTAAGAGTGGTGCATTTCGTCCTAAGAGGCAGATTTCCTCAGTTTGTGCTCCTCCTCTGGCTGACCATCTCCTGGAGATGGGTAGATTTGGTCATAAAGAAGACAGGAGGAAAGAGAATGCTTGGTTTAGGACAAACTCAACTCTGCCAGTGACTTTTTTGTTCAAAGGATGGGCTTCTGAAGAGGAGCCTGGTCAATGAGCATTTATTGAGCACCTACATATGCTGGGAATTCTCCCCAGCCCTAGTGAGGCAGAGAATAGCCCAATCACATGCACAAAAAGGTTATATTGTGGGAGAGTAAACAGATACACAGATATTTTCAAAGTGCTGTGAGAAGCCTATGATAGATATGTGATGCTCCTGGAGAATGAGGGAGGGGTGTTAACCTAATGTGTTGTTTGTAGGGCGGCAAGAATGCTTCCTATATGTGGTGAATAGGTTGACTCATGAAGACTATAGATTGCATTGTCATTACAAGATGCTGTACCATACTGTGCACACATCCTGTAACCCCAGGAATTTGTGTTCTGTAAGATGGGCACCACGGAGATGGCTCTCAGCACCTAGCAGAGTGTCTGGTGTGTAGAAGAGTTCAGTAAATGCCTGTCGAATGAACAGATATGGATAGAAAATGCAAAATAGCTCTCGCAAGATAATTTCCTCTCTCCACGTTTGTACTTCCACACCGAAGATGCCAGCTTCTGGAGAAACAGTTGGCTTAAAGGATGCCCAGCCATATCCTGTTAAGAACACTGGGTGAAGCCTGGATCTGCTGCTCACTCAGCCATGAAACCATGGTTGTCCTGAGAATTAAGTTAATTCATGAAAAAGCTCTTAGATTAGTAGCTGGCACATAGTAAGCACTCAGCCAGTGCTGGCTCTTAAGTTTGCCATGAAGTTTTGAGTTTTGATTAAGCTTCTCAGAAAAATCTTTCTTTCAGCAAATCCTGGCTTTTTTCTGACTTCGTGTGGTCTGATTCTAAAGTTTATAATTTCTTATGGATCTTATTGATACTTTTGATGACATAATCCATAATCTCTTTGCTAAATAAGTTTACTGAGTCTCATTTGGTCTGTTCTAACAAATAGTAAACTATTAGATTCTTGTTTTGGTTGTTTGCAATGGCAAAAGCATGTACGACCATGGGCAGGGCCAGACTGATAAAATTAGTATTCTTTCTGTTCCTTTTGCTTAGTCTCAGTTCAGTTTTTTTTTTTTTTTAAATTAAAGGTGACAGAAACCCATTGGAATTCACTTAAGCAAGAAATGGAGATTATTGCAAAGATACTGTAGCGCTGTAGGCATTTCAGGGATTAACCAGGCCCCCCAAAAGACCTCGGGGGTGAGAGTTTGTAGACCCTCCTTCTAGATCTTCACCAATGGTGTAACTAGATTCTTAACTGAATCCCTGAAGTGAGAACTCAGTGTTTCCACCTGTGGCCAGGTGTTCGCCATTAAACCAGTCTGCTGTGGCCAAAGGGGCAGGGTTATGAAGTGAAATCATGACTGGAAGGAGGATACCATTCAATGTGGGCCAGGCAATTCCCAGGGACAGGAGACCTGGGCATAAAACAAACATATCTACTATAGTTAATTTTTGTGTAGCCTGGAGAATTGTAAATTTACTTCTCATTTCCCAACTCTTAGGGGATCACTGCTCAGTCAAGCATGATTATTGAGCACTTACCATGTACCTCACTCTGTACATGGTGTGTATGTGTGCACATATGTGCACACATGCACATGTTGGTCACAGAGAAGCATATTTCAGGGACCTTGTCTTTCAGGAGGCTACAGTGCAAGGCCAGAACCAAACTGAAAGATGGCTTTATCAATTTGAACATGATTGTGACTTCTATTTCAGCTGTTTTCTTCGTTTCTTTTTTCCTCCTGAGCTATTTATATCTACCTCATATTTCATGTTCCTTAAAAATTGGGGCATCTTTGGCCCAAGTGTTCAATATTAAGGGTGGATTTTAAATGAGAGCATAGAAAATACTGTAGAGTTTAGTGAGTGCTTATTGTATGTCAATGACTGTACAAATTCATTATTTTTCTCTCTCTCATTGAATCCTCTCAGCAGTAGGCACTAGGATTATCTGTATCTCACAAATGAGAGAGATGGAGTCTTAGAAAGATGAGAAAACTATCTCAGGATTACACACCTAGTGTGAACTGAATAAAAGCATTTGAATTCAACTTTGCTAAACTCAAAGCAAGGACTCCTCACAATACTATCATAGCTTTCACTTTTTATAGGATTTAGTAAATTATTTTGCTTATTTTTCACATACTTGATATTTTCCATTTTCTTTCTTCGATTTCCACATGGGGAGATTTTTATATTTTTAAACCATAATCTCATTGGTATTTCCTGAGCCTTCCCTGTTTAATTATAGGTCTCTTGCAAAACAACGGAATTGAATGTTGTTCTCTGAGAATCAATAAATGATAAAAATTAAGTTATTGAATGAGTCTAATTTTATTTTGTCTTGATTAACATCAGACCCAATTTTTAAGCAATTTATTTGAAAATATGTTCAAAGGCAAGGTGTATGTCATATAACTTAGTAGGTGGCAATGACCTAAAAATAGTTTGGGAAGAACAATTTTAGAACATAGTTTTCAAAAAAAAATCCCAAGTACAAGAATGAGGTTTTTGTAACTATTTGGAACAAAAGTATCAAGGCATGTCCTTTCGAGTGATGAATGACAGGGAGAAAGCAGAGCACCTCAGCTTCCACTGTGTCAAGAAAAATGATCTTTGGACTCAGCAGTGTAGAGCGAACATGTGTAAATTAACACGGATAAATGAGAAAAGCCACAAGGTGTTTGAAGACTTATAGAATAAATAAATTCAAGTCTTCTATCATGGAGGTCTTTATGTAAAGACTCTGAAAGACATTACCCAGGAGATTGCTGTTAAAAACTCCAAGGAACTTTAAGAATGAGATATAGATGTCAGATGATGGTTGTCAGAACCTTGGAGCAATTGGTGTAAAAATGACCCGGGACAAGATTTTAGAAGGGAGTATTAAAATAATGAAAAGGAGGTGATGATCACTGAGATGTCGTGAGGGTTTGGTGCAAGCAGTTCATGATGGTGTAAATCATGCTCCCTTTATAAGGTTAGGTGAGAAAAGAACATCTCTAACAGAAAAGATCTTGGCAACATAGCCAAACAAACTTTCTTGTGATATCTTTGTGGTCAGTATGGATATATTTACATCTGTATGTAAGGGACACTGGATAGATTAACAACTGGTCAAATGAACATTCTCAGAGGATACTGACCCATGGTTGAAAGTTAACCCGGGTATAGTCTCCCCAGAGCCTGCTATAAAGTGGCGTCTTTGGTCCTACCCTCTAGTCCGCCTGAGATGCAGGCATCATTTCCCACAGGCTGGGGAAGATATTGATGACAGATTCATCCAATGTGCACATGACACAAAGACCAGGGAGACAATGAATACCAAGACGGAAACAAGATATAAAATGATATTTATAGACCAGAGATCTGGGCCAGGTCTAACAGAACAAAATGTAGTAGGGATAAATGTAAAGTTCCACAAATCCTCAAATTAAACTGCAAAAAATCATATGAGGGAGATGTCAGAGAATTAGTAGCATACGTAAAATATTATTAAATGGCTTGGGAAACAGGAAGCTCAAGGTTCACTCTGAGTCAGTGCTGATAATAAGCCAAAAAAGCTTATAAAACTTTAATCCATGTTAATTGATGTATAGTCCAGAATTAGGACAGGGACAATTTCTTTGTACTCTGCACTTTTTAGTTTGCAATATCATGGCTGTAACATTTTAGTTTGGAGTATTTTTTTCTGTTTTGGTGGACACATGATGGGTTATGGACCTACTGGGAGATATGTAGAAGAAGGAAAACGTGATGACAAGAAGACCTCAAACCATGTCATATAGTGTAGTGGATGTTTGAAGAAACAGGGAATTATTCATATGAAAAGATAAAGGGAAAGAAGGCAACAAAAGAGACATGATAGCAGCCTTTGGATATTGGGTACGGAGTCAAATACAAGGGTATTAGGATTGCTTAATATGGTATCAAATTGCAGAACTAGTGCTGATCTGTGGCAGCCACACAGAGACAGATTTGGATTCAAAATAAAGAATAAATTCTTAATGGGAATTCCTGGTTATGAGAGGAGTTTTCTTGAGAGCTCTGTACATTTCTATTAGAGGAAGTTACTCTTAGGTTGGGAGACCATATAGGGTGATTCTCAAGAGATATTTCCATAGATTATTGGGATATCCTATAACAGAGAAACTAAACATTTGAGTGGCAAAAGTTCTTACCTTCCTATAATAAATAGGCTAGTCTGCAATCAGGGGGACTAGTTAGGAGGCTATCGTCTAGGAAAAACAAAATTTGGCGACTGGTTGGATGTAAGGGTTAAATAGATGCAGAAGAGTCTGGGATATATCATTGTGCCAAAGCACAACCAATATAACCATTGCTTGTAAAACACAGTGAGTAAATAAGATGTGGCTATCGCTTGCTGTGTGATCTGGGGCAGATCATTAAAAGGCTGTAGTCTTTAGCTTCCTCAACTGTGAAATGAGAGGCTAGAATCAGGATCCCTTTCATTCATGACATTCTGTGATGAAAACAAGCTATAATAATCCCATTTTCGGGGAAGTGCATTTACAGCTGTGTGGCTGCCCATTTAAATGGTGTGATGTGATGAGGAAAGTGGCTGTGGCTTCTACCCAGATTTATCCTCTCACATTCCCCTGCAATGACTTTATACAGTGACTGGAATTTCACCATTCAGGTTTTATTCAATTGAGCTAAAAGTCCTCATCCTCTCTCCTAAAAAAAAAGTGCAAATGCTAATGGGGCCAGATGTTAACCATGGTTAGTAGTTTAATTCTAGCAGAAATTAGGTTTTAGTTAGTTTCCTCTAAAAGCTAAACTGCATCTTAAGAAATGTTTGGTATTGAGGAAAGGAAAGGTTGTGTCGGATGGTGGAGCAGTGTTTGAATTGCAAAGTTGAGTAAGGTGCTACGGTTGATAAATTTAGGGGGGTAGTGAATCACCATTGAAGTTAAGTCTTATTTTAAAACAATGGCAGGACTTGAAGGATACATTTAAACCATTTCAGTTTTATGTGGACTGGGCCGGCCCTTTGGGTGGATTATAGATTCATTTAGCTTCCCTCTTGCGTTTCTTTGAGAAATAGGTCTCGAGGATATTAGGTGTGTTCCACTGTGATCACTGTCATATCTGCTCAGTGATTAAAATTTAACTGCTTTTTACCAGCACTTGATTCCATTAAACGGAATTAATTACTCTCATCTGAATATTTCATGTTAAAAATAAAAGATCATAGAGTGGTCTGAGGTAGTGTGTAATAATGAAGTGACTGTCGGGTTTCAGATAGTTATTGTGCACTTAAAAGAGAGTTTATATATTTTCCATATATCTTGAAAGCTATACACAGCTGTTTATCTTTGACTATTTAATAACCTTAGAAAGAGTTTGCTGGTGGAATTCAGTGAGGGCTTTAAGAAAAAATAAATAAAAACTTCCTGGAAACTGGGACTTTGGTTCCAAAAATAATTTATTAAATTCTTTCTAGCAATTAACTACTCAAGTAGGAGTATGTCCACTTCGTTGACTGACATTCTTTTAATTAAATGCTGTACCTGGCTAGGTATCTTTTAAGAATCTGGCATTGACTTTAGATAACCATGGGAAATCTATCTAAATAAGATTTGCTTAGGTCTCCCCCACAGAAAAAAGGTTTAGTGCATTTTCTAATATTTTAAATTAAGAATGAGGAATTCATTTGATGGATGGAACCAGGGCCATACTCACTGTGTGAGAAAGGTTAAATGATATTTACCAGCAAAATTTCTTGCCAAGAAGTAGAAAAGAAAAAGTGATCTACATTCATTTAGAGTGATTGGACCAGGTTATATCATGAGGAGAACTTATGTGCTGATGTCTTGCATAAGTTTCCATTAAGGTTGACTTCTAAAAGATGCACTGAATACAAAATGTGTGTAAAAAGCGAGAACAGAAAGAATACAAGTATTTGTAGATAGCAACACTTAGCTTTAATTAAAAACTCGTTTCCTAATACTATACGAATGATTAACCTTGATAGTAGAAGTATAAGAAGGAGCCTAATGTGTGACTTTATTGATGAGTTTTCCCTTCTGTTCCCTTTAAATGTGATTTTAAAAGATACTTTTATTACTCTGTAGAAGACTTTTCGAAGGACTTTCTCATCCATGATCTGGTTTTTAAGCATGGCATTGTCCTTGGGTTTTATGTTGAGGCATCACGTTATGAATGAGGCAGCGTTATCATGACATTCTTCAGAGATCAATGACCTAAAGGTCCAAGCTTGGCCTATAGCCACAGAATTCTGTACTAATCATTTTGGTCACCATATTTTCAGAAACCCCAAATATACTTTTGTTGTTGTTGTTGTTGATAATTTGTGTATGTGGAATGATTTTATCACACTTACATCTTGACATAGAGCCTTAATTTGATAGACCTAATATGATTCAGTGAAATTTGGACCAGGGCAGAAAGTCTGGAAGTTAGAGCTCAGGGGCTCTGTTAATGGGCAGTTTCTATTTCCTAAAATCCTACTATTTGGCGGGCGCTGCACTACTCGTTTTGTAGCGTTACGTGCTTAAAACTTTACGACAGCTTTCTGAAGAAGCTATTCTTATCAGAGGTTAACTGACGTGTCCCAGTTTGCAGTTAATAGTAGAGCTGAGATTCCCATCTAGACCTGCCTGACCAAAAAAGCACATGTTGTTTATATGACACAGTGTTTCCATTTGTTTACCAGTCTGCCATATGGGGTGACTACAGTAGGATTATCTGGGGCCCTTGTTACAAATCATATTTTCAGACTTCATCCAAGACCTACCTACCGAGTCAGAATCTTCCCAGCTTTTGTTAGCTAGTTCTCCAGATGATTTGGATGCATGGGCAGGTTTTTGTCACGGGCATTATTGCCTACACATAATTGCCTACCTTAGACTGTAGCCCTGTAGTGTGAAGGACTTTTACTGTGTACTTCTATCAGCTGATGTTAGAAACAGAGTTTAGAATAGTGAGAAAAAAGTTGCCTCTTTACCTGGTTTGAGGTGCTGTAAAGGGAGAAGTCAAGAGAGACATTCATTGAAAGATAAGCTCACTGGGCTCGGTGTTTGAGAGCGATGTTTGGGCTTATGGCCATGCTTCCTGTGCGAGGACATGGAAATGTTCTCAGGAAATGATTTCCATCCAGCCTGCTTATAGCTGGGGATATTCATAGAGGAATGAAAACTGATTACAGGAATCAATCCCTGCTGGGGCCCTACCAGGCAGAGCCCTGACCTCCATGCCCATGTATTGGCATCTTGTTTATTAGCATCAATAAAGATTTATTCGACTCATTAGAGGATGGCAATTTGAAACAAAGAATTATACCTTATTCCTGCCAGCTCATTTACTCATTTTCTCCTTTTCCCCAAGCACTAAAAAAAATCCAGATGGAGTCAGGGCGGGTTGGAGGGGGATGCCAAAGAAAAAATTAAATTAGAAAAGGTGCTTTGAAATAACCTGGCTAATCTTAGCAGAGATCTGTAGCTAATGCATTTTAGGTGAACTCATTCTGGTTGACTGAAAATAGTATCATGTGTCTGAGTGTGTTAGTGTGTAATAGGGAGTAGAGAAGACAGCTAGAGGATAGATTTATCTGTGATTATTGACTAACAGTTGAAACCTGACTAATTATATGGCCCACTCATTCATTCACTCATTCATGCATTTATTCTGCAAGGAGGTGCATTGACCACTTGCTATGTATCTGACACTTGTCCATATGTGATTTTCCTAGAGAAGAGAACTTGAGACCCACCATTAAGGAATTTAAAATTTAGATCAGTAATATGATTGCATGAGAGCTAAGGGAGGACATAAAAATTGAATAAGAAATATAAGAGACAAAGTAAGTGTAGGAGAAAATAAGTGACAAAGTTGTTAAGGAGAGCCTAGATGAGAGGAATAATCCTAAAGAATCTGAAACGAGTTTCAAAAATGATTTAGATTTACATGGAAGTGAGGAAGTTTCAGGTGGAGGGAATGGCATGAGCAAAAATCCAGAAGCAGAGGTATGCTGGGGGCTTTGGCAAACTGTCAGGCCAGCTACGTTGTGTTCACGGGGAGCAGGTTGGTGATTCAAGAGAGAGACATGGAGTCTTATTTAATGATCTGGAATGAAATTCCTTTGCCTTTTCTCTGTCATCACACTTGTCACGTAGTATCATTAATGATCTGTGTTCTTGTCTGTCTTTCCCATTAGATTGAAACTCCTCAAGAGCAAGGACTGTGACTTTCAAGTACCATTACTTACACAAAGCTGGCAAATAATACGTATCTAGTTGGTGTGTGGGGACTGAATGGTGATGTGTCTGGATAAGGTTGAGGGACTAACCCTTCTCTCCTTCCTCGTTTCCTGCTGCATTAGGACACAAGCCAAAGTGGTTGGTTCTGCTGTGTAATAATTAGGTTATTATGTGGTTCCTCATTAGTGTGGTTAGAGGAAGTCAAGGTAATGCCAAGATTCACAACACTGTTATTGGAGTTAGGTCATCACTGGACCACAGTGGCCTCCTGTTCCAAATGGTCAGTCCCCACATTCTGTGGCACCACAGCCCAGATATCCTGCTGGACAGATATTTATTAAGGATCTACTTCTGTCTGCTCCTGTGTTAAATGCTATGAGAGTATATAAAATACTAACATATAGAATATTATAGGAGCTCTGTCTTTCAGGAACACATAGCCTATTGGACAGATGAGATTCCCATACATGTAACAGAAATTAAGCAAACAATGTCTGGATAAGCCATGTAACCTGCCTGGGACTTGGTTTATTATTGTCTATAAAGTTGGACCAGATGGTATCTAATCTGAGCTTGAAGTTGATGGAGGTTTCAAAGGGTTCAGCAAGGGTAACTGGAAAGGGCAGGTAATGTTTGTTCAGCACCTTCTTCACAAACAGGGTTTCTTGGTAGGTAAGGATGGGGTAGAGGGGAACTTGGAAGGTACCAGGCGGGGTTTAAATGGGAGAAGAGAAGGCATCCTGAGAGTGGGGAAAGACAGAGGGAAGGGGCAGAAGCCAGAGCAAGCACGCATGAAGGAGGTGTCTACGGACTTGGGGTGGACCTCACGTGGCCCTGACCCTCTGAGAGTGGTCAGGGTGACAATCTCAGGACAAATTTCTTAGGAGCTTAAGCTCCTCCCTTCACAGGCTGCTGGCAGCACAGTGGCTGGGGTCCAGGCTATCGTTCTCTACGCCGGTGCACGGGGGCACTGTCCTGACTTCCAGATGAGCGATTCTGGGACTGAATGCTAGGGACTTGACCTCCTAACAGTTCCACCTGCTTTCAGGTCCCCCCTGAGATAGTCCCCTGGCTTCTCCTGAAGCTGAGAGGTCTGTATCCATGTTCAAGTTCAACCATTATCCTCAGACCCCTAACCCACTCTGGAACTGAACATCTGCTATTGTTCAAGTTAAGATGTTTTAGCCCAATTATAGCTCACAAAAGTTTGTGCTTGCTCTGTCTCGGGGGCGTGGGTGTCTGCCAGAGGCCTCCTGACCAAATGGTCTGTCCCCACATCCTATGGCACCACAGCCCAATTATAAGTGACCAGGGCAGCAGCCCACTTAATTTTATGCAGTTAACATCTAACCCTTGGTTTTCTTGGCAAAGTAAAGGTTTTGGCCTCTTGGCTTCTGCTGGTCTGGTCAGCAATTACCCAGTTATTAAAACTAAATAATTGCCATTAGTTCCTGTCCTCAGTGTATCTCCATTCTCATTGCAGGCTAATCTTCATCTCATTTGCAAAGCTCTTTGATGCAGGCCTGAGGATGCTTGTCCTTCAGACACCAGGCAGGTGCAACAGCAGAGCCGCCTGTGTGGGCCACTTGCTCAGGCTGCTTTGCTCTCAGATATGGCGCCGGGAATTTGGCACGCGCTTTTACATTTCATCTCCAGATCTTCTGCTTGTGTGTCTGTGCTCCTGTTTGTTTGGAGGGCTGTGATTTTATTGTCCTCCTGCTTTTGCTTAGTTGGATTTTGCCTTGTGGTGGTGGTCTGAATTTCAGTTTGAGGGTTGTGAACTTTCTCTCCTCATTTCCTTCTCTTTCTTTTCTTTGAGTTCTCATTTCTGAAGAGATTTCTCTCTTCTTAAACTCTGGCTTTAAAGGGAGGCGTTTTCATTTTTCCTGGAGAAGTCTCACTGCACAGATGTGTGCTTGATTCTTCTGCTTGCAGGATTTTTTTCACCTGCTGCCTTGATGCTGATAGTGGTTGTCTGAAGTACAAAGAGAAAGTTAAGATTACAGGTTGTTCTTCTTTTTGATTGTATTCTTGGCTGTAACTTCTCAGCCCTTTGTGGGAAGAACTCCCATCAGCCCGGGATGTGGAAATAGGAGAATTCTCAGCCCCAGAAATAATTGCTTCTCAGAGTAGATTGGTGCCTTAATGCTGAGGAATGGATTTAGACTAAGCCCCAGCAACTGATACTGGCCCTGGTTGGGGAGACCAGGTCTGAGATCTGTGTTTTGAGGCAAATAAAATTCTGGCAGGATCTGTGCACATATGTATTCGGAAGTCTAATTAGGCCCTTGGTGTGTTTGCACTGCTCTGTTGCAGTGGCTATGATATTATTCGATTTTAACTACTTCCAGAGGGCAATGATCTTTAACCCAGATTCATTCCCGGTCTGTTTTCTTTGTTTTGTTTTGTTCTGCTTTTTGAGGGAAGTCAACTCCAATGAGGTGCAATGAGGGGCACTGCATCTTGTCCTTATGGCTATGGATTTATTCATTTATTCCTTCTCTCATTCAGCTATTTGATGAATATTTATCAAGTGGCTATGAAATGTAAAGTATGCCAGAGCCTAGAACTAGAGGCCACGATAACAAGAAGGATCTGCTGGTGCCACTGTCCAACCTCTCACGTTGCAGGTGAGGAAACTCTGTCCTCATCTCCTCATCTGTCCAGTCTCTTTCCAAGATCCAGGCTCTGGGATATCAAGTGTCCTGAATGCCCTGTGCTATATCACTTTAAAATAACAGCTAGGACCTTGCAGGGTTTTTGAGTTGATAAGGCGATCTAACCTGGACTCTGGGGGATTGTGGCTCCTCTACGAGTGGGAATGGAGCTCTTATCCCTTTTCTAGTCTTTCTCCCAGGCTGCTTTTCAAACTCAGCGGGTCTGTTGTTTCTGTTCTCCCTGCTTTGTGGCTTTACAAGGCTACTGGCTTCCATAGTGCCCCCAGTCAACGCCAGACACATCTTTGCCCTGCAGAAGCAGACCCTGCTAGGGACACTGGTTTCCGATCTGAGGCTTGTTATGGGTTGAACTGTGTCCCCTCCCAAATTCATATGTGGAGGTCCTAAACCCCAGGACCTCAGAATGTGACTTTATTTGGAAATAGGGTCATTGCAGATGTGATTAGTTAACATGAAGTCATACTGAAGTAGGATGGGCCCCTAGTCCAATATGACTGGTATTCTTATTAAAGGCAAATTTGAACACACCAATACACAGAGAGGATGTCAGGTGAAGATGAAGGCAGAGATCAGAGCGGTGCCTCTACAAGCCAAGCAGCACCAAAGATGGCCTTCAAACCACCGGACACACTAGGGGAGAGGCATAGCACAGATTCTCCCTCCCAGACCGCAGGAGGAACCAACTTTGTTTACACTGTGATCCAGAGCTATGATATAAAAATTTTCTATTGCTTAAGCCACCCAGATTCTGTACTTTGTTACAGCAGCCCTAGCGGACACAAGCACAGGCTCCAAATGCCAAGTATTTGAGAGCGCCCTCTCGGGGTTGCCGAGGGGAGAATAATCGCCTGCGAAGGGAGATGGCGGTGGAGCGGCTCTGTCTTTCTCTCTGCCATTCCAACAGTGCAGCGGATTCTTAGGACATTAGACTGAGATTTTCTGTAGGGGGTTAATTTAATACATATCCTTGGCTATTTATTACATGAGGCCTTTTATCTGGAATACCTCTGACTCCTTGCCAACATGCTAATTAACATTACTGTTTGAGATCCAGCTTAAATCTTGCCTCTTTGACATATCTTTTTCTATTCCTAGGCTTAGGTAGGAGTTTTCTGCTCTCCTTTCCCATAACTTACCTCATTGTATTCTAACCATTTTTGCTGCTTTGTGGATTCAGCAGGTGCTCCCTGGAGAGTCTGCCACTGCCTGGCACTGTCCTGGGGGTTGCCGAGCTGGTGGCTGACACAGAGGAGACCTTTGTGTTTGGGGAGCTTATACAGAAATGGGGCAAGGGGATGATAAGCATGTGAGTGGACAGAATAATGTCAGATTCTGGAGGGTTCTATGAAGAAAACAAAGCAAATTAATGTACTGGAAGAGGGCAGGGGGCAGCTGGAGATAGGGAGGTAGGGAGGCCCCTCTGAGAAGGTGATAGCTGAGTTGAGACCTGAAAGAGTGGAAACAGTCATACAAAGATCTGCAGGAAGAGAGTCCCAGTGGAGGGAAGCACAAAGTGCAAAGGTGCAGGGGAGGGAAAGCTCCTGGTGTGTTCAGACTTGAGTGTTTGCTAGACGGTGACTGAGCAGGAGAGTAAGGGTGGGGTTGATGAGATGAGCAGGGGTGGGTTACGTAAGCTTCGTCTCCCTGCCAGACTGAACTAACAGTGGAAAAGATTTCGTAACCTTGTCAGCGCGACACCTAGCACACAGTCAGTGCTTAATATACATTAAATGCTAAATGGATAACCATAAACACCTGTATGTACACATTACTTAAAAATCACCAAGCAATAGCATGTTTATCTCAGGACCGCTTCTTGGGCAAATTCTGTTAACCAAGATGCATCAAGAAGCAACAAATAAATAAACATGGTTCAGTGATGCCAAGGCAAGATGGCTCAAGGTCATATAATTCACTTAGCAAACACTGCCTTTGGCCCTGGTTTAGAGCCTATTTACTCTCTTTTTACACACTATTATAATGATGTTGGTTGTTAAAGTTCCTAATTTCTATCAAATGTAGAACAACACATTATAATTAAGAAGCAGGTGAGGGTGGAGAATCGACACTAGAGGCAAACACCATGATTTAAATATGACGCGATGGTGGACAGACTGGCAACAAGAAAGTAGATAGGTGAGAAGGAAAAACAGAACTAAGAATCTGGAAAGCTCATCAGTATGAGGCAGTTAGTTCAAGGATAGGCAGCCCTAAGCATCACAATAAGCCGAGACATCGTGTATTAGAGCATGGTGAATTAGGCTGTTTACAATGAAGATTCTGAAGTACTACAAAAAAGGTTACATTTTGCTCCATGTATTTTGTCTAAGTAAACAGGGAAGTGAGTACAATTCTAGAATAATTTCCATTTGAAATTGTTAGAATTCAAAAACAAATCTGGTACTTAAGGATAAGCTTCATTTATCTGGAAAATGTACTTCTATGGAATTCTACTTCCTTGAATGATGTCAAATAAATGAAAATGTGATTGTTTAGCCTTTTGATCTTCAAAAGCGTTAGTACAAGTGGTAGATGATTTTCTGTGACCTCCCAATCAGAGCAAAGGATTATTATTTCTGTTGCTTTTTTTCCTCCCTAAGAGCCAGGTACAAAGTGACGAGCAAACAATGACATTATTACAGTGGCATTTTAATGGGTGTTCAGGGAACTAAAAAGTCAGCAGAGGCACTGCATGAAATATTCATGGGTATTTTTCTTTTTCTCTCCTCTCCCCTCTCCAGACACAGGAGTGAAAAGCATCCAAACCAAACGTTCTGAGTACAGGAAGCATGTAGAAATGGCTCCTGCAGGTCTATCTTTGACCTTCTAGGGAAGGGTGGGATAGAGAAAGCTCTTTCCCTCCAATCTCAACTTCTTTTTTCTCTCATCTTGGCATCTCGTTTTTCTAATAAACTGAGATACATCTGCTTCTTACAGAGTCTCAAGGGTCCAGAATGGATATTGACAGTTTCAGTCTCCTCTTGAGAATTAGAGCAGGATTTTGAAGATGCAAATTTTCACCTAAAAGGCATCTGGGAGAAGATAGATGGGATCAAACTGATTGATGTCATCGAAGGGAAAAAATGGGGGCCAATGGACTGGTCCAAGGTGCCACTTAAGACCTACCTGCAATGTTTTGACTTGGGAAAAAGTCAGGAGGTGCCTGGGAGGCAGCGGCAGTGTTTGGATGGTTATGCCATGGTCTGCTTGTGTCCTAATGACCCATACAGAAAGTTTGCCTAATATATGGGCCTACACTGCATGTATGTACTTTTCTGTGGAAACCCATTGTATGAAATCCTAAACTTCTGAAATCACATTTTCATAGAAACACTCTTCTATATCAAGAATCCTTCTCTTGAACACATTCTGTCCTCTCACCGTGCCCAGAGGCGCCTTGTCTTGTCCCACTTCCAAACATGTGCTTTCATTTTCTTCTAGGCAGATGACCTTCTTTCTGTACAGATCTACTCATGCTTTATGGTCCATCTCTGGCCCCACCACCTTCATGAAGTCCCTTCTGTCCACTCCAGCCCCATGAGATCTCTGCTTTTTCTCGTCTTCCTTGGTACTTGTTGCCTGACTGTTCATTTGGTACTTGTCACATCTGCCTTCTATTCGGTGCTGTGCTGGTAAATATTTAATAACTGCTTCTCTAGGGGAGGGAGAAAGCCCTAACTGTAGTAGTACTTGACAATTTCTGTAGCCTACGTGCTCCTGCAGTGTCCAATTTCAAGCCGATGATGTCATTTCACTTAATGCTGAGTTGAGAAGAGACGTACACACTGACTTTCTCTAGCTGGCGCCAGCTGGTTCTGGCACACCACCGTGTGTGCTGCCCAGGACCCTTGTGTATCTATCTTACTTCCCCTACTAAACTGGAGGGCTCAGTGGTTCTAATCTTTGATGTTACATTAGGGACATCTGGGGGACCTATGAAAAATATCCGTGCCTGGGCTCTGCCCCCAGAGATTCTGATTTAGGTGGTCATGGGAGAGAACTCAGTCATCAGAGTTTTTGAAAAGCCTTCCAGGTGATTCAGATATATGGCCCGAGTGAGAACCACCGTCCTAGATGCAGGGAGGGTATTTTACATCAGTTCTTATCAGAGTGTGATCCCTGGACCAGTGGTATCAATGTCACCCTGGGATTTGTTAGAAATACTAATTTTTGGTTTATACCCCAGAACTACTGGATGTAAAACTCACTGGAAGAGATTAGACCAGCAATCTGTGGTTTAACAAGCCTTCCAGGTGACTCTGATGCATGCTAAATTTGAGAACTTCTATCTTATGTCTTCTGAATCCTTATTAGAACGAAAGACAGTTATAGACTCACAGCTGTGCCCAATCAACACTTGTTGATTAAAATCTATCAAGGAGTACATTTTCATGAAGCAAGCTATTTTTTCCTCTTTGTGAAAGGATTTAGTGCAGAGTATCTTAAAATAGAGATTCTTCTTGTACACTGAATCATGTGTTTCACAAACATTCAAAGATCTAATATTTAATGTTCATTTAGCTATGCAAAACACACAGTAAATGCATTCATTTGTTCATTAAACAAATATGTATTGATGGCTGGGAACCTCATGCAAAGTACAATGAAATTCATTTTTATTCATTCATTTACTCATTTATTTATTAAATATGTATTGATTGGCCACGAACCTCAAACTAGGCATGAATAATTTATTACCAATTGCAAATTGTTATCATAATTGTTAGTAATATGTTTATTAGGTTTATTATTGTTACTTTTATGATGATAGCCGATCAGCATCAGGGCAGCACAAGCATGGACTTTTGCGGTCTATGACTTAGAAGTTGGATGGTCTTGTGGCAGATACCTAACTTCTATAGACTTTAATTTTTTCATAGTTATTAGTATTTACATCGAGTTTTTGGCTTTAATTGGCACAGAATAGCTATTAAAAACTTAATAGAATCATAAATAAAGATGAAAATAGAGATGTATTACTACAATCAGAGAAAAACTTTTACTATTTCTATTTTTCGACAGGTAGTAGAGCAATGTTTCTAACTTTAATGTGCATGTGACTCATCTGGGAAGCCTGTTAAAATGCAGATTCTGAGGTCTGCAGTGGGGCCTAAGACTGCATTTTTAGCCAGCTTCTGTGTGATGCCAGTGCTGCTGGTTCATAGAGCATACACGGACAACACTGAACAGCATGGCTCTGAGGTTCTGGCTGATGCAATAAAATAGGCAAAAGGAAGAAGACATGTGAGAACTGCACAGGAAATTATTTGCAAAGTTGTTGCCTACTTAAGAAATTTACGAGCCACTAAAACCAATAAGAATTTTATGTTTGATGTATTACACGGTGCCAAGCTGCCTGGTGAGGTACTTGTGAGGGTCAGGTGATGGTAACTTGTAAATCGTAAAGTATTCTAGAAGTTGAGCTAAAAAGCAATGAATTATTAGTTTTTCAAAGCGGAGTTAACTGCAGTGCGTTGCCCAAGCTACTGTAATGAGTAATTTTTTTTTTTTTTTTAAGAATCCTGAACTAAGATTCATCCAGCAAGCCCTAGAATATATTTTTCACTTGCTTCCTGTGTCCTCATCAGTTTCCTAAGTAAACTCATTACTTTAAGAAGTAGGGGGCTTCTTAACCTACAGTTGGCAGCATGGTGAAGAGAAAGGATGGCGAATAGATTTTATCTAGTAGTCAGTTCTGATTAATTGGCAGGGCTTCCCGGAGTCTTAATGCTGAGTCGGCTTCCAGGCCTGTAAGCAGCAGTGCTGTGATCAATTATTGATGTCTGCCTTTGACAGAAGACAGGAAAAGTAGAGGGCTGATTTCTAGAGCCAGATTGACTCAAGGTGAATTTCTGCCAAGAATCAGAGACTTGGCCAGAACGTCCTCTCATGAAGCTGGGGGAATTCTTTCTAAGGCTGTGCCAGCTGCCCGGCTTCACCTTTCTTTCCTTCTGGCAAGAAGAGCCTAGTCCCCTCTCTCTACTTCAGCTACTCTTCCTCTGTCTCCCGTGATTTCTCTCTCCATTGATCTGAAAGGAGAGGAGGGCGATCTCCCCAGCTCCACTTTTCCTCGTCATCCATATTCTCTATGGACCCAGTTCCTAATCTTTTCTGTGGAAACAGACAAATGTCAACATTGAAGAAGTTAAGAGATTTATGTGTCCGTACAAAGCTATATAGACATGGAGCTAGTCTCTAGTTTTTAAATAGGCCAGGGGAAATTTTGAACTTCTTTTTCTTTATCTGTAAAATTGGGGATAATGATTTTGACCTCTCAGGGTTGCTGAGAGATTAAGTGATATATAAAGTGTATGAGAATACCCACCCCAGTGGCTGGTACACAGTAGGCATTCATTCGATGTCGGTTTCTCTTTCATCCAGCCCTTTGCACACCATGTGCACTTTTTCAGTGATGTGGGGGTTGTGACCTGATGGCATAGAATCTAGATGACCATCATGCAGGCTGTTGGATGGGAAGAAAGAAGGACAATTATTTAATAAAAAATGCCAAGGCTCTTGCTCTGTGCTGGGTATAATTTGAAGTGCATTATAGATACTAACTCATTTGATTTTCATAATAACATTTTGAATTAGGTTCTATTTTACAGATGAGGAAACAGCCACTGAGAAATGAAATACATTGCCCAAGATCACCTGGCTAGTCAGCGTCAGAGCCGGGGTCCCACCCAGGGAGTCTGGCTGCAGAGTCTCTGCTTTCAGTCACCGTACCATACTGCTTCAGCTAGGCCGAGGGTGGGAGACATCCTGGTATCCTCAGCCACCAACTTGCCTTTTTGAGACAGAGATTGTTGGAGATCAGCTTTATTTCCTAGAGAATTTTTTATCTTCTGGAATTTCTGGAAGCAGCATTTCTCCTTGACTCTGATGTTATTCTGCTGCTTTCAGGAGAAATGACACAGGGGAAAGTCAGGATGGGAGAGAGGGGAGCGAGACGAAGTCTGGGACAGACCCACAGAAGCTGTAAAATCAGATCGGAGAGAACCCAAAGGGTGAGGCTGTGGTCTGACTGCTGTGGCATCCACGAGAGATGCTGAGAGACTGAGCCAGGAGAGCGCGGGTGGAATGGATGCCTTCACCAGATCTGGTCAGTATTTGCCTCCTCTGCCAAGTGCTGGAGCCCCACCCTGCCTCCCAGGTGCGGAGTGGTGAGGGGAGCGTGGAGGAAAGTGAATAACATGGCATCCTTGTATATTTTCTTCCTAGTACATGGAATTCACAGTGTTTGTTTCCTTGTCTGTGTCCCAGGTGAACTCTGTGGGAGGAGTAGGGACTGTGTCTTCTTGTCTCTTGTATTTCAAGCACTGGCATAATGCTGGGCATGCAGTTGGTAAATAAACTGTGAACAAATGACTTACTGTAGAAAGGGCTCTTTGTACTGCTGAATGTTGGGGGAGGCTTTCTTACTTCATAGTGACACGTTGGGCGCTCACCGTGGCTTTCTCTTGCTACTGCTGTGGGGACTATGATGGAGACAAGATTTGGGGAAGTGGTAGATGGAAGGAGGAGCAGATGCTATACACTGGAGTCAAGAACATGGTACATAAAGAATATAACTCTTCATCGTAATTTGAATCGTTTGCCTGAAAACAGCTACTTCCTTTCTGTAGCCTGTCCAAATGTACATATTGGCTTTCTTGTGACATGTTCTCCCATTTTTCTCTCCACCATAATTGCCTGTGGGGTTTGATTTAACATAAATATTACTTGTACTCCAGTATAATGGGTAAGATCTGTTATTCCCTAAGTACTGACTCTCAGGTTTCTAGTTTTTCTGGGTTTAGAGGAAGGATGCAAACAGTGGTTGTTCCATGGATTCATATTCCTTCAGTATTTTTGGTGAATAACGTTTGCAAGTCATCCTTGCCCCAGATTAAATGTGGCTTTGACAGTCAACATCTTATTTTCCCAGCTTAATAGTAACCTTTTTGAGAGCTGGTTCTGTGATTCGCTCTGACACAACCCATGATTCACATAAATGGAAATACTTGTTGGGTTGGTGGGCAGTGTGTGTACACTTACCTTGTGCTGGAGCAGCTGAGAAAATGACCTTTCCAAGAGGGTGGCAAGGTCTGCTTTCTGAATCACAGAACAAATGAGAAGCTCTAGGGAACACTGGGATCTCTAGCCTACATGCTTGATGAAATTCCAACTTAACATAAAGGTTAAGCCCTATTTCCCAGACCTACAGAAATAACATCTTTTTGTCATGCCAGCTCCAGAAGACTTAACTGTGGCAAGCTTTTAGGTTCTACTCTGAAAGTTGTCCCCACTTCTCTATAAATGTGGCCCGCACCGGTTTCCTTTAATTAATCGATTAATTAATTAATCGATTAATTAACTAACAAGTCTATTAGAGCTTGGCTACAGTATGAAAGATGGCCAGTAGGTGCCACTCTCTGAATCATTTACTACAGGGGAAGAGGCATCAAGGCTCATGACATTCCAGGACAGGACAGATTTAGGGCACATAAACCCATGGGTTTAACTGGATAAAGCAGAATTAGCATTGAGTCAATGTTTCCTGAAAAGAAAACTCTAACCATATTCTTTTTGACCTGCGACAGAATCATAAGAGCAGAGCTTCTCAAGGTGTGGTTCACAAGAAAACCACCTCAGAATTACCTGCCTTATTATAATTATGATTTACTAAGCTCCAAAGTAGACGCACAGAATCAGAGTCTGTAGAAAGAAGCACCACAAATCTGGTTTACAAGTTTCCCAGGTGATTCTCTGTGCGCTAAAGTTTGAGAATCATTTAGTGTAAGCACTCTTCCTTCTTCAGGGGGAGATAAGTAGGCACACTGGATTGAAGTTTGGTGGTGAGGTGGTAGAGAACAGTTTTTGAGAAATCTGAGAGTTTTTGTGTTAAAAAATAAAACTAGCACTCTACTTTTTCTATCTGTAAGTTGTATTTTATAATGTAAGGAATATTTAAAGAAAAGTGTGCTGGAGATGGGGCCAGAAAAGGTGAGAGGGGGAGAAAAAACTCTTAATACATAGAATCGAAAAAATAGTTGGCTAATCTAATTTTTTGTTTTCCTTGACAGTGTGGTATCCATGGCCACCTAGCTGAGCGCCTATAATAAGCCAGCAATGTGCTCAAAGGCGATGGTGAAGTTGAGTTCTTTTGTGGTTCTTATTAGTCATTCAGTGCCTATTAAGCTTCTGCTGATGGAGAATTTGCTATTCAGAAGCTTTGCAAGTTGGGAGTCACCCCTTGCTCCCTCCAACCTAATTTTCTATGCCGGAAGCATTTGCTCCTCTGCCTAATTAGAGGTCCTCCTCCTTCCGAGTGACACTGGAGTGACCTGACGTGGAGGCGCATTGTGAGTGAGTGCACAGAGCGTGTGGCCAAGTGTGTAAAGACCTGGACACGGAAGGAGGTCAGGGCGAGGGCAGCTCATGGAGTCCAACTGACTATGCAGCTAGAATCCGAATGGCTCGAGAGGGTGGCTTCACCCTTGAGCACCCTCTGCAGAATATAGGCTTCACTTTGTTATTTCCTTGCTGCCATGTCTCCTCTTTCCTGCCCCATCATTCTCCAAACCTCCCACCTCCCCTATTTTCCTGAGTGACAGATGAAAGGGTCAAAGAGCCACCAATTTCCTTGCACTTAAAGAAGTGGATCTATCTTGTGGTGTTAGAAAAATGTGGTTTCACCGGGGATGAGGGAATCACCAACTGTGGACTCTTCACAACTCCACGGGGAAGAACAGGAGAGTGGGAGAAATGACACATTCCCAGGGGGCTGTAGCAGGTGGCAAGTTGGATCCCTGCCAGTTGATAGCCAGAGAGAAAGCCAAGGTAAGGCCAGTTCACAGAGGCTGGCTCTGGAGGCTACCCAGGCACTGTGCCCACGAGGGTGCTGCCAGCTGTTTCTATATCTGGAAGCAGTTTTAGAACAAATATCCCCGGGGAGATATTTTGAGTGCCGCAGTGGACATTCCTACCCCTCAGAGTGAAGCCAGCCACTGTCCTTGTGCTGGGGAATGTGCTCAGGTGTGGTGAGATGCCTGCTAAGGAGCTGGGACCCCAGTGCAAAATTCAGCATCAGATGGAAGAGGTTGGCAGGCATTGCCAGGGTCTCATTCTGTTAGAGGAAGGGAATCTTCAAGACATCTTGCTACGGCTAAGGGAGATCTGCCAGGAACTGGAGTCCATCTTCTAGGAGGTCTGAAACTTCTAGTCAGAGCCAGAGGGGCATTTAGCTGCTGAGAGCTTAGGCAAGGCTGTCAGGGGTGAGCACTAGCCAGAGTCTGATGACATCCACCTCTCTCTGCATGTGTGACCTAGGGAAGGACTTTTCCTTCTGTGTTTGGGTGTGGTGAGCCCTGAGTCCTGGCTTGATCTTATAAGTTACAAGCTTTAGTCAGGTGATTCTTCTTTTGGGAGACATTTGGAATAATGACGGTGATAATAACGTCACCAATTAGGATAATAATATTACAGCAGTATTAGCTGCCCAATAATGAAACAGGCTGCCTTATGAGGTGTTGAGCTCCTTTCCACTAGGGTACTCAAATAGAAAAGAATACTTTTGACTGATTCCAAGATATTTTCATCAGAATCATCTGATTATTAAAAAATTATATTCCTGGACCCCACCCCCAGAAACTCTTAATTTGGCAGGCTTGGGATGGAACCTGAAGACTTGCCTGAAAAATGGGGCTGGAGCAATGTGGTACTGTAGAGAGGGTCTGAGAAATCCTATAAAGAAGGGATCTATTTGATTTTGATTAATTCACTGGTTTCCAGAGTTGAGTGTAGGACTTTATCGCATAAGAGGAGAGGGGAGACTCTTATTACAAGGCTACCAAAGCATTTCCATGGAACTCTGTGGGCATGATGCTTTTGTAGGTTTACTATATTTCATGGGAGGATCTGATAGCACTGTCTAGTAGAAATACAATGCGAGTCCCATATAAAGTTTAAAATTTTCTAGGAACCGCGTTAAAAAATTAAAAGAAAATAGGTGAAATTATTCTTAAGAATTTATTCTAGTTAATCTAGTATATCCAAAATACCATTTCAACACATAACCTATATAAAATTATTAATGTGGCATTTTTCATTCCTATTTTTTTACTACTAAGCTTTGGAAATCAGGTGCAGATTTTACACTTTCAGCCCATCTTTATTGGGACTGGCCATGAATTAAGTGGTCGGTAGCCACACGTGGCTGGTGTTCACCATATTGGACAGTGCAGCTTTGTGAGATCTTTGTTCCTCACCGTGTGGTCCAGCGATCAGCAGCATCAGTGTCACCTGGGCACTTGAGATGAATGCAGAGTCTCAGGCTCCGCGCCTGATCTACTGAATCAGAATTCGCATTTAGCACTATCTCAGGGGATTCTGTGCACCTTAAACTTCGATAAGCTGTGTTAGGTGAACTCTCTTCCCCTTTCAAGATTTCCTGTTCCTCAAATTCTCCATGGATGCAGTTAGCTAATAAATACTGATGACATGAGAAACAGGGGCACCTGTGTGCAAAAGTGAATGCAGTTGGCTCATGCAGTGGCCCCTTGGCCTCTGACTCTGTAAAGGAACTCTGGGATCTTTGGGCAGAAGATAGAGGATGGACACATTATATTATAATGAATCGTTGTAATTTGAATCTTGGTGCGGTTGGAGTGTCTTACAGGGAGACCTAACCTCAGACAGGGCTTACCTGAAGAAGCAAGGTTTAGGGTGAGGATTGAAGGGGTAACTATCTAAGCACTGCAACGACGTAGGTGTGATTCCTGAGGCTTCCGGAATGAGGTCTTGAGACTGAAGAGGTGGCAGGGGTCAAATCTCACAGGGCACGGAGGCGTGGCCTCACCCCAACATGTCCTTCTCTTGTGTTGCAGCGTGGGCATCACTCTGTCCTGGACCTTCTAATTAGGCTGTGAGCTCTTTACAGATGGAGCTGCATTGAGAGACCTTCAATTCCTCCCCAGCAGCAGCAATGTGCTGGTGTCTAGTGACTTCACGAGCTGACTGATGCATTTTTAGGAATTTCGTGAGCTATTAATGTATACAGGTTGCTTGAAGTTGGCCATGGTGATGATATTCATACTATGGAAATTGGTGAATGCTATAAATCTGGGTTCTTGTATTTTTCCTTTCAGTGAGCTGGTGTTTAATCATTTACCAGTTCACCTCTGCCAACGACACAGTGCTGGCCACACAGAGCAGGAAGCAGTAAGGAGTCGAAGACGGAACTCAGAATTGGGAGACAGACACTAGTTGTATGTTGCTGGCCAAGTTGTGTAGACTCTCTGACCTTCAGTTTTCTCATTTATCCAATGAAGATATTGCGACAGATTTGAGAGGATGGATATGAGAAATAAGTGAAAAGAGCTATGGAAACGAGAAATAAGTGAGAACTATTGAAATGAGAGCCCCTAGTTCAGGTCAATCAAGCCAGACCAGGCTGGTGTCCTCCATCTCTCAATTATCCTAGTGTACTTAAGAACTGGAAACGTCTTTTCTCTGTTCCTTTTGAACTGTTTTTGATCACAGTTTTAAATTTTACCTTATAAAATATAGCATTCTATGTTGTGTTTAATTTCACAGCCACCCCCCCATCCTTTTGGAAGAAGGTGGGTTACGTGCCTTCCTGTAAAGTGTGAACTCCAATTGTTTTGTTCACTTTCGAACGCCCCAGGCCCTCCGCTACCCCTCTTTCTGCCCCTTCTCTGACATCTCTCAGTGGAAGATCAATCTTCACTTTTGACTGAACAGACTGCCCCAGCCCTTCCCCATGACAGCAGGAAGAGGGCTCTCCTCATCCTTGCGGCTCCCTGAAGTTTATGATCAGTTTTGTGGGGCCACGTTGTTACCTCCATGCCTCAGAGACCATGCACTTGAGCAGCAGCCGCTTTTTACTCTGCACCTTGTGCTGATAGCATCATTTCCCCAGGAAAAGGCAAGACAGTCCTGTCCCTCCCAGGGCGTCTGCCATGTGTTGATTTTTTTAAGGATAATATTTCTGGCGGTTGAGCAAACGAGGCGGGAAATGGCTTTTGCGGGTGATTAAATGCTGAGATGATGTGGCAGCTTTCGTCTGTGGCCATGAGTCGCAATTACCTGACAAGAAAGAGAGATTTTACCTGACAAGAGAGATTTGACCAAGAGTCCATCTGTGAGCCTTGGTTCTGAGGGCAGTGGGCAGTGAAGAATGACACCCAGGACATTTAGGACCAGGAGCTGAGAGCACAAAGGGAACAAAGAGGAACCATCATGGACTCTAGTCCTATCATCGCTGCACTTGATGTGCAACCTTGAACAAGTTGTTTTCCATTTATACCTTAGTTTACATCTTTGTGAAAGGACGGGCTTGAACTAGATAATCTCCAAGGTCCCTCTTAGCACTGAGATTTTATGATTTTATGAACTTCAACAAGCAGAGATATTTCTATTTAGGCTTGTTTTATGTTCTAATTCCCAAGGACATATTTCTAATGGACTGTACTCCAGAGACTCTAATTATTTCTTGTTAGCCAAGAATAATTTTAGCAAGCAGCAGTAAGCTATGAGGACTCTGGTATGTGTGTGTGTTCAGTTTAAGAGTGTTCTGAGAATTCAGTTTAACTCAACAAGCATTTCTTGAGTATCCACTCTTGGGATGAAGTATGGTACACTGCAAGCAACATAGAATTTTGAGTTGAAAACTTGGATTTTAATCTGTGATTTGCTATTGGTTGGCTCTGGCTTTGGGCTCTTAAGTAACTTAAGAGTTACTTAAACTCTCTGAGTCTCAGTTTCTCTATCTAGGAAATAGAAAGAATTCCTTCCTCATTGAGGAATACGTGAGAAATTGCGTCTAGTGCAATAGCACAAGGCTTGAGGCATTTCTATGCTTTATAAATGTTACTTCTTTCCCTACTAGGTGGCAGGCCCTGATTAGGTGTCAGGAATACAAAAACAAATTATTTCAGGGGTTCCTGCCTGCACGACATCCACTGAGCTTCAGGCAGACAGGCACCCAGTCTACGATGAGGTATCTATCAGCACGAGGTAAAGATGCAATGATTTGGGGCACAGAGAACTTCATCTTCAGCTTGCAGAGTCATGAACTAGCAAGCCAGTGGCCAGTGACAATCAGGAAATGCAAACACAGTGCAGCTGCGACTAGTTCTGTAAAGACAGAATGACAGACTTCAGTGCTACTTTGGGCTTAGGCACGGCATTTACACCTCCCTCTTGCCAGCACTGTACTTGGATTCTTCCAGACAGAATAGCATTGGCACTTGTGTACCCAGTGCTGGACTAGCACCATGCCGAGGGGGTGGTAGGGTTCTCCAGATTAGGAGAAACAGCCCGCTGAAGACAAGGTCTGCTCACTTGAATAGCAAGAAGCAAGAGGCAGAGTGTGTAGTTGTTTCCAACTAGGACAAGTGCCTAATGATGTAGCCCTTCTTCCCTTCCTTTCCTTTCATTAAATAAGCAGATGTTGAACACTGTGGGTGTCCAGATGCTAAGGCTCTTAGAGTGAGCAAACTTGGTACTTGCCTGTGAATGATTCCAGTCTGACTGGGGAGACGTCAAGTATTCTTAGCAAAGTATGATGGCTGCTAAGGACATGGGGACATTGTATGGGGGCCAGCGCAGGGTACAAGGTGAGAGTCTACCTGGATGTGAGGAAAATGTGATTGCATCAAGACATAGAAAGAAGAGGTTCATGGAGTCCGTAGTGGACAGGGGAGGCTTGCTGGAGGAAGGGATCTTAGCACTGTTTACTCAACTCTTCCTTCAGGCCATGGACCTCCAGCACGCAGTGCAATTCTCTAATGCTCCCCGAGGTTTGGAAATTCTTGACTCTATTTTGAGTTCTTTCTGCCAGGCCAGCTCGATGTTGCCAGACGTGGCAAGGGTAGTTGGAGTTGGCATGAAGCCCTTATCTAAAAGTCAATTGCATTTGCCTTCTGAAAATGGGACAAGATATTTATGCTTAATAGTTGGGTATTTTTGTTGTTGACTTTTTTAAAACTTTTTTTTTTTTTCAGGTCACACTCTGCTAGTGAAATAAGATTAATTTAAAATGGAATTAACTGTCTGTTCCATGTAAGACAACCTTGCCGAATAATTACATCAAATATAGTTTGCAAGGAAGGTTGTCTTTTTATCTTTCTTAAAAGGCAGTCCAGAATATAAACATGTGCCACGCTTGCCTCTGAGAACCAGCCTGTTCTTGAGTTTTTACTCTATCTCTGTACCAGCTCATCCTTCTCTGAGAACCTGGGTCAGGCAAAATTGTAATAATCTTATATCTCAGAACTCAGAGAACCTTTCTGTGCCATCTTCACTGAAGATATCAGCTTTAATAAAAATGAAAGTACCCAGGCTTATTCAGCAGCAGGAAAAATAAATTAAAAAGGCTCAGAAAGTCCCGCATAGTTCCTCTTTATTATATATAGAGACAAGACAAGACCTAAAGGAGAGACAGAGATGCTCATCGAGTGAAGGGGATCAGTGGGGTGTTAGGGAGCAGGGACTCTTTGCTTCCTTGCACATGCTCAGGTCACAGTGGAGCTGTGTCTTTGCAGATGTCCGCGGCTGTGTCCTCCTTCTGGGAGCCCAAGGACGACCTTCCTTCTGACCCTGTCTTCTCACGTTTAGGGAGGTTGGCTGAAAATGGGCTTACCCTTGAGGAACTTAGAACTCAAGATGACGGTAAAAATATTCTTGCTCAACATGTTCATTTTGCAAACGAGGAAACTGAGACCCAGACAAAGGAAAATCAGTGGCTTCTTACTGTCTCTTAACAAGTGCGTGGGATGCGTGAGAATCTGTGGCTGAGCTGAAGGAGTGGTTCCCCAGTTCTACACTGAGCAAATGGGAAGCAAGTGGGGTGAGAGCTTGACACTCCTGATTCCCAGGCTGTGTGCTTCATACCACCCCATTCCCACTTGCTTTAGTTAAGTGAGGGGCGTGAACTGAGCAAAGACTGGACGTTTCCGCGGGCTGTGACTTGACTTTTACAACCTATTCTTTCTGATTCCACCATCTTAGTGGTTTTCAACTGGGGGAAAGTTTACCTTCCAGGGGGTATTCAGAAATGTCTGCAGACATTTGTCACAACCTGGGGAGAGTGCTACTGGCATCTAGTGGGTAGAGGTCAAGGATGCTGTTACATATCCTGCAATGCATAGGACAACCCCTCACAACAAAAAATTGTGCAGCCCCAAACATCAATAGTACTGCTGTTGAGAAACTCTGTATATCTAATTGTGTGTGTGTGTGTGTGTGTGCGCGCGCGTGTGTGCGTGCGTGCGCGTGCGTGCGCGTGCGTGCATGCGTGGAGGTGTATTTGAAAGAAAGGAGAATTCATTGAGACTGAGGGAGGGTGCTGATATCATTTTGGGAGTGAATTGGGCTTCTATTTTACAAACTTGCCTGAAATCTGAATTTTACATCTAGCTTGTTTAAAAAAGATGTATTCCCAGATCCCTCTCTATAGATACTGAATCAGAATCTCCAGGAGTGGACCCAGGGATCAATATTGCTATTCTGCTCCAAAGGTGATTGATTCTGACATGGAGCCTGTTTTGGTAAATAATGGATTAGGTAACAGTGCTAGCTGAACATTTGTTATTTGTCCATTCAGATAAACTTGGATATGAACCTCAGTGCTGCCGTTTATCAACTAAATGACCTTGGACATGTCACATATTCTCTGAACCTGTATTGTTTCTTCCTTGAAGAAAGGACGGCCACATCCATTTCATGGTTTGCAGTGAGCATACAATGAGATAACCTGCATTGAGGCTTCTGGGCAGCAGCAGGTGTTCATACTCATGAGCCTATTGTGTTTGGTAATAAGGGACTTAACAGTCATCAACCACTTATATTTCAGGCACTGTCTTAAATGACTTCACAGTATTTTTTTTTTTCACTTAGCTTCATAACAATCTTGTTTTAAAGCTAGGGCACATTCTAGGTACCCTGACTGTGGCAGGCTGAATAATGGGCCGCCAGGGCATCCACTTCCTCATCTCTGGACCCGTGAATGTTATCTCACATGGCAAAAGGGACTTTGTAGGTGTGATTAAGTTAAGGATCCGAAGATGCAAAATTATCTTGGATTATCTGGGTGGGCTTGATGCCATCACAGGGGTCCTTTTAACAGGGAGACAAGAGGTCAGAGGAAGTAGAAGATGTGACGATGGAAGCCAGAGGTTGGAGTGATTCGAGGGGTCATGAGCCGAGGAATGCTATTGGCTTCCAGCAGCTAAAAGAGGCAGGAAATGGATTCTCTCTTAGAGCCTGCAGAAGGTCCAGCCCGCCGACACCTTGATGTTAGCCCTCTAACACCCATGTTGGACTTTGACTTTCAGAACCATAAGAGAATAAATTTGTGTTTTTAAGTCACCAAGTTGTGGCCATTTGTTAGAGCAGCCCTACGAAGCAGATACACTTATGATGGTCTCACGCCCACAAATCCCGAGTGGTAAGAGCAAGATCAGGCATCTGCTATCTACCCAGTTAGAAGAGAAACACACACACAACTGAAAAGGCTGGGAGAATTCGCATCGAGGGGAAAATAGAAACCTAAGAGGAGAAGTTGAGAGCGAGGATCTTCCCCACTGGCACTGTTAATCCCGGGGAACTCCTTGCAGGAAGTGAGAAGGCTGCCATTTCCTGAGGCCTCCAGCTGATGTTTGTAAAGGCATTTTGGTATCTCGGAAATGTCTCCTCTCTTACCCAGTGGTCCACTGACCCTTTAGATATTGAGCCTTCGGTCTGGTCTCCAGCCCTCCTGTCCCAGATGGCATGGTGGCTCCTGCTGCTAGCTTACATATTTCAGAAGCGGCTTGTCACCCCCTCCCCTGTCCTCCAACTCTGATTAGAGAAGATGGCAGGCGAGGCCCTCTTCATTCCCCTTCTTTGCCACTTTGCAAGTCTCTACTCTCCCCAGCCTCACCCTGCACTACCGTGTGTCAGTTGATGAGGGCGGTGTCAGTGCTGACCAGCGTGGTTGTTAGAGGTCTGAATTATTTAAGGGATGTGCATGTCTTTCACCTCTCATTCATCAGAGGGAGGCTGGCCAGGCATATTAACCTTTAGCACATTACTATTTTGCTGGTGGGAAGGAGGAGGAAGGTGGGAGTTGGGGCAGGGGGTGGAGGCAGGGGTGAGGGGTGGTACAAAGAATGAATTGTTTGTGTGGTGGAGGATTGGGAAGAGTTGCCCTGAGAAAAAAGGCAGATAGAAAAAAAAAAGCTGAGTGTAATTTGATAGACTATTTTTGGCTCTGAGACACTGAATTGGAAATGCAGGGGAACTAGCACGTCACACGTTCGGAGGAATCTGTGAGCTTATGGACCAATATGATCACTATAATTATAATACTAATAAATGTTCTCTCATGGTGTGACTTGTGGAGGTCACCTTGAGATGAGAAAGCGAAGAGGAACAAAGGAGGAAAGGGAAGTTATTAATAAACCTTAGCCTCCACCCCCCACCCCTCAGAATTCGTGCATCCTTTCCCACACTGAACCCTTCTGTGCTCGCCTCCCTTGCCCAGACTTTGATGACAGAGGAGCCCACTTGGTCCAGTGTCACGAGCCCTGGGGAGCTGCTGTTATTTCCAGAGGGACCGTTTTGTTAGAGGATATGGCCACTTCTGGTCTGGTCCCTATTTGGACCTGGAAGGGCTTCTGATTCAGTAGCGTGTTTTCCTTTTGTGGGGTAATGGGATTTGGAACTGGATCTCTGGGTGGGCTGAGAGATAAGGACTATCTCTGCTAGGATATGCTGAACTCAGGCTCTAAAACCGTATACCTTCAGAGGGAGGCGAGGCCAGCGCCCAGCTGAGATGGGCACCACCCGGGAGTCACTCGTGTCCTTTGTCAGTCATCCAACAGTTGCTGTGTCTGTTGGATGATCCTCATCTTACAGGGGACACAGAAATATCAGATAAGATCTCTCTTCAGGAGCTTGCTGTCTCCTTAGGGAGAGAATAATAATACGCAGGTACTAGCTTTAGAATATTATTGTTATTCTTGTCACCAGCACTGCTAGAAAAATATCAGAGAGCAATATAATTATGAGATACATTATATAGCTTTATTGTACTACATACTACTACTCCTACTAGTGATAAGTGGAGAGCACAGTTGTACCAAGATAGATGTTTTGGACATGAAATTAGTATCACTGCAGAGATTACAGAGTAGAAAACTGTAGGCGGATATAGTAGTAATACTGATGTCTAACACCTGCAGAATGTTTTCTAGTTTGTACCCACCTTTACGTCCACAACAGTCAACTGCAGCCCAGAGAAGTTAAGTAGCTTGCTTATATCACGCAGCTGGTAAGTGGAAGAGGCAGAGTTTGAGTCCTTTGTGATGCCAAGGCCAGGATTGGTTCTACCCACCACAGCTCCCTACCCCACAGATTATTATGTATTCATATATGGCGCAAGTGTCCCAGTGCTTTGTGGTCTAAAGTCCTTTCATAATGTCATCTCCTTTGAACCTATCAGAGAGGGAGTGATGAGATAGGGTTGGATTTATGCTGGTATTTCAGAAGCAATCACTTGTTCGAGGACATGGCTTCAAGCCATCCACTCGTTTATGTGTTAGGAAGGCATGGTGACTCCTGGAGAAAACACACAAAACTCTCTCTCACTCAAAAATATACACCAATAAAAGAAGACGAAAAAAACATACAGAGCAAACAAAAACCAATCATAGAAAGCTGCAAGCAAAAAGAACACTTAGCTGTGTTGGTACACCTATACCTCACTACCTGCCAAGTATCAGATCTGCTTTCCTACATTCCAGAAAGGCCACAGGAGATGATGCATGGTGTTCACCTGGTTCTCTCTTTTCCTCTTGCCCAGTCGGGCATATATAGCCATGCTGGTTTTTGGTATTGGGGGGACCTTTTTGCTCCTCTTCCCTGCATCCTTGGGGTCCACGCCATTCCTCAGCCATCATTTGCATAGTGGGGTCTCCTTCAGATAAAGAAAATGAGATGGAATTAAGATGGAGTTATCGAGCTTCACAGACAGTGCTGATTTGGTTTCTATGTGTAGGGTAAGGTGCGTGTGTGTAGGTGTGTGTGTGTACCCACAGACATACTCACAAGCATGCCTGGGCCAGATTCTCCCTCCACACTCAATAACCTGGAGCAGGATCTGCCATCTTGTGTATGGATCATTCGGATTATCAGTTCCAAGGCAGCTTTATTATTTTAAACCCCCCTTTATGATATTTCCTGTGACTGACAGTCATTGTCATATTTCTGCCTGATACCCACTGAGCCTGGAATTGTTGATTTGGCATAGGGCTGTGTCACCTGGCCGTCTACCATTGCTCACCCACACTCAGCCCACTGTTCATTTCAGCTGGCCTGTTTCCATCAGGAGAAGGCAGGAGCTGAGGAACCAGACAGAATGGCCTAGGGTCACCCTTTGTCTGGGATTGTGTAGCTTCTCTGGAGTGGGCTTCCCTGAGCATCCTGTTGCTAAAAGTAGGGAGGGCATGGTAGTACTAGTGAGACTTTAAGAAGAGATTGCAAAGGTATCTAATTCCTCTTTCTCATCAATGCAGTAACCACACCTCACGAATGGTCAGCCGTGTTTCTGGAGAGCTGTAGAAACGAGGAGCTCACTCTGTTCCGAGGCAGCTCATTCCATCGTAGGGTTAGCCCCCTCTTCCTTATGTCTAGTCAATGTGTGGCGAGATGGGAAGAGCACTGGGCTAAGAGTCAGGCATGAGCCTAGGTTCTCCTGATGCTCTTACCATAAGCAATGGGACCTTAGGCAAGTCACATAATCTGACTAGGTCTCAGTTTCCTCCGCCAGTGAAATTGTGGGGAAGGATGAGTTGGAGACTGGGTTTCAGATGATGCTCTGAGAAGCTTGGACTTTCTGAAAGGTTCCTCGGGGGCTGCAAAAGAGATTGAGGTGGGGGTTAAGTGCTGGATGGGACTCCAGCCATACTAAATGGTAATAGTTATGATTTTGTGTTTTATATGCTAGGCTTTGAGTAAATCACTTTTGTAGAAAAACAAGTTTAAAAAACAATAGGACTAGTTCAAGGTCCTTTCTAGTTCTAAGTTTTTATGATCTTTAAAATCTGTGGAAATTACAGTGAAGTCAGTTTAGTAGGATAATACTATTTTAAATCCATTTTACACAGAACAACTCTAACCTCTCTTATAAGACAGCTGTCCTACTATCTCTAACTTTTCTAAAGTCCATTCCTGCGGATTGTGAATGTGAATATTACATCCGAGGCAGCCCTGGCCAGAATGGTGAATTCAGAGAGGTTGGTTGTGTTGTCCTCTTTCTTTACTTTCTTTCCAGAGTTACTCTCTTCTGTCCCAAGGGCCCCTCTGATCTCTCATTCTCCATAGACCACTGGACCTGGCCAGCTCTCACCCCGAGGAAGTTATCTGATAACCTACCCTGGATGAAGTGCTAGCTGATGGTACTCTAGAGTTTTAATATACTCCAAATTATTTGGGATTTTTGAAGCCTGAAATCTTTAGGACTTCTAAACCTGGTCTCAAAAAAGAATCTCTCACGATGAAGTCTGAGGTTCTATGATAACTTGCATCGCAGGAAGTCGTGTGTGTGCATGGGCTGTGTCCCTCAGCTTCTTCTCCATCTCTTCCTTCCAGTGTGTTTGCCTCAGAGATATATTTCCAATTTGCCTTACAGAAGTATTTCCAAAAACAAATCCCCCAGAATACACTTCCTAAATGCTCTAAGATAAAAGGATTCTGCAGCCAAATGCCTTTGGGAAAATGCTAGGTATTACGTTTTCCTCTTAGGGATTCACTGTGCACCCTGATCTCTTTCAGGCTCTCAGAAATCCATCAGGGATAAGTCCTGTTTATCTTTGTTTAATCTAGTGTTTTCCAAACTATTTGACCACAGTATTCTATTTTATGCTAAGTAACAACTGTTCATATCCCTCGGGTTGGGTTTTCCCTGGGACACCGTTGGGACATTCTGGAGCAGTGGTTCTCATCTGGGGTGATTTTGCTCTCCATGGGATATTTGACAAAGTCTGGTGACACTTTTTATTGTCATGACTTGTGGAAAGAGTGCTCCTGGCATCTAGGGAATAGAAGCTGGGGATGCTGCTACACATTCAAAATGCACGGGACAGACACCCACAACAGAATTATCTGGCTCCAGATGTCAACAGTGCCGAGATTGAGAAACCCCATTTAAGAGGTAGGAGGAACAGGGTCTATTTAAATGCTGTGCAAAGCCCTGCAAAATCAGATACTCAAGCCAGGCCTTTTGTGATGAGGAGTGTTTTCCAACAATGCTGTAAGAGACGCAGCTAGGTGATATTTCCCTGGACACCACCATAACAAATCCAGAGCTGAGCACTTGGTGTGGAGAGGCGGTACTCAGCTTCCCTGAACCCCCACGTGGGCAGGAATGAAAGTCCCTTTCTTATGGCAGGGCATCTGGGGTCAGGGCTGACATGGCGTGTCACCTCATTCCTGTCCCTCCTTCCCAGAATCAAGCGGTTTAGCATCATTATAGGAAGGACCTGTTTCCCAGCTTGCATGTTGAACTTTATTTATTTCTTTAATCTTGCTCCAAACCTCTTTTCTTTTTTTTTGGACTGACAGAGCTTGGCTGCTCCTTCTGGAGATGTTGACTTGGTGGGAAAAAAAATGTGCTTGCTGTCAAGCACAGGAGCGTTCCAAGGACTGAGATTCTTTAAGTCCTGGTGATTTATCTGTTTCCATAAAGCAGAGCAATGATGCTTGTTAGTCAGCAGAACTCACACCTGCAGCCTCCCTCCCTCCCTCCTCTGCTCAGCCGTGCTCCATATCAGGGAAGACGGAGAAGACTGTTCCAGTTCTGATTCTCTAAATCAGTGAACGTGGAGCTCTTTGGAGCTGTGGATCCCTTTGAGAATATGATGGAAGTATTAGAACTTCTTGCAGAAAACATACAGATACATGCACACAATTTTGCATGTGATTCGAGGTGGTGCATGGGCCTCTGTGTCCATGAGCTCAGAATTTGGCATGCCTAAACTATAGGACACTCTGTGGGGACCGTGGATGCTTTTGTGGCTGTGTATTGAGCATCATCATTGGAGTGTGCAAGGGAAAGAGGCACCTCAGTTCCTGGCCTCAGAGAACTGCTGTTCTTGTGGAATGGTAATTTAACACAGTGAGTTAGTAACTTGTATTTAGGCTCATTCATTCATTCATTCATTCAGCACACATTTATTTAGTTTCCATATGTCAAGTGCAGTATTAACCACTGGGGAGTCAAAGATGTTCCTTCTCAACAATAAAGAATACAGGAATGAAAAGAAAGACGACGAAAAAAGAAAATTGAATCCTGAAGGTAAAAGCTGGGAAGAGAGGCTTCAGGTTCAGGTGTAGAGCGTGAGCTGAGTGAGAGCAAGCTGTTTGGGACCAAGACTTCTTTTCTACGTGCATTGACTTCCCGGGTGCCTGCTAAGATCTGCCTGTTGGGATTGAAGAATTGCGCAGCATCAGACAGGGTCTGCCTCGTTACCTGGCACCTTGTCCTGGGCTTAAGCTTGGCCTGAGAAACACTTTAAGAATGATCCAGAACCTTCCAGTGTCCCAAGGCAGCACTGCCTACTTCCCCTTTTCAGTTTTCTCTGTAGAGCTGGGGACACTTGGGTGATGTCCCATAGTTGTTATAGGGAAGAAACAGATGACACAGAGAGGCTTTTGGGACTTGGCTCACCAGCTTTGGTCCACAGTCCCCATATATTTTTGCTGAAGGAAAAGGACATGAGGCATGGTGGGGGGTGTGTGGGGAGAGTGTGTACTGGAATCATGTTCTTGGTTCACTGCTGAGCCTGGTAAGGGATACAGCTGACTTTCTGATCACATATCCTTCCTGAGGGGCTCACAGATGATGTCTCTATAGAAGGAGAACTTTGCCGAATGATGAACATCTTTGCAATGAATCATATTGACGCCACGGTTACCTCTGTTCAGTATGCCTTGTTTGGGCTCCAACATGAATCATAATATTTCCAATAAAACAACTAGACCCCTCCTTTCTGGCTAGGACACATACCTTAGGGAGACTGGGAAGAGGTCGAGCTGGTCTGTTTGAGCAGCGAGTACTTTGAACTTAGCTACAATCCAGCCTCATCATCTGATCCTCGTGGGCAGGATGGGCAGGTGGGATTTCTTTTTCTAGAAACAGTTTGTCTCCACACAAGATTGTGATGTTCTCATCTGAAGAGGGACAGTGAAGTTCATAGTAGTTGGATTCAGAAGAGGAAATCACTTCTTTATAATTGGTACTTTTCATTTTTTTTAAAAAAAAAAATGCTCAGCACTAATACTTTAGCTCTGAATCCCCAGTGAACTGCAGCGTAGAGAAAGAGACCACACAGAAATTACAGTTGTAAGCAGGTAATGAGAACCAGCTACAACAGGCAGCTCTCTGCCTGTGAGAATGGGGGTTACAATTATAGATTTATATGGCTCCATTTTCTGCTTTCAATATAGCCTGTCGACGTCTCACACTAAGAAGCCCATTGCTGCGGCCTCGGTAGCCTCCTCCCAGCTTCAGTGTCAAGAGAGATTTATTATTCCTATATAGACTCTGCTCATAGCAACTTCCTTCAGATAGGTCCAGGGAGGGAGGATTTTATTTCATTTCATTTTGCTGAGAACAACGGCTCTGCAGAGACATTGGTTCTGTCTCTCAGGGTAGGCTCCTGGATCTAGGCGAAGAAGGCAGGGAAATCGAATCAAGCAGTGGCTGCATTGAAAGAAAACTAAAATAGAACCTAAAGGCCATTTATTGCTCACTGTGGGAACAGAAGATTGGAACAATAACCGTAATGTCCATCAGTTGGGAACTAGTTAAATCAGTTATGGTCCATCCATAAAATAGAATACTATGCAGCTGTTAAAAGGAATAAAGATTTATTTCCACTGATAAGGACTAATCTCCAGGACATAATGCAAACTGAGAAAAAAGTGCAGCACAATGTGTACTGTATGCTTCCATTTGTATAAAAGTAAGAATGATCTATCAGTGTGTACCTTGTGTCTATAAGGGTGATCTCAGGGAGGATTCATGAGGAATTTGTAATAGTATTTGCCACTGAGGACAGACTTGATTGAGGGTTGGGAAGGTAGGAAAGATATGTAGAAAACTCTTTTACGTTTCTGGATTTTTTTTCTTTTTTACTATTCTTGTATTACTTTCTCAAAAATCACTTAAGGCTAAAAAAAAAAAAAAAGAATTTCAAATCTAATCACGCCAGCAAGATTTGCTTTGGGAAGAAGGATGAGCAATTGTGATTTGAGTGAGACTAAGCGAAGCTACCCAGAAATGAAAAGTTGTCTCCAGGAACTCCCATTATTGTGTGGGATTTATCACTGCTAATGATAAGTAAGAACTGGAACCTGTCAGGTGAGGTATGATTTTACCTTCATTTATGGGGATAAATTGAGTACATTATGGTCCACATAAATTGCATTTGTACCACACCGATTTGTTATGTGCCACCTATTAAAGCTTCGACATTCCTCCTAATAACAGGATTTCCGCCACCCGGGCTCCCTGTCTCTTCTGTGATGGCTTGTTATTCTTCAGCATGGTTGGGGTGGTTGGTCTGTTTCTCTGGGGCCCTCAGGATTTCTTTCTTGTGAATCAGGGGTCAAAGAGATACTCTAAGTATTTGGAATGGCCAAGTGGGAGGCAGCAAAAGTGGTGAGACTTTGGCAATCAGAGTGGCATGCTCTTCTTGAAAACAACCAAATCCAGCTTGGAAAAAATATGCAGGTCATATCTTGTTGAAGATCTGGGGAATTCTACAATCCCTTTCCCAAGCCTTTCTCTGATAGTCCATCTTCCTCCTTCAGTAATACTCAGCCCTGTACATTTGATAGAAGCCTCACTAGTCAGAAAGCATCCTCCTGGTGTGGCTGTTGTGAGTCTATGGGGGAACGTTGACCAGATAGCTGGGAGGCAGCCTGATTCTTTGTATCTCTGTGTGTTCTGCCCCAAGATGTGGAAAAGGCATCTGGTCTCTTCCATTGGATGTCAGATTCCTGGAAGGCGAGGACTTGTTCATCTCCTTCCTTGGGGCAGAGGTGAACACATCTTGCCCTGGGCTGTTCTTTGAAAACCCAGGTCGTACAGGGCGTTTCTGGGTTATGGCATTGCAACTGAAAAGCTCTGTTCCCAGAGCCTATTTCTGTGATAAGACATGTGAAAACTAGAACAGAATTGCTGAGAAAATTAAATTAAACAAGTCGAATAATTCTTAGCAAAATAGTATTTGGAATAAGGACTTGGGAAGCATTACGAGAAAAATGATTGCCCTTTGAAAGTGTGGCTGTGAGTGAGTAGAGTTTGTCTTACTCTACTGCTACTCCATATAAAGAATATCTGTCCATGTGCCTTTGGGGGTGATGTTTCTTCTGTTTGGCTTTCTCTGGCTAGTAAGGATGTTGGCTGTCCCAATACCCAACTCTGTTGGATAATTCAGGATTTTCTCCCTTATCCTGTCTCTTTTTAATGGTTTGTCATGACTCAGAAATTCTTGTCACTGCTGCCATAACTCTCCTCGGTAACTCACTCAAACAGGAGTTTCTTCCCCAGAACAGGACAGCGAGAGCCCATCGAGGTTCCATATAACAGTTTCTCTCCTCCGCAGAAGCACCAGCATATAGACATTATCTGAATGCTACCCACAGTACTAAATAACACAATGCAGCAGACAGTGGTTCCTATAAATTACTGAAAACAGTGTTGTAAAGGCAATGTAAGATGCATAAATTCAAATATTTAGCCAGAAGCCCATTAACTTAAGGCAGAAGAAAGGAATAGCATTAACAAACCACTTCCTGGTAAGAGTTTGTGGTAGATGGGGTAGTAGTAGATGGGGAATAAAAAATAAGATATATTGGGAAGAAAGCCAGGGAAAAGAGAAAGAAATGAGAGGTCTTTTTCAAGATGGTAGGAGAGAAAAGTCTTACTGTCTTGAGTTGCAATCACCAGTAGACTGTCATTGGAAGGTCCCCTTGTTCTAACCGTTGGGATAGTCCTTCGCTGTCTCTGCAGTTTATAACTTACTCATTTAGTGGCTCATATGCCACCTATTCCCCAAAGCCTTCCCTGATATCCCAGATGAAAATAACTTTTCTTCTTGGATTTAACTGTTTTATTGCTCATCTCTTTCAGTGCTGTGCTAACTTTCTACTTTTATGATGGTTATTTGTGTCCCTGTATTTTTTTCTTCTGCAAAAATATAAGCTTTCAGAAGGCAGAGATTATGACTTAGTGATTGACAATTTAGCAACTATTTTAGTGAATGCTTATTATATACCACCCCCGGTGCTAGTGGGGGATCCTTAGATGAGCACAATGTGCTCTTAGCATGAATGTCATTTACTTTCAGTAGAGTAAAATATGGTTCTTTGCATAGTATATGTGCAGTCACTTTTGAATGAACCAAGATTGACCTTCTCTTTTCCTTGCTTTAAATATGAGGAAATTGAGGTTCATGGCTACTTGGCTTTTATAAGATGACACTCCTAGTTTGCATAAAGATGGAAACTCAGGCAACTCTATTTGATAGTCTATAAAGTGTCATTCTTTTGGCCAGTTTACTCATGGATGAGTAAGTGGGACTGGGAGAGCCTGGAAATAGCCCTGACCAACAGTTGGGAATACAACTTACAGGGTGCACTGAGAGCTGAAGAAAGAACATGCAGGAGCTATTCAAAGCAGGGCCAGTGGACTGGTGGGTATGTCTGAGAAAGATATTTCATGAACTCAGGAGGTCCTGAGCTCAGAAGACTGGTAAAGTCAGTGACACAGACAGCTTCCTCTTTAACTGGTCAACGTACAGGTATATGTAGACTTGTGGAGGTAATATGGATTTAGGACCCTGCAAACAAACATATATCTGTCCAAACTTAGCTTAAATCAGTCCCTTGACAAATTTGAAAAACAGTCTTTCCTTTTCCTGCTTGCTATGCAGGTAAGTTAGAGCTGGAAGATAACTCAGGAAGCCATCTGATCCGGCCCTCTGCCTTTATGGCAGTAAAATATTGCCTCTATTTAACAGATGACTTTTAAAAAGCTCAGTGGAGTTTAAGGGTCTAAAATGACCCAGGAGAGATCTGTGTCGATAATAACCCAGTGACAATCAATGGGGTATAGAGTGGCCACTTTGTGAACATTTTTTTTTTTCTGATTAGGATTTTGGTAGAAGAAAGCACTTAATTCAACTGAAACCCCAGGCTCCTCAGGGTCTGACTCTAAGGTCGTCCCTTCCACCCTCAGCTTGGAACACAGGAATGTTGGTGTCTAAAGACTTTACACTCTGGCTGCTGTGCTTGGGTGACACAGAAAGACTTAGAGGGGGTGCCCATGCTGCTCTGTGACGGTCTAGAGCTGAAGCAGCCACAGGCACCCGAGGCCAGAGTGTCTCATTAGCTCTTCTTTCTTTATAAGCAGATAAGTTTTTCTGTTGATACCTCAGGGATTATCCGGAGTTCTCTGTAACTCTGGGAAAAATGGAGCTCTTTCCCAATTAGGAATCTTTGGGTGGCTGTGGTCAGAGCAGATTTTTAGATTTTCTACATCTCTTTCCATGACAACATCAGTGACTCAAATCTTTTCCTAAGACCGGAGTTGTTATATTTTTGTTTTAGAATCAAATTAGAAAGAAGGGAGGGGAATAGGTTGGAGGCATAAGTGTAGAGGGAAACTTGGATGAGTGTCTACATTCCTTGCAAAGGGAAGCTCATGTTTTAGGGGTGATTCTGGTATAAATGAAAAACTCAGGGCCCAGGAAAAGTCAGAGTTATCCTAAAACACCATGGGCCTATCCTGTTAGAGGTATCTAGGCAACAAGGCTTTATGGGAAGAAGACAGAGAAAGTGAGACTGGACTTCCACACTAATGCTCCTGGCTGCAGCCTGTGTATCTAGTGCAGCTTTGCTGCTATTTAGTCTCATCCTCCCGTGGCACAGGCTTGGTTCCTCCTTTTGACTGTGTCCTATTCTGCTTTGCTTCACTAGGTAAGTATGTTAACGACTTTAGGAAACCATTTGGTCCTTGAAAGCAATGAGTATTTTATTCCCCTCTGATTGCTCATAGTGTTTATGCTGTTCCTGGCAGTTAGAAGAAATGCAATGAATATTTATCCTGATGGTCTTTGCAATATTTCCTGCTTTGGAAAGTGAACTTCTAAGTATTCTGGGTATTACGGTGGCGACAGTTCTTCATAATAATTATTTCTTTCCACAGAAGACTATTCAGAACCAATCTTCTTCATGAAACTTCTAGTGATTCTGATTTATATGGCCGTATCATCTCTAAATTTCTACACTTTTGTAGGTTGTGCATTATCCTTCCCCCTACCCGCTTCATCTAGCCTCAGGTAGATTATCGGCTCCTTAGGTCTTCCACAATGGCTGTGTCCCCACTTTGAGACTGAGTAATTTTGGGGGTTATTGATTTTACGAGTTTATCCTTTAACAAGGGGTTTCAGTGTATCAATATCATGGTGATAGAACTTAAATTAAGCAGTGTGTTGGAATATATATGTAGCAGAAAAGCTTTTTTATATGTAGAGAGAGAGTCCAGCACATTGCTCATATATATATATATAATATATATATTATAATTGCTTATATAAAATTATATGTTGTGTTATACACACGCACTTTGCCTTATTTTAATCCTCACAAAAAATCTGGGATAAACATCATTATTATCTCTATTTTTGAGAAAAAAAGAGATTCTTATCACTTTAGAAGTGAATTATTTTGAAGGTCAGGTGACATAATCTCATCTCATATGAGTGAATTTTTCTTTTTTTAACCTAGAGTGGCTGAATAGGAAATTGAACTCTATGTACAATAAACACAGACTCTACAATTAGGGTAATTACAGTAATGAATTTGCACTCTTGTTCTTGCCCAAGGTCACACAGCCAGTAATCTATGAACCTATAATTCAGTCTCAGGTCCACCTGATTCAAATGCTTCTTGTCCTTCCTGATTGAAAGGGCACAGTAATGGAGGGCTGTGTTTAGGAATTTGGATCTGCACCAAAGGTGGCCATTGAAAGCTTGATGGGGAACTAAGTGCAAGATTTGACAATGTGTTTTAATAGGATAACATTTCTAGAAGGTTGAAGCATGGGTGAGAAGCTGTGAGAAGGAAGAGGGATCAGTTAAAGTCCATGATATTACAGTATTGTAGGTAAAAGATGATAAAACTCTGGATTGAAGTCGTGGGAGTACAGAGGATGTGATAACAAGTTATCATTACAAAGATAGAGTTGTTAGGACTTAGTAGTTTGGGGAACAATCAGGTGAGTAATATGGCTTTTAGGTTTCCTGCTGTGGGTCCTGTGAACACCCTTGACACTACTGACCAAGAGAGGACTGCATACAGGGGAGTGGGCGTTTTATCTGGTAGAGGGGATGGAAAGAGAATATGTATGATTTTGACACATTATGATTGAAGTACCAGTAGTCCAAAAGGTTGCGGTGTTCTAGGAGGCATTTGGGTTTATAGTGCTGAAAATCAGGGAAGAGTTCTGAAACGTTAGCATTCATTGGCACTTAGGTGGTAATGAAGCCATCGGAGTAGATTAAATGTCCCAGGAATAGAGTATTGAGAGAGAGAGAGAAAAGAGTATTAGAGAGAGAGAGAGAGAGTGTGTTGAAGGCAGAACCTGGCAATGACCAAGATTTAAGGGGCAGAGTGAGGCAGGTCAGGGTGGCAAAGCCAGAAAAGATGCCAGCAGACTGTTAGGACTGTAAGGACAGGCCTTTGTCTCACCTCAGTTTCCAGGCCAGATAAAAGTACCATGTAGCTGCTGTTGTCCTTGGCTGCTACTTCTGAAGAGTTCTAAGATCTCCTTTTCTGGATCATTCATCCCTGAATTTCTGGAACAGTCATGATTCCAAATATTTTGTTGTCAGACTTCATGCTCATAATTTTGTCAGGTATTTGTAATCAGGTTTTTGGTTTGGAAAATGTCATACACTTATTGCTCATCAGCTCTCTGGAGTGAAGCATGAGGTATTTCCCAGGGTGCCTGTTTTCCTGCAAGAGCTGATGGTTGAGAGAGTTTTTTTATCATAAAGCCAAAATGATAAAGAGCCAAATGGCTGATATAGATGGGAAAGACAAATAGTGATAAAGGAAAGTCTGGGACTCAGAACAGATGTCTGAAGTATGCGATGGGGAGTCCATCAAGAACCCACAGGGGAAATAGATACAGAATTCTGGGGAAATGGACCAAAAGACCTTCCAGAAGGATTTAAATAAAAGATAAAGAATGAATATCAGGGTAGAGTGTGTGTGTGTGTGTGTGTGTGTGTGTGTGTGTGTGTGAATGTGAGTGATTATTATCCAGCATAGTCAAAGAGGAGGGGATTTGGAAAGTCATTTCAGTAGACAACACATACCTACACACCTTCATGGTTTTGCTGGAAAGTCATTTCAGTAGACAACACATACCTACACACCTGTCCTGGTTTTGCTGCCAGGACAAGGAGACTGGCTGGGTAACAAGGAAACTCAGGAAGGACCACGTTGGAATTGAACTCCTTGGCTAAGTACATTGTCCCTCTAGATGTCTTAGTCTGACACCCACCTAGGGCTTGGTGAGATGAGAAGCCTGCTTTTCCCTACCCTAAGGAAGGCCCTTGATGGACCTAGTGGGGGATATGGAGATGCTGAAGACAAACCGCAGAGGGGCCGATCACTGAGAACAGCATTCTCAGACACATCAGACCCAGTTTCTCCTTTCTGTAACAAGTGTTTTGAAACACTCACTTTACAGCACCGAAATGAAATTCAGAGATAATATCGCCTGCCTACACACATAATTAAAATCAGTATAATGCCCTAACTCTAATATGAAGAAGACATAAATGGAGAGTAATTTATAACAAAATGCTTATATTTCGATAAATGCTCAGGTATGGCAACACTAGAAGATATAATGAAATCATCAGGTGCTTGTTCCTGTACATGTGATCACTATGAGTAAGAGAGCTACAAAAGCAACTTGACATAGGTGTGTGGTATTGGCAATTCAAACACTATAAATGATGTTGTCATCTAGTATGCGATTTTTTAAAAATGGCAAATCCTTTTTTGTAAAGTTATTTATAAAACAAAAAGCATTCTTCCATCAAATTCCATGGTAGTTGTATGCCTAGAAAATTCACTCTATTAATACTATGCAAAAATATTTTCCACTTATATGTAGAATGAATTTAAGTCCTAGGCTGGCTTAATGACAAACGGATCCTTCTCTACAAGAATGTCTGGTGGCTATTTCAAGCTCTTTGAGATGGGAGATAATTTTCCATGGTACTACACAGAATAGGACGATCAGCATTCTACTTCTGTCCACTAAATCCAGTATTACCTCATCTCATGAAATTTTCAAAAGGCTCCCTAAAAGCCAATAGCCCTCCTATTGATAACCCATGTAAGGTGTCCAATCAAGCATGTATATTAAACAAACAAACAAACAAACAAACAAACAAACAAACAAACAAAAACTTCCTGGTGGCCAGAAAAGACCAGTTCTACTAGGAACTGAAGAGCTCCAGCTATCCTACCAATTCTTGGTACCCATAAGGAGCTGTCCCTGGTGATGCTTAGTCTTTGGTGCATGCTAATTTGATTAAACAAACATCAAGCCCTTTGTGCCACCATGACCCCTCTTTGATCCTCACTCCTTGATCCAAGGCTCTAGCCACCAACTTTAGCTTTCTTCATAACGCGAGTTATGTGCACAATAGCCAGGACATCATCCAGGCCTCCTTGCCTTGCTTCGGACTGAGAAGCATCCTGAGCAGTGGTATGGCTTTGGCTGAACCTTCTTGATTGGATCCAAAGGAGGAAAAGATTACAACTTCTAAGATGTTTTATAGGAATCCTCAAGGAAGAATTCCATGAATTGTGCACCTTTGAGCTGGGTAGAACATAATCGTTTTCTCATATTTGGATTTAGTAGGCTCTGAGGTTTCTGCAGTTCTGTATTTGTGAAAATACTGTCAGTGCTATACTTACAGTAGCCAAAGCTCTTAATTGTATTTTCCAAAGTGTGAGACTTTTAGGAGTTCCTCTAGTACATGGATGTGGCATTTAAGTAACATTGGCTCATTTGGTGAGATAATTAATCACTTATCATCTGCTTTAAAGCCCGTTAGTGCATCAAGGAGAATATCTTTTTTGGGGGCTAGTGTGTCTTTAACACCGTTCTAACACTTGATAACCTCCTATTTTAATAAAGAAAAGGTCAGCTTCAGACTCAGAGCCCATAGCAGGGGACAATATTGACTACTTGAATGGCCTTATTTTCCATGCTTTGCAATTATTTTCATGATTACACTTATGGCAGGTGATACTGATTTTCCATTTTGGTAGTAATACCAAGTTTTCTTTCAAAACCAATTAATTTTAATAAAAAGAAGAGGCAATTTAAAGAAATACATTAGGTTTAGTTCAGATATTACATAGATGTCTCTTGCAAAGAAGGTGGTACGTGAATGATTGACATTAAAGAAACATTGCCATTTTGTATCATTCATGGGGCAGGTGACTCATTGTAAAACAAGTTCTGGGGCAGAGACAGGTCACACTTTCAGGGTATTGGCTGGTTGTCAGTTCATTAAATTATTGGTCTCTTGCACAGACCCACTCCAGACTATTTACTATTCTTGTTGCTGTCTTTGTCTCTGGGTAGGAAGGCAGCATGTTAATGCCTCATATAATTGGTGATGGATGGCCCCAGCCTGTCAGTCTCTGACACACTGAGTGTTCAGTAATTTCATTATCTGCCCATTTCTCTACTCTTTGCAGCCTAGCACTTATGACAAGGTGGCATTCATCCTTAATGACATAGGATGAGCTAGGATTCCCAAGAATCATTCTGCCTTTAGGAGGGTGAAATTCTTTGAAAGAAAGCATTTCCTATTTCCCCTCCTCCATTTAGAATGAAGCAGGAAACTGGGCCAAGAGTATTTGCTGCTGCAAAAATAGGAAAGGAAGAATAAATATCCTAGGTAAGAAGTCTGTAAAAATAAAATCTTTAGTGACTAATGACAGTTGCTTGGGTTAAATATTTTCTAACTCAAAATGGAGTTTTAAATTTTCTTCCCCTAAATATGATTTAAAAACACATTGCTGTAGATTGGATGTACACCAAATAAATAAGATCAAAGAGCCACATTTGCATTGGTTTGATGAAGCCAAGCTGTTTGCTAAGCCAATCTTGGCCAATTTTGCTGCTCTGAAAAAGGTGGTAAAAGCTTGAATTAGAATCAAGACTGATCTTTCAAAAATTGAGAGACGGTCCATAAATGTGCTGGGTACTTACGATATTGGCTGCGATTGTTTAACTTCTATGTGTCACATACATTTATTTCACCTAATCTTTACAGCAAAGTGTAGCTTCAGAGAGGTTAAGCATCAGAGAGGGTTAAGTCAATTGCCCAAAGGCATACAACAGGCAAGGTGAGCCTGGAATTTGAATTATACATCTCTAGCTAATGTCTCTACATCCAACATCCTTGCTTTTGGGACTTAGCTACCTCTAACCTGGGTGGAAACATTCCCTCTTGCTTTTTTTTTTTAAATTGGAAAACTCTCCCAAAGATAAAAATCACCTTGGGAGATTGAAAAAAAATCATTTTGGATGTTTGGGGGAAAAAAAAGAAAAAACACACACACACACACACACACACACACGTTCCCAGTCCCGAACACAGATCTATTGAATCAACATTTCTGAGGGTGAGGCCTGATCGATTATCTAACAAGCTTAGCAGATGTGTTCAGTTATCAGGAAAGATTGGGAAACAGTATATAAAATTCATATGGGTAATCCCAGGGGTTAATAACCAGGAAAGACCTGGGTACTGCCTAATCAGAAAAGACCTTGGCTCCAGCTGGAGTGGGTTCTAGAGATCCTTTTGATGCCAACCAGGCCTTTGCTCCTTAGTGTAGGATATGAGAAAAGCTTGTTGGTCTAAGTGGCATGTCTGGGGCTACTTGGGTGGAGTTGGGGCAATGGGGAACTTGGAGCAGCAATAGCTTTTTACTAATGGGCCTAAGAGTATGTCAATATTTTAACTGGTGTGGATGTGTCGGTGAATACCAGTTGAGTATCAGCCCTGGTAAGCCTCATGAGAGAAATTGCAAGCTGGTGGTAAAGGCTTCTTTTTCTATAAGTTCCATATTTCTCCAAACCTTGAGCCATCTGGATGAGAATACAGGGAAGCTCTATTTAAAAATGTAACTTTGATACCACTACACACCTATTAGAATGGCAAAAATCCAAAACATTGACGACGCCAAATGCTGATGAGGGTATGGAGCAACAGGAACTCTCATTAATGGTGGGAATGCAAAATGGTACAGCCACTTTGGAAGATAATTTGGCAGTTTCTTACAAAACTAAATATACTCTCATCATACGATCCAGCAGTCGTGCTCCTTGGTATTTAACCAAATGAGTTGAAAACATATGCCACACAAAATCCTGCATATGGATGTTTATAGCAGCTTTATTCATAACTGCCAAATCTTGGAAGGAACCAAGATGTCCTTCAGTAGGTGAATGAATAAACAAACTGTGGTACATCTATACAATGGAATAGTATTTGGCTTTAAAAAGAAATGAGGCACCGAGCTATGAAAAGACATGGAGGACTGTTAAATGTATATTCGAAATGTAGGAAACTAATCTGAAAAGGCTACATACTGTGTGATTTAAACTATATGACATTCTGAAAAAGGCAAAACTATGGAGACAGTAAAAAGATCAGTAGTTGCCGGGAGTTCACGGGGGAGGAAGTAGGTGGAGTACAAAGGATGTTTAGGGCAGTGAAAGGATTCTGCATGATACCATAATGGTGGATACATGTCATTATATATTTGTCAAAACCCGTAGAATGTGCAACACTAAGAGGGAATGTAAAATATGGGCTTTTGAGTTAGATCTGGTCAGTCCCTAGAAGTACTTGAGCATATAAATTTCCTTCCTCATCCATGCTTCTTCTGATGACTAGGCTCATCCTCCCCTTATGCAGCTAGATTCAAAAAGCACCTCTTCTGTAAAGCCCTGTAAAGTTACCTGATTCCTGTAGCCAGGACTGAGTCTTTCTTCCCTCAAATTTGTAGAAATTTATGACTTTTATTGCTCTTTTTTTACTTTGTATTTTCACTTCTTTCAGTCTAGAAAAGCAGCTTTAATGTAGTATTCACAAGCACAGCCAGATAGCCTGGGTTCAAATTCCATTTCAGCCACTTTTTGGTGTCACCTTGGGAAGTCACTTCATCTGTTTATACTCAGGCATCTCATCTGTATACATGGAGAATTAAGAGGGCCTGTCTCATATGGAGTTTAGGGCTAATAGATTAGGGTAGAGCAGCTCTTATTATTTGTTTTCTACTTCCGCCCCCCTCCCCCACCCCACCCCGCCCGGCCCTTGGAGGGAGACAGTGTAGGGGAATGGACAGGCTCTGTCTTTAATTCCAACCTTGGAAAAAAGTATCTAACCTTTTGAAACCATAATTTCCTCACTTGTAAATGGAATTAAAAGTGCCTACCGTTCGGTATAATCTCGAGGGTTGAAACATATCGCCCCTGTAAAAGGCCGAACTTCGTGATTGGCTCAGTCGGTGCTACTGTCCCTTTTGTGACTGTCACTCATGCTGCCATAAACACAGCGAGTGTGTGAATGAATGGATTATGTATTGTGGTGCAATGCAAATGGAATCTTTGAGGGTAAGGTACGAATCCGTTGCGAATATAATTTTTACATTTTAGGACTTTCATCTGGGCATGTATGTTTTGAAGCAGAGCCTGAAAGGAGAAACTAAAGCCTTGAGGGATGTATTTATTTCTAACACCAAAACCGTACGTGAATTTATAGATATGTGAAAGCTTATAATTTCATTGTGGTATACAGCAAGGGCAAGCTTCGGATCCCGTTAAAAAATTAAAAAGTTTTACCACTTCTGAAGGTCTTAAGTTTAAACACTGATAAGAATAGAACTTACAAGGATTTTGAAAGATCCTGGCTTCTTTGATGCTAAAATGGGAATTGTATTCTCTGAGATCTATTTCCCGTTGCCAGTTCACTAAGCAATTGTTCACATTATTTCTTTTCTTTTTATTATATTTTAAGCCGTTTAAAATATTTTGGTGAGTCATTCTTCTTAGTAATTAGATGTAGTGATTAGAATACCTTTTATATTCTGAGGCATTAAGTTTCTTTTATACACCTCAACATCATCATATTCAGTAATGACCTAGTATTAACAATGGTTTCACAAAAATCCTGAACCTCTGAAGCCAAGAGATAGTGAGCCTGTCAGGTGAGGAAACGGAGGACCTAAACTTTCCTTATTCTGGTTATATCGGACAATCGATTCATCAGGACAAGAAAATAGAAGAGATGAAACACTAAAAAGCAACTACAACAGAGATTAGACTTTGTAGGGTTTTCAGAAAGTTGTTTTTTAATGTCTTGTAATAATTCTTGGAACTGAGGTAGCACTTTTCAGCCTGAGCTGATAGATCTCTTTGGATTTAAAGAATGAGAAAACAGTGGGCTCATTCTGGGACTAGCCTGGAAGTAGCAGTTTTGGGAAAATGGGGGAATTTGTAGGACCGAAATCTTAGTTACAGCTCTGAGGCCCAGACTGAGCAAAAACAAAGAGAAGGAAGAAACTCAGTGTTGTCATAGTCTGGCCCAAGGGTCCAGTCGGGACCTACTGAGCATCTGCAGAATCCTTTTCTCTGAAAAATGAAGTATAAACAGAATCTGTTACCCTTCAAAGCTAAGAACAACTTCTGAAGGTGGAAGAGGTCACTTTTCTGGAATTAAGGCCAAGAGTCACTTGCTCAGAGAGGATTTTGGCAGGGGAGATGGTATAGAAGGCACCAAATTGAGTTTTCTCACTCTTTTTTCCCCTCCTACACACCTGATTAGTTAGGCCAGCGGGCATCTTTTAATATGATACCCAGAGCGTTGAGGCTCAAACAAGATAGAGATTTCTTTCTCTTTCAGGTCCAGGTATAGGTTTGTGGTCCAGGAAGGGGAGGTGACTCTGCTCCATACCATCATCCAGGGACCCAGGCTCCTTCCATCTTATTGCTCTATTAGCCTCTAGGTTTTTTATTTCCATCTGGTTGAAGCTAGCCATTATCACATCCATGCTGGCAGTGAGAGAGAAAGAACACAGTCAATTTTTTTTTTTTTTAAGGAAGTGACTCAGACATTGCTCACATCACATCGACTTATGTTCCACTGGCAAAAATCTTAGTCTTATGATCACTTCTACTTGTGAAGAAAGCTGGGAAATGAAGTCTTTAGTTGGATAGAGACTAAAATGTTATGAGAAGCGTTCCAGTTCTAAAAGGAAGAAAGGTAAATAGCATCAGTAGTCTTTATCACAGATCCCATCTCTTATTAAATCAATAGCCTCCTAATTCTGCTGTCAGAAACTGTAATTTCCTCACATTCCTCTCAAAAGCTGCCGATAGGTGATGGAAAGGATGTGAGGCTGAGCATTCAGGCTCCAAAACCTCTCCTCCTCTAGCTCACCTTGATTTTACTTGTTTTATGCATTGGATTTCCACATAAGTGTCCTTTAAAGAAAGATTCCTGGGCTAAAATACTTTTTTGAAAACCACTGCTGTAAGCACTTTCTATGATCCTCTGTATTTCCCATCACTGGCATTTTTTTTCTTCCTTCTACCTTATCACTTCTCTCTATTTCTGGGTGTCTCTGGGTTGTTTGTAAGAGATGCATTTAATGTTCCTGGGTTGAGTCTCCAGGCTCATTTACTCATTTGAGCTCTTACTGTGGGTGAGTGATCCCATTTTTGCTTCTGGATTCTCATGAAAGGCAGTATTATTTTTCTGATTCCTTTTCTCCTTTGGCTCCTCCTTGGAGGTCGTCTGCCTCCTCCTGGGTTCAAGATCTCGCTCCTTGACTTAATTTACTGCTGTCACAGAGCGCTTCAACTCTCCACTGAAGTCTGTGTCACAGTCCAAGGACAGAGTATTTACATCATTCTTTACCACATAACACTGGGACCCAAATCAACCCTAAGGAATTGTTTTATGATGTCAGTCCCTATTTGCCTCCATTTATCTAATTACCTTGTTGGGATGAAAGGTTCTGTAAGTTTAGAAATGATACCTGGTAATTTGCTTAGTATCCACAGCTTTTTTACATGGAGTATCTCCTTTGATTGTAACAAGCATCCGGGAGGTAGGAATTTTCATTATTCCCATTTTAAAGATGAGGAGATGAGTGGTAATCAAAGAGGTTAAAGAATCTGGCCCAAGGGCACTTAACTACTAAGTGGCAGAATCTGTATTTGAACCAATTCTTCCAGGGTCACCTTTCATGTACATAAACTCTTGTTTATATGGATTGTAGAGAGGATGAAACAAGTTGTTGACTGTTTCTTTCATGGTCTTTGCTTCATTAGAGGGACTCAAAATAAAGTTAGTTGTCTTCCTCCCTTATCATAGCCAATAATTTTGTAAGGTGCTCTCACTTAACATTATTTCATATACTCTTATAATCCTAGAAGCAGGCAGGGTGGACATGTTTATGTGCATTATAGAGGTAAGGATAGAAATGCTAAAATAGATGAAGTGACTACCATTGTCACATTGTTATCAGCAAAACCCATCATCTGAAGCTTAGTGCAATCCCTTTCCATGAGCTTAGCTGCATCATGGAAATGGGATCCTATGCATTTATTTTAAAAGTTAATATTCAACCTTCAGAAGTTAACAGAGCTTCCGGTAGAGATAGAATAAGATTTGGAAAACTGATACTAGTTAGGATGCCAGAATAGATGCCAAATTATATGAATTGGGCAACTTTATTTGATTTCTACAAGAAATACTAGAGATGTACTGGCTGGTCAGTGTGAGCTCCCTGTGTGCCTTAGGAAAAGATTGACTCTAGATACTCTGAAATTTCATTCATTCAGTTGTGCATTGATTTATTCATTCATTCAAGTAAGTAGGGCTCAGATAAGTAGATAAATAGGAGAAGACAAACTGTGAGTGTCACCCTTAGCTGATACTCAGGTGTTGCATGGAACTAATTCTGTCTTCCAATATAGCCCACCCAAATCGAATGAACACTTACTCTTTGTAAGCCATCAAGAGTCTACAAACCATGGTCACTGCACTTGTTTGTTACTCTTGAATAGAAGGAAAGAGACATGTGCACACAGAAATAATACAACTAGAATGTGATTTGGTTGTAGAAGAGATGTAAATAAAATTGTCCTGAGAGCACAGAGGAAAATGAGAGTAAATCTAATTAGAGACTCTCAGGGGGAGCTTCATGGAAGAGAAACCGTATCGAGAAGGAACATGAACCAAGGTTCAGAAGTGGAAAATGCAAGGAAGTGTCAGGAAATCTCAATATTTCACATGATGTTTGAAAGTAGTTTTGGCTGGAAGACATTAATAAAAATAGTGAATTGTGGTCCATTTCAGGAGCTGGAAGTAGGGCTGAACAGTCATCCTAAGGAGTTAGGACTTTCCTTGTAAGCAGTAGGGAGAAATGGGGGATTTCTGAGTGAAGGGCTGTAGGCTCTGCAAAGGCTTTAAAATTGAGGCAGCCATAATTACTTTCTTCCTGAGGGTGGAATTTGGGGGCCAAGAGAGCAGAAGAGGGACCTAAAGTGGTTCATAACCATAGCACACAGTCTTATATCCCCATTCTCTTACAGTGACACTCAATTACTGTCACTGTCCTCACATTTTTCATCTTGTTTGCAGTCCAGGCCCCTTCTCTTTACACTCTTAATCCCTACCTTTCCACAAAACTTCTTTCTTTTTCTCCTATTCCTGCCACCGTTTATCTGTTGCTTTCTTTTTCTTTTTCTTTATTTTTTTATGAGTAAATCTCAGTTCTTTATTTTTAAACCTCTATCTCAGATACCTTGCTTCTCTTCCTACTGATTACCTCGATCTGCACGATAAGGGCCATGGAATGGAGGTGAGTGTTGTGATAGAAGTTATGAACATTTGCAGATTAATATTTTTTGCCTCTTTTAAACTTTTTGTTAAGTAGGTCAAGTTATCCTTAGCTTCCACGTGAGGAAACTGAGGCACAGAGAGGCCAAGAACCTTTTCTAAGACCACGGAGCTAGTAATCAGTAAAGCCAAGAGTCTAAACAGGATGTTTATAACTAAATGTCCATACTCGGTCATTCCACCACTCGAGGCTGTCTCCTTTGAGTTAGTTTCCTGTGTACCCAGGGGGTAAGTCTAGGCCTAGAGAGATTGAGAACTTAGTTATAGATAATAAAGTAGGATTATGGATGGTGGCCTCAAATAAGAGCAGCACAACATCTGAATGTGACGAATGATGCTGTTAGCCCTAGAACCATCTTTAGTTATATTGAAACTGGAGTAATCATCCTGGTGACACGGTAAATCAGAACACTGATTTGGAATAATTCTTGGTGACATTAACAGTCATGGGGATTATGGGAAAGCAGTGTGGCAGGTTGTACCCACAGTTGTACAGCATTGATCATGGCCTTTGACTAAGTAATACCACACCTTGGAATTTATCCTAAGAACTTGTTCAAGAATGAAAAGATGCTAATTAAATGAAAAAAAATAAAAATTTAAAAGAGAAAACATAGCAAGGTATATTTCCTGGTCACATTAATGATCATTATGATGACTTTATGGAAAAATGGGAATATATTTATAATGAGTTAGGTACACACAGTAAGGTAGCTCAACATGGTATGTATATTTGATCACAAGTCTGGACACAGGTCTCCATTTCTTCCAACTAGAAAGGAATCATAAAGATAGGAATAGTCGTAAGAGGCGAGTGGGATTATGGATAACATTTTTTTCTCTTCCCCAAATTGTCTTTGGTGTTCAATGGTTTTCATAATGAAAACATATGGAAGAGAATTGAGGAGTGTTTGCTAGAGTAGGGTTTGCTCTGAGACCAGTTGAAGTTTCCCTTGCCACTTTGGATGATGACAAACTCTGGAAAACTCCCAGGATCCAAGTTGCTGAGAGGGCAGAGCCCGGTTCTGTAGAGCCAAGAGCCCAAACCTTTTCTTCTCGGATTCCGAATGCCTAAGGGAAAATCTTCTAGGATGTGTACTTTGGCAGCATCTTCATATGCTTCTCGACTGGTTCTCTTGAGAAACCATCTCTTCCTAATAATCTCTTCACTAAGTTCCCTGCACAAAGTGGTGTGTGTGTG
>NW_024344378.1:16959237-17216384 GCF_902729225.1 Pteropus medius | reverse complement strand
TGGTTCACGGAGAGAATTAAGGAGATTCACGAACACCCTGATATTGAGTGGAAAAATTTATGTTAAGTGCATGTTTCTGTGGAGAGAGGATCCATCATGTAATCATTTTCTTTAAGAGCTCTTCGAGCCTCTAAATTTAAGAGAACTGAGCTGAAGGCATCAGGGAAAGGGAAAAAAAGAGAACTAGACTGGACGAAGAGATGAGTGCACTTCTAAAAGTTTGAGAATCACATGTTTGGAGCCATCTAGTTTGGTGGGGGAAGTGGCATCTATTCTCCAAATGCTTTCTCCATTCTATACTCTTTAAAACAAAACAAAACAAAACTCAAGATCGATTTTTATAGCTGAACTTTCTGAATATGAGGATGACAGCTCAGAAGTTAAAATCATTCTGTGGTTTCCAACACTTGCTGCTCTCCTGGCTTGTAACAGATGGATTTATAGCTGTTATTCCATAGAATATGATGCATGAGAAGGTTATCCTCACACCAGAAAAAAAGGCTTCATAATTTACCTTCAAATCTGGGTTTAAGAGAGTGCTGGGAGGCCCGACTCTGCCATGGTGTGAAATAGATTCCCAGAAAGGCGTATGGCTCAGTTGTCTGACCTTTACAGCATATTTAAATACATATTATGGTGTTCACCGTAGTAAATAATATAGCTAAGGTCATGCACAGAGAAGAGCTGAGGGAAACATTTGCAGTAAAGCTGTGGGCTGCCCTGGAGGGGAGATAGGTACTTGGCTTTGAACTAGAATTAGCAATCTGGGCGGGGAAGTTACAGCAAATATTTTCCACATAGACGTCAGTTACTTTGGCACTGAAAGAGCCAGGACTGCTGAAGGAGAAATTGGTTCTGTTGATTCACAGCACATTCTGCTTTTGTGAGGTAGAGGAGGACATAATAGAGGATCTTCACTTATTTATTCATTACATATTTATTTAGCACGTACTATGTACTAGGCGATATTTTATGTGGTGGGGATGTAAAGACATGGCCTCTGCCTTCAACTAGCTAACAATAATTTAGAGATCGATATAAATAAATAAGTTTTGATAATCTGAAATTTAGTCGAAGCATGTGTAGAGCACAGGGATAGCAAAAAAAAAAAAAAGAGAAGCTGATCGGGGGAGTGGTTAACTCTGTATGGGAGACTCAGGGAAAGGTGCAAGTATGGAGGTAAAAATATGATTTTGAAGGATGGATAGGAGTTCACTTGTAATGGATGAATGGGAAGGACATTCCAGATGGAAGGAAAAGCACGTGGAAGGACCTGGCGGCAAGAGAGAGAATGAAGCATTGGGGGAAAGCAGTTTACTGTTGCCTCCGTGTAAGTGAGTTGCTGGGAACTGTCAGAAGACAAGAAGACTGGGGTCCATCATAAACGGGTACTATGTGCCATATTATTATGGAAGATAAACTAACATTTACTGAGCACTTACTTTATACCAGATCTTCTATTGAGTACTTTAGATGCGTTATCTTATTTAATGTATACGTCTCTGTAAAGTACGTGCTAGCATCATCTCCATTTTACAGTCAGGAAAACAGAGTATCAGAGAAGTAAAGTAACTTGTCAGAGGTCATACAGCAGAAATGGATGATGGTAACTTGGAGAAGTGTTAGTGATAAAGATTGAGAGAAGTAAATGGAGTTGAGAAATATTTAGGTGGCAAAATCAAACAGAACTTAATGATGCATTGGATGTCAAAGAATGGGGGAGGGGGAAAGAGAGGATTTAAGGATGATTTCTAGATTTTTGTCACAAGCAATGGGAGGGATAATCATGTCATCCACAGAGTACTAGAGGTCCTGGGAGAGAGAACATGAGTTTAGTTTTAAGTGTATTGAGTTTTAGATACCTTTAAGATATATAAATCGAAATCTAAAAGCTGAAATAAAAGCTCATTTGTCATTCACCTCCCAAGACTTATTGGCTTAAAAACCATCTATTTGGTTTAGGATTCTGAGAGTCAGCAGTTTGGGCTGAGCTCAACTGGGCTGTTGTTCTGGTCTTAGCTAGGCTTTCTCTGGCATCCGCTGTCATGCACATGTCACCCGGGTGGCCCTGTGCCTGCAGGGTGGCTGGCCACGTGTCTCATCCCACAGTATCCTAACCCAGGGTTGTTTTCATGGGGGCTCGGCAGGGTTCTAAAAAAGCAGGTGGAAACAGGCAATGTGTCTGGAGGCCCAGGCCCAGAACTGGAACACAGTTTCTTCCGCCATAGTCAATAGAGTGAAACAAGTCAAAAGCTAACCTAGATTCCTAGGCTGGGGTAACAGACTCTGACTAGGGGGGAGCAGATGCAAGTCATTGGAAATGGATGCGGGTGCCGGGAAGTGTGGCAGTTGGGGCTGTTGCTGTGGGCAGTTGGCCCATATGTTCTCCAAGACAGCAGGACTACTTTATAGTTTCAGAGCACTTATTCACTCTTCCACCTCCCAACTCTTACTCACGTCCCCCCATCCTCACTTCACAGCATCACTTGGTTGTCTGTTGTGTGGGCTAGCTACTCTGCTAGTTGCTGGGGATACAGAAATGAGTAAAGCGTAGTCCCAGTGCTGAGGTTAAGGAAAATCATGTCCTTGGTAGTGGTGAAGACGAATCTACTCTGCATGTCCCAGATTCTACCCACCGTCCTTTATCTGACATTCTCCTGTAATGACTGTTGAAGCCTCAGCCCCCTGGGACAGGGGCTGCTTCCTGTAGGTGTGCAGGAAATGTGTCACCCACCAGTGGGATGGGCTATTTCTGAACATGCCTCAGACGGAAAGCACGTTCTTGTGTAAGCACAGCCATATGCCACATCTTGAATGTTAAAATTTAGCCACCACTGAATCATCTAGAGATGAAATAAAGGTTATGAGATTTTTAAAGCAGATAATAAAGGCCTTTCAACCCTATTTTTATAACTTTTTTCTTATTATAAAAGACATATTTAGAAAAATTAAAAATACAAAATGTGAAAAATTAGAAAATATGAAAATATATAATGAAGGAAATGAAAATTACTTATCACACACTGATATTATATACATTTATTTTGTAAAATTAGGTTAATATTTTGTATAAAATTTTTTATTTGACATTGTCATACAGAATGTGCATATGTGCATATATATTTTTTCAAACTTTTGTTAGTATTATATATATTGTTTTATAGATTGTATTTTATACTTAACATTACACAATTATATATCATATTCAATATTACAAAATAAGAATGTGAACACATGATTTTCTGTCTTATCATATAGAGGTACCACTGTTTAACCATTCCTCTATTATTGGGTATTTATGTTGTTTCTGATGGTTTGCTATTATAAATAATGCTGTTGAGTCCTTCCTTGTACCTAAATCATGTGAGCATCTGATTATTTCCTCTGGATATAGTCTTAGAAGTGGAAATTCTGGGCCAGAGAGAATAAGCATTTTTAAAAAAATTGCTGATAGATATGAGAAATTGCTTTGCAGAAAGGTGATATAGCAGTTATAATCCCATTCTGTGAATTTTCTCTGACTCAAGAACTATCTAGGTGGCTCTCGTGGAAACTTTCCCGGAAAATATTTGTTCGTTCATTGTTTTCCTTATTCGGTTATTCATTTATTTATTCAGTAAACATTTATAGAGAGATAAAGTACCTAGCAAGAAATATAAATGTCTAAGATAGGTAGTTACACACATTTATGCATTTGTCAAAACTCATAGACCCATACACCAATAAGAATAAATTTTACCCTATCTAAATCTTAAAAATAAAATTTAAAAAATGACTAAGACATGCCCATCGTCACAAGGAACTTAAAACCCAATGAAAGAGATAAGACATACGCACAATAATTACAACTTAAGACACATTTTGTGTGCCAGGAACTGGCTAGGTGTTTTACGCATTCATTCATTTGTTCATTTTCTGGGAATACAAAGATGAAAAGCCAGACTGCCTGCTCTCAAAGAGATCCCAGCATCATGGAAGTCAGACCTGCGAACGATTACCATGGACATAGTAATTATTATAACAGACGCACATGTAAGAGGAAAGAGCCTATCTGGGAGAGTTGAGGCTGGATTCTGAGAAGAGAGGGAGTTAGATACAAGACATAAAGGAGGAAAAATCATGCTTAGCCTCATTTACTCCAGTCAGTAGCCTGGGAAGGCAGGGGTCTCATACTTAGTGTACACAGGAAGAAACTGAGGCTTACAGAGATTAAGTGACTTGCCCAAGGTCACCCCACTCAGAAGTAGCAGAGTCACAGATTCCCCCTAGATCTGTGCTGTCTGTCCTAGTTATTGGATCCCTTAAAAGGGACTGAAATTTAGGAATGAGCCTCTGGAACAGGGTGGCCTTAGAGCTGGCATGACCGAAGCGCAGCATCTCAAGGGAAGAGGCTTGGAGACAGGAGTCGGGTAAGAGAGCAGAGGTTCACTTAGGGGAGCAGTGCGGGAAGGTGATGGGGGAGACAGATATAAGAGGGCCTTGCAGTCTAAACTAAGGGCTATGGACCTTAGTTGGTAGATAAGGGAGCGATTAATATTTTGAGAACAAGGCAGTTGCTTGCCAAGAGGTGTGTGCATCATAAGAGATTAACCTGGAAGTAGCATCCTCAAGGATTAGGTGAGGGGTAGATGGAGCCTTCCATTGCCTTCAAGAACTGTCCTGCTTCCTAAGGCAGCAGATACATATCAGAGTAAGGACGCTGGTGCGTCTCACCCCAATGATCAGTCCTTAACTAGTTAGGCCCATCCTTAGTTATTCTAGCATTTTGTTTGCTATAGCAATTCTCTTATTAATTTAGACAAAATAGTCGAGAAAACTTTGACCTAGATTTTGTTGTATTATTTCAGTTAAATAAATAAAACCTCTTCCACTCAAATATTATTTCCTTTCTGTTTTTTTTTTTTCTTCTCTCTACTCCCAGTCACAATTCCAAAAATAAAAAGCTTTGTTTTCTTAAATAATAACAACACACAAAGTTGAAATACTCCACTGGGTGACGGGGTGGTACTCGTGCATAAGGGTGGGAAAGACTGGGACCTGAGAGTCCCAGTGCCCAACAGAGGTCATTCAGGTCTGAACCAAATTTCACTCTTAATTTAAGATGGCCCAGGTGTCTCTCAGGCAGGTGGGTGGCCTGTGACAGGGGCTGGGTGAGGAGACAGCAGGGCAAGGCTGAGATGTTTGCCCAGAATCTGAGCTGGGAATGGTGAACATACAGCCTCCCAAAGGATACCCAGATAATATTTGGAGGAAGTATTGCCTGTTTCACCTCCATTTCCTTGTTGATGGGGGTGTTATAGATGAGTGGTGGGGATCAGAATTTTAAGTCTTTTCTTTTCTTTTTTTTTTTAAGACAGCAGAAGGAAGAACTCACCTCTCTCTTTTCTAGAGCACCAGGTTTGCCCCACTTCCAACTCCAAGATACCAGCCTTTGGTCTTTCGCTCATTTCCGTTGTGACTGGGCACATCACACATCCTTGGAGCAGGGATTCCTTCTTTTCTTCAAGCTTGGGCACATTGGTACTTCCTGTACCTCCTTGGTCTCTCTTAAGACCAAAGGAATTATCCTATTCATTCTTAGGATACTTTTCTTTTTCCATGTCCTACATGGCCCCTGCCTGTATCACCACCTTCTCGACTTCATCTCACATTTATCTGCTGCCCTGACCTCCAGTCTCACTGACTTTCTTTTGGTTTCTTACATGTGCTAAGGTCTTTTTAGCCATAGGGCCTTCACCACGACTGTTCCCCATGAGTGCAGTGCTTTCCCTTCTCATTTCAAATGGCCAGCTACTTCTCATGATCTGTTCACCATTTAGAAAGGGCTTTTCTGGCCTCTTAATGTGAAAGTTATCCCCTTTACCATTCTCGAATTCAGAGGGCTTCATTGCAATTTGTAATTATGTATCCATTTATTATTTTTATTTTTAAATTTATTTATTTAAATTAGTTTCGAGTATACAGTACATTGGTTAGACATCTATATAGTTTGTAAACAAACCTCCAATTGCTCCCTCCCTCCCCGGCCCTCCACCTAGCCATCATATTAATACTAACTGCATCCCTCTGCCGTGCTCCCCATCCTCGGGACCAACTATCCTTTGTATAGATTACAAGTCTCATTCCTACTATAAGAATTAATACTCCATGAGGACAAGGACAGGCTATTTTATGCACTAATATATATCAATATACACACCCAGCTGGAACACAGAAGAGGCTTCGTTACTATTTGTCAAATGAGTCAACTTGAGATATTCAGTTTCTGTGTCCTTATCAGCTCATTTCCGGTGTGACTGGGCACATCACACATCCTTGGAGCAGGGATTCCTTCTTTTCTTCAAGCTTGGGCACATTGGTACTTCCTGTACTTCCTTGGTCTCTCTTCATGGGTGGAACTGATGACCCCCAAACAAGAAGTTTCCACTGAAGACATTCTGGGCTGGCAAGAATGACGTTAAAGAAAAATAACCCATCTCTGCCATAAAAGGAAATTAGTAACCAAGACAACAATGTTTTCATGGATTTGTTAAGAAAAGAAAATAAGATATTTTTCTCTATCATTGTCATGAACATTTTGGAAAGTCTAAAAGCTTTTTCTTCAGGCAGGAAAAAAAATCCTCTCACTGATAAACTATATTCGGGGTAGTCATTTTATTTTTTTAGTTGCTCTGAGTAATTTAGGAAAAATCATGATTTTTTCACCCTATTCCGGAGTAACTTTGCAAATTACCAGGTAGAAATTAGTATTTGTTCTCCCTCTTAATCACTTATCGCTCCACCAGAATATCTCTTGTCTGAATAGCTTCCAAGTAGCTAGTCACTCACTGCAATGGGAGTGCTGGTGTTTGGAGTCTCAGGGCGTGTTGAGGAGGTGGAATCTGCTTTCCTTTGATGTCGGAGTCAGCGTTCAGAAAGTTGCCTTCCTCTGCCTCCCTCTCATCCTACCTACAGTGACATGTGTCACTGGCCTTTTCTGTATTCATTCCCTCCCATCTTCCTGTCCTTTCTGATTCCAAGGACACATGCTGCCATGAATAATTGAATGAGATCCTCCTCAAAAGCCAGGCTTTACAGTGACCCAGCCCCAACTACCCCTTACTCAAACACTGTGTTTCAGATCTACTTGCTGTTCTTGATCATCATATCATGCCTCCTCCTTTGTAGATATTGTTCCTCTTGCCCGGAATTCTGCCTCCTTCTATCCCTGTGCCAACTGCCCTCTCCGTAATGGCAACTCCTTATTCATCCTTTAGGACTCAACTCAGGTATCATTCCTCCTGGACGCCTGCCCTGATTGCCCTCCTCTGCCCACTGATAGCACCTCATGCTAATCTCTGACAAAGACACTCTCTTTACATTATCATTGTGTGTTCATGTATCCAACTCATGAAATATGAAATACCCTTTGGGGGGCAGGAATGAGTGTAGTTTATCTTTGTATCACTAAGACATACTAGATACTACTTTTAAATAATGATTGTGAAGAGCATTTTATTTGCTTCAAGACCTTTGCCAGCATAAAACAGAGCAAGTTATTTTAGCACCTATTTTTAAGTCTCCCAGCATTATTATATCTTGTAAATATTGGTGATAATTATGATTCTTCCTTTTCTCTTTATCATCTTCATCGTCAAATCCTAATTGAGCCCTGGCCTGTAAATGAAAACTTTAGAGATGCTGTCTGTGGATAGAGCTCGAAGAAGAGGAAAGATATAATTCCTACTCTCAGAAAGTTTGCAGTCTGAAGGAGGGGGCAGGAATGACAAACAGTCTTAACAGAAGAAGGATATGTGTGCATGATATGTCGGCTAAACCGCAGGCATTAATGGCTAACCTCAGCAGTGAAGAACAATTTAGAAGTTAGCTATCGGGGATTCCAGAACATAATATTCTTGGACACATTTAAGTATAAATAAATAAAGATTTGAAATTGAGACACAAAGTAATCCATCACGATTCTAATTATTTGTTTAAAAATATTATTCTGTCTTAATTGTCATTTATGGCCATATGTAAAGTGGAATATATTTACATTTCCACATTTACATATTAAATAGACACACATTTTTTTTTTTTTTAGGTAGGCCTTAGTCAATACGTAAAACAAAAACTAGTTTTCATTATGTATATAACTTTATAGGATGTAATCTCATTAATGTAAAATACCATTTATCAGTGGATATACATCTTTACATATAGCTATAATAAGCACAAACTTATTTTTCTCTTTAATTTGTAACGTAAGTAGATTTCTACATTTCCTCCCTGTATTAATGTAGAACACATAGTTTCAGTTTTCAATTTGTAGTAACAATATGGAATCCATCATAGAATATGAGATTAATTGCTTGAATATGTTTGTGCTGTTGGGTATTTAGGTCGTTTGCTTTTTTTTCTCCCTGTGAGGGATAGCAGTGTTATGAACATTTCCATACAAATAGCTTTTTTCTTTTTTACTTTTGAATGATTTCCTTGGAATATAAGAGTATGTTATCCAAAGTGGAATTAGCAGGTTAATGGGCATAAATAGCTTCGTCATTCTGCCAGACCTCTCTCTGGTAGGCCTAAGCCAGCAAACAGTTTCCGCCAGAGGACGAGAGGATACTTGTTTCTTTAGAATATCCATGTATTTCATAACTTCCAAAGTAATTTTCACTAATTTGAATGGTGTCCAGCATTTCAGAAATGAGTTAATTTGCTATTCTGTAATCTGCTGAAGACAGGCTGCTGGGTATTTTCTCACCTGGGTCCTCTCTGCTTTTCTTGTTGTATCAGCTGCTTGTTCTTTGCATTCAGGCCTCTCCTCTTCACCCTGGGGCCTATAAGCACAGCTTCTGGTCTTAGAGTAACAGATGGTTATCCTTTCCAGTATAAGGAAAAACAGAAATGAGCTTTATTTAGCATTTTGCTCATTGTTTCTCTTGAACTTGTCCTTTACCTCCCAGTCCATTTCCATATTACACAAAGACACTAGTCCCAGGCTCCCCCCTCCCCCATCCCCCGCCTCGCACCTGTGTGTTTGTGAGTTGAGCAGATTCTTAGCTGTGCCCATGGGGCCAGACAGAGACTGGCTTCTGCTCAGCTCACCTTCTACATCAACCAGAGGCTTTTGAAAACCACCTGGTGTTGAGGAAAGAGAAAGGACTTTGAGGTCTGGCCTGGGTTTGATCACCAGCTCTGCGCTGTGTGACCTGTGAGTTTCTTGGCCTCTCTGAGCCTGAGACTCCTCAGCTGGATGCTTGACATGTCATTTGGAGCATCAAATTGGTGCCGCTCAGAGTGGTCTCTCTCTACTTTCCACCTCCTGTCACTTACCTCTCACCCTTCTCTTTTCCTCTACCTTTTAAGAGAAATGAAACTTTCTGGAGCTAACTCTAATGCCAGCCAACATTGCCCAGCTTCTTATTATGTGCTAACACAAAGCTCTTGATTGATGAGTTTCTTTTTTATTTCTCATTGCATCCCTATGAGGTCAGTGTGCCTGTGACAGAGGCAGAAAGGGAGGCTCCAGGGGTTAAGTAACTTAGGCTGCACAGAACGTGGTGGTGCTGGGATATTCCCACCCAGGGCTGTTTGCTTTCAGGATGTGGGCTTCAGTTATTACATACTTAGCCTTCACGGTGCTGCTTCTCTGTCGAATAGTTTGTACACTAGTGTATACACCTGGAACTCATTGCTGTTTTGCTCTTGCTTTTAGTCAGCTAACAAATACTTGTTGAGCACCTATTTTGAGCCAGTCCTCGATCTAGGTGTTGGGGTGCAGATGTATAGTACTTATGGGTTTACCTCCTGCTCTAGACTGACTGGGAGAGCCCAGGAGGTTGGGGCCCTGACTAGTTCCCTAAGAACTCCATCACCTTCAGTATCCAGTGGAGGCCTTCTTATGCAGGCATTGGCTGTCTGGTGGGGTTAAGCTTTATGAGGTGGGTCCACCTTGCAGCACAAGAATGTATTGTCAGGTGTGGCTTATAGGCCCTCTGTGCCTGTATCATGCCATACTGGGTATCTGGAAACAAATCCAGCTTTCCAAGAGGAGATTATGCTATCTGGCCTCTTCTGGAGGCTCCTGCAGATGATTCAGGTCTGTGTAGGGACAGAGCCCTTGTAACAGCCTGCAGCCCACTGTGTGGTTAGTCAGGGGAGGCCACCTCCACATACAGGTTGACTCCAGTGGGAATCCAGCTGCCAGATTTTGGAGGGAGGCCGAAGCTTCAGCCCAGTCACCCAAGATTTCACATTGCCCAGATTCTGGGTGAGCGTTTCTTCATCTGCCTTAGTGGATCCAGCTCCCTGTCTTCTGGGGCAGAGCGTGTGCACCTCACAAGCTCAGAGGAGGCTTGTGATTTCTGAATACACTGAATTAGGTGCTACCTGGGCCCGAAGTACTTCCTACTTGAACCTGCCACTTTGGCACTTTTACCTGCAGGGAGCAGCGGTCATACTGCCGCCTTGAAGAGACCAGCACTGCTTTGGAGCACGCATCCTGCGAGACCTGGCCAAGCAGGAGCTGTGTGTCAAGGGGAGGCTGTGGCCAGCGATTTTTCCTTTCCAGAAAGTGAAGTGAAACTATCATTTATTGGGTACATAAGATGGGCTGCTCATGTGTGTTATTTTAATTTTTAGTTAACAATTGCGATAATCCTATTGTTTCATGAGCCTGCCATTTGAGCCACCTCCAGGTAGGTGGCCTGGAGGAACAAACTCAGGGTGGAGTGTGACTCAAAACATGGAGGTGGAACCTGTGTTTCAGGAGAGTAGAGAGGCAGGAGGGAACTATATAGAGGAGTGTCATGGTCCTCAGTCTCAAAGAGCTGAGGTTGTTCAGGTAGCTATGAAACCAGATCTGTAGTTTTGTATTTATTCCTTTACCACTGAGCTTAGAATAAAGAGTTGGCCTGAGGTTGAATCTTTGGTTTTAATTGAGGATTTTGTTGGGTGTACTTTGAACTTTAGCCTTGAAGAGATTTCAGGAGAGGTTTTAGTATACACTGAGCTGCCTCAGTAACTTAAGTGGTGCCGAAATTACTGAGTTAATTGAACCCTTATTCAGGAAGAAGGTGGAATGCGAACATTGGGAACAGCCGGACTTTTTAGAGGAAGAATTTATCAGGTGCTGCCATTTATGTATTGTGGGACTTTGCATTGTTACTTAATCTCTCTGAGACTAGTTCATCCCTGAAAGAAATGGGGATAATGATAGTCATATTTCCTAGGATTATTGTGAGGTTTAAATGAGTTAATGGATTTAAGTGTTGACTTCTATTCCTACTACCAATATTATTAACCAAAATGTATCAATTGGCTACTATTTATCCTATAAATATTTACTTATTAATAGATGCTCATAAGCATCTCTTATGTATCATGTAGGGTTATGTTTGTTTATTTATTTGTAATAAAAATGCAGAAGTTCAAAACTTGCTCTCAAACATCACAGTGTAGTAAGATGACAATATATTAATGTTACACTGCAATGAGAAGTTGCTATAAAGTTAAGATGCATGGAGGGTCACAACAAGGAATAATACGATCTGTTTGGAGGAGTCAGGGTAAGCTTTGTGGAGGAGGTAACTTTGATCTGAGGCTTAAGGGACGGGAGGAGTATTTCAAGTGTAACAGTTAAGAACATAAATGGGCTGAAATGAAAAGGAGGACTTATTGGCTGATTTAACATGAAAGACTAGGGGTTGATATCTTCAGGTCAGGTTGATCCAGCAACTCAAATGATATCATCAAGGACTTAGATTCTTTTGGTTTTTCTGCTTTGGCTTGTACACAGTGTTGGCTGCATCGTCAGGTTCCACATTGTGATCCTTCAGCAACTTCAGGCTCTCTCTTTAAGAAAGCAGAAGGATTGTAGCCATTCTAGAGCTCACATCTTCATTCTATATTATTTAGAAGAAGCGGGTCTCTTGGTGTTTCTTGAGAAGGAAAGAAGATGCTTCTCTTTCCCAGAAGCCCCAGCAAGACTATCTTGAATCTCATTGGCTCCAGTTAGGCAACATATTTTTCCCTGAACCAGTCGTGATGCCATGGGAGTGGATTAGATAATTGGCTTAGGCCAATAGAGCTTGCCCTCAAGCTGAAGGTAGGGCAATGCCATAGTCCCTACCACCTGAACCACATGGCTCATCATGAGCAGAACTGGTTCACCAAAGGGGCATTGTTCCCAGGATTCTGGGCAGCATGGAGAAACTATTTCTCCATTGCATCAGTGATGAGGATTTCTAGTCTGCATTTTAGGTGAAAAAATATCAGGGGCATATGTGATTACTGAGTGCCTGAAATGTGGCTAGCGTGACTAAGGAACTGAATTATTAATTTTACTTATTTAATTTTAAATAACCATATATAGCTAATGACTATGGTTTTGGAGAGCATAGCTCTAGACTTTAGAGAGGGTTCTGTAAGCAAATTAAGAGAGAGAGAGATAGAGAAAGGTGTGGGGGGAAATAAATAAGCCTGAATGTCCTGGTTTTGGAGAGAATTGAAAAGTCACTCAAATTTTTTCTCTGTTCTGTGGTTTAGATGAGTAACCCAGACAGTAAAACCCTAAACTGAACAGCTAGTGACAGGAAATGAGAATAGAGACCTTGACTAGGGTCAGATTGAGAAGGCCTTTATACCTTGCCGTTCACTTTAGATTTTACACTATAGGGAGTCATCAAGGATTTTGAGGAATGACGTGATCATATTTGGATGTTAGGAAGGTGACCTGGCACTTTGTAGGATAGGGCTTGTGTGACTAGATGCAAGGAGACCAGTTAAGAGGCAGATGCAATAGGCTCATGAGCGAGAATGAGAATTTGAAGTTAGGAAGGCGTGGTGGGGATGCATAGAAGGTGAAGTATGAGAATCAGGGGCAGAATAACAGGGTGGGTTTGCATATGGTGTGGAGAGGAACATAGCAGGATTCCTGGATATTTGACTTGGACAACTGAATGGACGATTGCATCCTCTTTAAGCTGTGTCTTAACAAAAGGAGCGGGGCAGGTCTGAGTGGTCTCTCGATGAACACTCTTTGGGGCATGTGGAATTTATCATGCCTGTGGGAAGATGTCTGGCAGGTCCTTAAACTGTTCTCTCAAGTTTACATTCTGTCTCTGGAGATTAGGTCTTAATAAATCATTAAAAAATTCCACATGCATAATTACTATAAACCTTAAATACTGCATGTGTTTTAGGTACATTTTCAGCATAACAAACCACCCCAAAACTAGTGCTGCAAAAGAAAAGTATTTATTATGTTCATGGATTCTGTAGGTGGAACATTTTGACTGGACATGATATAGATAATCAATGTCTGAAACCTCAGCTAGAAAGAGTCCAAGCGGAGGCTGACTCGACTGGGGCTGTAGTCATCTGAAGGTGTTTTCTCTCATTTCTGGTGACTGATGCTCACTCTTTGCCAGGTCCTTAATGGGCCTGTGGGATGAAACACCATAGCCACTGCGTGTAGTCCTTCCTGCTGTGGGCTGGTTTGGGCTTCCTCATACGTGACATTTGGACTCAGAGCAACATTCCTAAGAGTACATAATTTAGCCTTGGAAGTCACTTCGTACCACTTCCCTTATACTGTATTGGTCGAGGCAGTAACAGAGATCTGTCCACATTTGAAGGGAGAGACATGGACTCTACTCAATGAAGGGAATGCCAGGGTTAAATTGTAAGATAAGCATGTAGGATGGGAGATACTGGAGAATGTAGTTGGCCACAAATGGAGAGTGAATGTGACTGAAGTAAATGAGATCTCTGCTGGGGTGGGGGCTTGACTGGTGCTTGAAGAGTGGATAGGTAGATGCCAGCAGGGAGAGAAGAACATGTACCTGTTGTTGGTGACACAGGGGAGGGTCGATGTTCCTTTTTGAGTCTTCTAGATCAGTCTCGTTAGTGCCGAGGGCAACTACATAGTCTAAAGATGGAATCCTGTTACTGCCACGTCTCTGTGGAACATCCTGGGATACAGCAATTTCAGAGTAAATGGCTTCCTTCTAGGTGTCCACTGAACACATTCAATATCAGTTTTAAAGTTCTCTGTGCCCACCCACAGAGATCAGGCTTGTCCAAATGCAAAACCATTGCTCTTGATTTTCCCGGTCATTCTCTATTCTATTCTGGAGTGGAAGGAGCCTCTACATCATAGAATCATAGCAGTCACCAAAGTCCTTTATTAATGTAATAAGTGCCCTTGCTAGTGCAGGAATCACATTAAATAAACTTGCTTGTTTTCCCCCTGTTAGAGTAAGAGTCTCTGGAGAGAAGAAGTTATGTGTAACCTAGGAGCAGAGCCACATACATAGTAGATGCTCAGTATAAGATTATTTGAATAAAATAAGCTGGAATGAAGGTTAAATGAAAGCGGAGCTGAACACAATGCCTTGGCATTTGTATGTCATCTCAGTCTACATGGACCACAAACTTGTTTCTGCTCCTTATTCTTTATTCCTTCTCTTTGTCTCAGAATCCAGCCAGCTCCTTGTTCCTCTAGAACAGGAATATGATCTGCCCCTGATTTCTGTTTTTGTGTCTTACAGTCCCTGTCTTAGAACAGAGGCTCTAATTCCCAAATACACTTTATCTGTTCCATATCATGGAGGGAGACTGTTTTGACCCGGGTCAGCACATAAGAAGGACTGCCAGCTCCCTATCCCCTTTCCCTTGGCAAGTCTTCCTGGCCTGGACTCTTGCTGTAACCAAGATATGTGAGAAACTTATTTTTTATGGGGATATTTTGCAAAAGATATATGATCCTCAGGACCATGGCCATGGATTCTTAGCAAAAGGAAGGACAAGGAGATATGATCAAATGTGTGCTGGTGAATCAATACAAATAAATAATGTGTTCTTTGTTATTATGTCTTAGGCTACACGAGAGAGGGCTCTTAAATCACCCATGATCAGCTACTGGAGGTTCTTCTCCTTTCCAAGGAGTTATATGGAGACAAAATCCTGGCTCGTGTTATTTTAGGCAATCCAGATCACTCTCTACTGAAAATATTGGTGTTGCTGCTAGAGGAATGCTGGCCACTGCAAAAGACTGGAGGAGAGCAATTCTTCTCTGGGTCTGGCATGGCCCTGATTACATCCTAAATAATTTCCACCTCTAATGTCTGGGATTTATGAGTACTCTTTTGCTTTGAATGGATGGCCCCTTTGCTATGATGTATAGGTATAGACCTTTGGAGTTCCGATCAAGAGCTCGGATAGATTAAAATCTGTTCTTCCTCCCCACTTCTCCCCACATGAGTGGGATAGCCCTTCATCTGTTATGTCTCAGGATGCAGCTATCGTGGCCCAATTCTCTGCTGTTCTGGGTCAAGACCTAGAACAAAGGCAATGTGGGGAATATGGAAATCTGGGCAACCCACAAGTGAAATCCAGGTGAGCGGTGTGTGAAGGGAGCTCAAGAGGTGATCAGACATATGACGAGGATGAGAAATGTCAATCTAGGGAAGGAGATGTCCAGAAGCTCAGGAGGTTGGGCAGGTAGTAACAAACATGTTCATCAGTCCCTGATGGGCAAGAGCTGGATGGGGCAGAGGAAGAACTTTGGCCAGGAGCACATTTCCAGGAAAGAGAGGATGCATAGATTCAGAGAAATAAGCTGAAAACTCATCCGACCAACCTGGGGCATGCAATGAGGGTTAGGCTGTGGGAACAGATAAGATGGTCCTCTGGTAAGAGATGGATTTTGAGCCCAGGCCTTGGAATTAAAAGGAAGCACGCTAGCTTCCTGGAAACCCTGGAGTCATCTTCGACTCCATTCTTTTCTATTCTGTCCCATTGGTGATTTTCAGCAACAACTTTCATAGGTTTCTTTTTTTCCTTCTTTTCTTTCCCACTGTTATGGGAAATTAAAAAAATTTTTTTTTCAATATGGTCAACATACAATATTGTATTAGTTTCAGATGTACAATGCAATGATTAGACATTTATATAATTTATGAATAAAGTTATTTATACTGAAAATAAGGGATGGAAAAATATATTTCATGCAAATGGAAATGAAAAAAAAAAGCTAGGTGGCAATGCTAATACTGAAAAAAGTAGACTTTAAAAGAAAGGCTGTAACAAGAGACAGAGAAGGACCCCATAAGTCCAGTACCCATCTGACACCATACATAGTTATTACAATGCTACTGACTACATATCCGTGATGTATTCTACATCCCCATGACTATTTTGTAACTACTAATTTATACCTCTTAATCCCCTACCCCTTCGCCGATTCCCCTTACACCCACCCAATCTGTCAACCATTAAAATGCTCTCTGTATCTGAGCTTGTTTTTGTTGTTCGTTTATCCTGTTCTCTAGGTTCCACCTATAAGTGAAATCATATGATATTTGTTTCTCTGACTTACTCTGCTCAGCACAATACCTTCTAGGTCCATCCATGTTGTTGCAGATAGCAAGATTTCATTCTTTTTATGGCTGAGTAATATTCCATTGTATAAATGTACCATTCTCCGTATCTATTCATTCACTGATGGACACCCAGGCTGCTGCCATATCTTGGCTATTGTAAATAATGCTTCAATGAACATATGGATTCACATGCCCCTTTGAAGTAGTGTTTTGGGTTTCTTTGGATAAATATCCAAAAGTGAGATTACTAGGTCCTTCTTTGTCTCTTGTTATCGCCTTTCTTTTAAAGTCTGCTTTTTTGGTATTAGCATTGCCACCCAGCTTTTTTTTTTTTTTTCTATTTTCATGAAATATCTTTTTCCATCCCATTACTTTCAGTCTGAATGTGCCTTTCGATTTAAAGTGAGTCTCTTGTAGACAGCATATGTAAAGGTTTTCTTATCCATTCAGCCACCCGATGTCTTTTGATAGAGCACTTAATCCATTTACGTTTAATTAATTGTTGCTTGATATGTAGTTATTGTCATTTCATTATTCGTATTTTTCATTTCTTCCTCCTTCTGTTCCTCCTATTCCTCCTCTTTCTCCTCCTCTTCTTCTCTTTCCTCTCCTCCTCCCCCTCCTCCTCCTCCTCCCTTTAACATTTCTTGTAATGCTGGTTTGTTGGTAATGGACTCCTTTAGCTTTTTTTGTCTGGGAAGCTTTTCATCTGTCGTTCTATTCTAAGTGACAACTTTACTGGGTAGAGGAATCTTGGTTGCAGGTCCTTGCTTTTCATCACTGAATATTTCATGCCAGCTCTTTCTGGCTTGCAGAGTTTCTGTAGAGAAATTACCTGTCAGTCTGATGGGAGCTCCCTTGTAGGTACCTCATGGCTTTTCTCCTGCTGCTTGTAAGATTTCCTCTGTTTAAGCTTTGGCATTTTAATTATGATGTGTCTTGGTGTGGGACTCTTTGGGTTCATCTTGTTTGAGACTCTCTGTGCTTCCTGGGGTTGTATATCTATTTCCTTTGCCAGGTTGGGGAAGTTTTCTATCATTATTTCTTCAAATAGGTTTTCAATCCCTTGGTCTCTCTCTTCTCTTTCTGGTATCCTTATGATGCAAATGTTGGTACACTTGATGTTGTCATTGAGGCCCCTTAAACTAACCTCATTTTTTTGGATTCTTTTTTCTTTTTGTTGTTTTGATAGGGTGTTTTCTGCTACCTTATCTTCCAAATGGCTGATTCGATCCTCTACTTCATCTAATCTGCTATGAGTCCTCCTAATGTATTCTTCATTTCAGTATCATAGTCTTCATTCGTGATTGGTTCTTTTAATGTTTTCTGTCTCTTTGTTAATGAGTTCATCTATTCTTCCCCTAAGTTCATTGAGCATCCTTACAATCAGTGTTTTGAACTCTGCATCTGGTAGATTGCTTGTCTCTATTTCGTTTGGTTCTTTTTCTGGAGCTTTGTTTTTTGTTCTTTCATTTGGAACTTGTTTCTTTGTCTCCCCATTTTGGCTGCCTACTTGTGTTTATTTCTATGTATTAGGTAGAGCTGTTGTGTCTCCTGGTCTTAGTAGAGTGACTTTATGTAGTAGGTGTCCTATGGGGCCCAGTGATTCAGTCTCCCTGGTCACCTGAGCTGGGTGCTCCAGGTGTGTGTCCCTTTTGCAGGTTGTGTATATCCTACTATTGTAGTTGAGCCTTGCTTTCTGTTTGCATGTCAACGGGAAGGATCGACTCTCAGGCTGATTGGTTGTGAGGACTGGCCAGTGACTACAATGGAGAAGCTGTCATGCAGGGGCTGACCCTACAGAGCAAGATTCGCTTTAGTAGGGCTCTGCGGCCTGTTGAGTCTGCCCTTTGGGTGTGTTGTTTGTGGAGGCAGCTGGGTGGTGCTCTGGATTGTTCTGAATTGGCCCCTGGGCCTCCTAGGAGGGGTCCAGCCACAAGCTTATTTCAACTGCTTCCTGTGCTCTGCCCCGGGGCCACCTGGCAGGAGCCACAAAGGGATCTGCAGATGGCCCCCACCTGTGCTGGGCTTGGAGGTGCTTCAAGAAGCTAAGCTGCAAACCAAGTCCAGCCGCCACTAGTTCTGGGCTTGGAGCTGCTTAGCAAGAGGTAGGAGCACACAGATGTTGCCTGTTTAGGGTTTGTGAACCTTTGAGAGATTTTAGGGAAGTCTTCAGTATTAGCCAAGACAGGTTGTTTGTTGTTTGTATGCAAAAGCCACTGGAGGTGGCTTTGGTGAGCTTGCAAGTTGGGCAGAACAGGGTCTCAGGGAATCACCAGTGCAGGGTGAACAGGGTTAGCCAGGTTGATGGAGATTCAGATATGGTGGCACCTGGGTCTACATGCTGGGAGCAGGGAAGGCTCAACAAAGAGACAATGGATTCTACCAGCACTTCTGTCTGGGAGAAAACTGCCCCTCCAGCTTTCACCGTGAAGCTAGACTATTCAGTTCCTCCCTATAGATCCCTGGTGCTCCTCGAGCCACTGCCCCAGCACTGGAGCTCAGAGTGAGCAATCCCGTCAGCGAGTAAGTCCCTGTGTGGGCCCTTTAAGAGGAGCATCTAGGACTCTTACAGCCATTTGTCTCACAAACTCTGCTGGTTTTCACAACTTGAAGCTTTGGGGATTTCTCTTTCCAGCACTGGTGCTCCAGACTGGGGAGCCCAATGTGAAGTTGGGACCCCTCACTCCTTTGGGGGGACCTCTGCAGCTGAAATATCTCTCCCGATTCTCAACCTCCACATGCAGGTGTGGGACCAGGCCATTTTGCACCTCCACCTTTTCTACTAGACTTGATGTGGCTTCTTCTGTATGTCCTTGGCTATAGGACTTCAGTTTAGCTATAGTGCAGGCGATTCTCAATGATAGTTGTTCTGTAGGTTAGTTGTAATTTTGATGTGGTCGTGAGAGGAGGCAAGTACAGTGTTTACCTACTCTGCTATCTTGACTTGAGCCCTTGGTTTTCATCTTCATTGAACCATCCTTCATACTCTGGACAGTTTTGTTTCTAAAACACGTGCTGGTGAATCATTCACCTGCTCAAGCACGTTAGACATCTTCGTGATATTTACTGAGTAGAGTAAAAACTCTTTAACCTGGTGTGGCAGACAGAGTAGCGGCCTCCCAAAGATGTCCATGTCTTGATCCTTCTTTGACTATGTCAGGTTACGTGGTTGAGGGGAAATAAATAAAGGGTTTATCCAGAGTTATCTGGCTGTTCCCAGTGTCATCAGAAGGATCCTTAAATGGGGAAGATGGAGGCAGAAGAATCCGTCATGTAATGTGAGAAAGACTTGACCAGCTACTGCTGGCTTTGAAGATGGATGGTGGCAATCAGGCAAAGAATAGGTACAGCGTTGAGAAGCTGGAAAAGGCAAGAAAATGGATTCTCCCCCAAAGCCTCCAGAAGGAAGGTAGGAACATAGCCAGCTGACACCTTGATTTTAGCCATTGACACTTATTTGGGCTTCTAATCCCCCAAACTGTAAGATAACACATTTGTGTTATTTTCAACTACTATATTTGTAGTAACCTATTACAGCAACAATAGGAAATTGACAAAGTTGACATTTAAAACCATCATTATCTGGCCCCATTCTGAGTCTCCATCTTCTCTATGCACCTGAAGCTTTAGCCTCAGCAAACCAGCCTCTGCTACTGGAATATGTCAGGTAACTTCAGCCCAATTGTGTGGGTTTTTTTTTTTTTTTTTTTTTTTATATGTTGCTTCCTTAGCTTAAAGAGCCCTTTGCCTTCTTCACTTACTATGAGCCAGATCAAATATCACCTTATGTAAAAATTCTCATGTAGGGTAATCCTTTCCTTTATCCCAGTTAGGAAATCACTTTTTTTTTTTTTTTTTTTACCATGTCAACTTTGCAAGGTTACTGTGAAACTCACATGAGACAATAGGTGGAATGTCTCCAGCCAGTCTCGTGTAAGTCAGACCAATTCTGACTTTCACTGAATATAGTTGTACAAATGCATATCTCTCTTGTTGCCCTGAAAGGGCCTTAGGTTAGAAACTTTGTGTCTCTCATCCCTCCATCCTCCACAGTATTTAGCATAGTGTGTTGCCATAGAGAGACTTTGTACTGATTTGTAGGATTGAATAGGAGCTATGTTGTGATAAATGCCAGATTATAGATTGAGTGATAGGTCATCTGCTTCACCCTTGTGTCTGGGGGATCTGGGATGGGCTGGATACTGCCCCAGGTGCTGAAGGTATAGGAACAAATAAGACAGGTGTTTTTGCCCTGAGGCATCTTACAATCTAGTCAAATCCCTCCTTTTGTTTCATTTAAAGCAGTTCAGGCTGGAAGCTATTTCCAATCTGGAGAATTGCCAATCCCCAGAAAACCCACTGGGGTTAGAAGCTAAAATGGCCTGCCTGAGAGCTCTTTCAGCACCTGAGACACAAGAGGGAATGATGCCCCTGACAGGAGCAGCAGAAGGAAGGGGAGTATATATTTCTGTAGATGGGAGCAGCAGAGACAGACCCTGAAATGTAATGAGACAAGTGGGTAGAATCACACACCAGGAAAAATGAACTTGATGGACCTGTGATCTTCCCATTGCTCAGGCTGTCAATGCATGTCCACACAAAGCAAACATCAGCACTCAGGGAATGCTCTGGGCTTTTATCTCTACGTCAGTGAGAGGCCTGGAGAGGTAGCTCTTTATTTTGTGAGCTTCAAGTTGTCATCACTAAAGAAGTGGCATACTCTCTCTTAGAGACATTGCATTTTCCTACTCGGGTGGCAAATGACTTGACTTGATCAGAGACTGGGGATGGAAGCGACCTAATATATATGTTGAGGGCTCACTATGTACCTGGTAGAAGATATCTTTTATCTAATCCTCGCAATACAGTGAAGGGAAAGACATTGGCTTCATTTTCCAGATGGGGACACTGAGTGTCCACAGGGTAAGCGCCTTGCCTAAGGTCACATGAGAGTAAGTGACAAAGCCTGGATTCCACACCAAGCCTTAAGGCTTTTGCTCTTTTTCAACTGATTGCTTATGTTTCCTCTGTGTTGATGATTATCTCTGAAAGCGTCACTCTAGTGGCTTTGGAGCCATCATTTCATCTTTCATTTGCTCACATCTCTTTCTGCCTTTGGCCTCCTCCTCACAGTGGAGGTTGGATAGAAGGAGTGATAGGTAGGAAGGTAGGAGATCAGACCTCTAATTACTGGTACACCTTTGGAGCTAATTAACCCTAGTTCTGATGAGCTGTCATCATGGCATAGACATTGGTGGGGAATTCTGGGGTCATTTGGTCCTGACCCTGTTACTGAATTTGAGTGCTACCTAATCATTTCCAAAAGATGGCTGTCTCTCTCATTTTCAAAGTCCCTTAGGGAATGAGAGCGAATGGATTTTTAATTCATTTTTAATGTCTCGTTACACAAAACCAGAACAAACTCCCCACTATTCAAAAGCCATTTTTCACAAGCTCCTTGTTTCAACACTGCATTTCCATTTCCTTGATCTGTCACTTGCCTTATACAGTACCAAATTCTGCAAAGTACTTTCTAAACAATGGCCCTGTTTTAAATAAGGATGACTCATGCTTATTAATTACTGTATCTCTTATTCCTTCCTTGGATCACGCAGAAATAGGCAAACCTGTGTTTGGGTGCTGGTTCCTACCTCTCCCTAGCCACATGACCTGGGCAGTTTCCTCATCTTGACAATGTGGGTGGTGCAGAGGTGCTCAGTATATATTAGTGTCCCCACCTCTGCCCTTTCTATATTTGTTCTTCTCTTATCTAAACTACTCTCTCTACTCAATAAAGTCTTGCTTTTGTATGTGGATCCAGTGTTTTTTTAAACCTACATTTCATCAAGTGTTGGTATATACCTTTGTCCTCTCTAGAAGTCCCTAGAGAATACAAGCTCTTTAAAACTTAACACAGTCATATTTTAGAAGGTCGCTTTTACCAACTTCCCTCCCTGTCCTTGTGTCCTCTTACTCTCTTACCTGCTTGTAGACAGATATTCTAGAAGTCGTTTCAAAAGCCACTTTGAATTCTCCCTTCCATAGAGACTCAGCAGTCCAGCTCATTAAGAGACGACCTTGAAGAAGTTTACAAAATACTCCACAAAGAAGTGGGCTACCCCACCCCCATCTCTTTTATCTCGCTTACACCTCTCATTCTCTAGTGAGGGCATCACCCCAGCTCAGACTCATCTTCTCCTCCTTCGAATGCCTATGGCACCACTTTCAAGTCAATAAATGTGTTGTACTTCTGTTGGTTAATAGGTACCATGTTAAGGGAGAGAATAATAATACTCTTGTAATATAATAATGAGAAAAATAAGGTGTTTGTACTGAAGGAGCACATCGATTAATCGTGGAGGTACATATGCAAATAGAAAATTATAATATAATCTGGTGGGTAGTGTTATTAGAAATATGTACATGTTAGGGGAATATAAATTAGGGAGGAATCAGTTCTTTCTTGGAGGACAGGTGAGAGAGACATCAGAATGTTGATGATCTTTGAGGTGGACCTTGCGGAATGAAAAGGAGATCCTTAGGTGGAGAATGGGAGAAGGGCTCTCAGAAGAGAGAAGAGAGCTTGTGCTAAGGTAATGGGAGTATGGAACAGGGAGAAAAATTGGTATTCCGGTGTGGCTGGGGTTTAGATGTCATTTTTGGGAAGCGGCTCTAGAAGAGGGTTAAAATATCAATTGGGGCCAGGTCGAGAAAGATCTGTCATGCCATGATGAGGAATTTGGAGTTGATCTTAAAGGCAGCGTGAAGCCACTAGAGATTATTTGGCAGTAGGTAACGCAATTCAGCTTCTGCTTTAGAAAAGTCATTCGGGTGTAAGAATGGAAGAGGGATGAAGATCAGAAATTCAGTGAGCGAACTAGTTATTTTGAAGGCCTTTACAGTCATCTAGTAGCTATATCCAATGGTCCATTTGAAATCTTTCTTGTACATGAACTGTCAGTAGCTTTTCACACAGCTGAGAATTCCTTCCTTCTTGAAACTTTTTTTTTTTTAACTTGGCTTCCAGAACCCTCTCCTGGGTTTCCTCTAATCTCATAGACCATTTTGTGTCAGTGCGGGTCTCCGACTCTAGGTATTTCTAAAAGAAGACATTGAATACAAGAATAGATTACAAGAGTCCTGTAAAGGCTGGAAAGGCAAAACTGTTACACCCCTGCACAGAAGAGAAAAAAAATAGTACAAGAAGTCAAGGATTTCTGTTACCCAGATTCCTGCTATGTATTCTGAGCTCCATAAGCAGGAACCCAAGAGCCTGCACTTCCTGTCACTGAGACCCAGCATGCTGTTGCTACCAGCTGCTCTGTTGCTGCTGTTGTGTTGTCACCAGAAAACACACATGTAAAGAGAGTAGCTTTTCCTTTTTTCACTGGTCCTCATGACTACCATCCCCCTCGAATCGGCAGAATCAAATTAGAAGCCAGATAGATGACAGGTGAGTCTTAGAAATATAATTCTCAGAGTTCTGGTTACCTCCAATACATAGGCAAGAAAGTGGGCCAAGAGTAAATAAACATAACAATCACCCTTTTAGCTGCTATGGGAATTCATTTCTATCCCTTATTCATAAGTAACCCCTTCTTTTTCTGTTGGTGAAGCAGTCAGTTCAATGGAACAGGTGTTTTGTGTGCTGGTGACAACGTCCTCCCTGGGAACCAAGATTTCTCTATCGACAGTGCCAAAAGTTGTGGGGAGATGAAGAAAATATTATATGATGGCTTATTGGGTATTATAAGCTCTTTGCTTCTTTTCCTCACTTTCGCCTTTGCGTTTCAGACCTTTATATTTTGATCACATACTGGTCAAATCCACATCCTGGAGGACAGCACCACAACCTCAGAGTGTTGGCTCCAGGCTAGTCCTGTCATTGAGTCTTTGACAATCCATTCAACCATGGTATCAGGTCATCTGCTTCTGGGTGTCGAAGTTTGTGGTAAGACCAGTGAATTCCGTGGACATGCCCATTACTGCACTTCATTTGCTGTGAAATGAGCTCCTTTGTTAGAAGTAATGTTGTGTGGGATACCGTGACAGTGAATAAGGCATTCTGAAATTGAAAGATTTTGATTCTAGCATAATCACTGCAGGCAGAGAAAGCAATTCCAATGAGAAGAAATTGCTCCTCTATGTCATGGGAGGGGTGAAACATAACCAATCTGCCACTAGGTACCATAGTGGGGTCTCAGCATTGTTTTCTGATGTTGGCAGTTGAAAACTCAGCAGTGATAATATCTGCATCAGCCTTGGTGAAGGAAGTCCATGCTAAGTCTAGGCAAAGTCTCTGTCTCTGCTGCAGTGACCGCTTTACACAGGAGCCCACAGAGCAAACACAGGGGGAGCTGGGGAAAGAGGCTTAAAGACTTTACAGAAGGCCATCTTGTCTTTCGATTATTGAAAATCTCTTCTGTAGTAAATACCATTTGGTGAGCTTTCACACGGGGCACAAATGTCCACTGAGCCAATATTGAAAGGTCCAAACACAAACTGGCTTTTCTCCTTCAGTTCTCTGGTCTCCAAATGCTGAAATGCCCCAGCTTTCTATCCTCATATCTCTACTCTGTGCACACTTCATCTCTCGATGATCTATTCTAGTCTCATGTCTTTAAATATCGTCTAATCACTGACAACTTCTGAACTGATATTTCTATCCTAGACTCTTTTCTCTGAACTCCAGACTCATTTATCCAGCTGACCATTTGACTTCTCCATGTGAATTCTCCTGGGCTCCTCAAACTCAATATCCAATGCTAAGCTTGCAATCTTTACTCTAAACTGCCATCTCCTAAAGTCTTCATTTTATATAATGGCAACTCTGTACCTCCAATTGACTAATCCCAAACTCTGAGGGTTATTCTTGACTATTTTCTTTTATTCACACCCTAATCCAATTTGTCAGCAACTCGTATTGGCTCTACCTTCAATTATTTTCACATCACATCCCTTTTCCTGTCCACTGCTGTCGCTCTGGTCTAACCCATACCATGATTCACTTGGATGATTAAAACAAGATCCCAATTTACTTTTGTCCTTGTACTGCCTTTCTTACTACAGCAACCAGAGTGATCCTATGAAAACTTAAGTCCTCTGTTAAAATCCTCCAGCAGCTTCCCATCTCACTCAACAAGAGCCAGAGTCCTTACATGGTTCACAAGTTCCAGCAAGATCAAAGTCTCCCAGTATCTCCCCGCCCTCATCACCTTCTACTCCCTCTCAGCTCCAGCCTCATTGGCCTTCTTACTGTTTCTTGAATATGCCAGGCACACTCCTACCTCGGGATATTTGCATTCGCTGCTTCCTCTGCTGGTAATATTTATTACCTAGATAGCCACATGCCTTAATCCCTTCACCTCATTCAGGGTTTTGCATGAGTGTCAGTTTTTTTTTTTTTTGACTTTCCTGGGCTGCTTCTTTACTGCTGCAGCCTACTTACCCCTGACCGCTTCTGCATATTCACACTTACTCTTCTCCTTCTGTTCATGTTTTTTCTCCCATAGCACTCGCCACCATCTGACTACTATGTCATTTACCTACTTATTTGTTTGTTTATCTCCCCTGCAGAAATGTAAACTTTATGAGGGCAAAGAAGCTGGTTCATTTTCTTCACTGTTGAATCCAAAGCACTTGGCAAACAGGAAGCATTCCATACACATTTGGTTAGTGAGTGAATGAAAAAGTTATGAGGACCTGAAATTGGATGATACAGTGGACAGCCACACATTACAGAAGACTTAGTATTTATCTTGCTGAGTGTGGGATGAGGAATCAAGGGTCATGCTGAGGTTTTATCTTGAGCCACAGAGTTTATGATAATGTCCTTTAAAAAGCCTGAAAAGGGGACAAAAGTTTTGTGAAAGTCTCTGCATCATATATGACAAACTTGGTATCTCTTGTACTATTTCCTTGTCCTTTCAACTGGATTGTAAACTCGTGATGGGCAGGGAGCACTGTCTATATTATTCTGAATTTGGCACACACCTACCACAGTTCTGGATACCCAGTTGTGCCTGCACAGTCTTGTACTGGAGATCGGTTGGGCCGTGGACTACAAATGTTGAATTTCTGTTCCTTGGGTACATCTCTCGGAGATGGAAGGACCCTGGATTCAGACTCTGCTGAGACTAAAGGACGTACTCCTGTAGACCATCTCCAAGGAGTATGTAAAGCATCTTTACTATGTTACCATTGTCAGCTGCTTTGGTAAAGAAAGCCACTGTCCCTATTCCAATCGGCTGGAAACAACGAACTATCAGTTAAGGGCCAGAATGAGGTGGTAGGAGATGGGGGAGGGGAAACTGGAGGGGCACGTACAGAGAACCCCATGATTTAAAGGCACCAATATTTCAGGAAGGTTTAATGAACTAAAGTAATTTTCCTTCAGAGTAAAATTTTACAGGCATTAAAGGTCCTCACTTCACTGAATGTGCTCACGGGCGAGAGCATCCTAGTGATTTATGAATGTGCAGATTATGCATTATCCTTTCAGAGGACAGGATTCCCCCGCGGCCTCCTGCCTTCCTTCTGAAGCTGAGTTCAGGAGCCGGGTGAACACTCTGGGTCCGGTTTGCAGCCTCCTGTATTGCCATTGGAGTCTAGAATGGATGGATATTTTTTAAAAAGGAGCTTAGCAACTCTCAAATCCGAATTCCCCCTTTCCCTCTCACCAAATAAGGATTACATAGAACCCTTGTCTCCTGAAGAATAATTATCATAATAATAACTCATATTTGCATAGAACAGCTTATAAAACAGGTCAGCTTCCCTTATTTTATTTGAATCAACAACCTTGGGAGGTTGGCAGGGGGAAGTGAGTCATTATCCCCATTTTAGGAAATTGGAGCAAATTCTGAAAACGTAAATAAATTGCTCAGGCTCGCACAGTCACATATGGTAAGACTGAGTTTAGAGCTCAGCCCCCTCATTGCAAGCACTCTGTTCTTTCCATGCTGCCACACAAGCCCCATCCAGAAGGCAAACAGCTGGACCCAAGGGGATAAGTGAATTTAGACATGGGAAATTTAGAAGGAGTCTCAGGTGGAATAGGGACCGAATCTTCTTTCTCTGCAGTTCAGAGTGCGGATACATCTTCTTGCTCAGGAAGTGGGTGAGAAGAGTATAGCTCCCTTACTCCCAAATATCACTCACCCCAACCTTGCCAGCGACTTGGACTTTTTTGTTCAAATATAGATAATCCTGGAAGGCAGGTTAAGGAAGACTGTACATTTCACAAGGACAGAAATCATTTCTCTTTTGCTTACTTTGTCACCAAGAATCTTATGCTCCAGAAAAATGAAAGATAGAAGAGAAAAATGAGAAATAAAGACAATAGGTATCGGCATTGTGTGTGTCTATAGATCAAGGAGTTAACTGAAGGCTGGCTTGAGCATCTGGCAGCAGGAGACACTAGATGCCTGTGAACAAGAAAATTCAGGATGGATGGTGAACAAAAACAGCACCAATTTATTTTTTAAGAGGCCAGCCATGTCCCTTTTTGTTCCCTTATTATATGTTCATTATTAAATATAGTCCCTTAATATATAGTAATCATATATTATATATATATATATATATACACACTATATATACATAGTTAAGTCTCATAATATTATCCCTCATTGTCACCACCTTCTTCCTTCTTATAAAACTTTTTATCAGCCCACAGTTGACCACAAACAAGGTCAGCTTCCTCTGTCCTTCCTGTGTCGAGCCATTGTCCTTTGTGCCTTCCTTCCTACCGTGGCGTAGTCTGACTGTGTCTCCAAGTTGAAAAAAGGGAAAAGGAAAAGAGAAGGAAAGGAAGGAAGGAAGGAAGAAAGAGGGAGGGAGGGCGAGTTGGTTCCATATATCCATATTCTTACTGTGCTTTAAGTCCCAGATCATGTAATCTCTCCTTCATGAAGACTGCTGATCCCATTTTCTGGACTTAATTGCTTCTTCTTTTGAACTCTTATAGCACATTATCTGTACCTCTTTCATATAGTTATCATCTCATCCCTTCTTTTTTTTTAATTTTTGTCATACATTTATAATTCATTCGATGGACCTTGTACAGTACTTACCATATGTCCGGAGCTGTGTTGGGTACTGGGGAAGCAGAGTTGAATGAGATCTGAATTATGACCTCAAAGAGGTCACAATCTAACAGACAAGATAAATATATGAAGAAGTCACATTAACCCAATGTGTTAAAAGCTATATGAGATGTGCGAACAGTGTTATTTCAGAGAAGATGTCAGATGGCAATTTTAGGTTATGCGTGTGAATATATGTATAGATGTGCATATATGTGTCTATGTATATAAATTTTTATAAATGTATATGAGCTTTCCCGGCTATGTTTACATATACGCTCACATATATATTGAGGGATTTCTCTTACTACTTTATGTGTATCTACATGTGTATAGCTTATATTAAGAGAAAATGCTATTTACTCATGAATTATTCTAATTTTTATTTCTCCTGCTGTCTAAAATCTCTCTAAGATTGTAGCCAATTAGGTCAAAAAGATACTTATTTGACAAAGCTCACTTACAAACCTGGATCTCCCAACAATTTGTCTACTCCTTTTCTTATTACACATCTCTATTTCCTATTTTTTTCCTCCAAGAACAAAGAAATCAGACATTATCTTCACCCTTGGGCTTTGAGCTCTGGATTCCTCCCTGATTGCTTGTTGGAGTTTATCAGGTACCTTCCTAATTCTCGTAAGCGATGCTCAGTCACTACTCGTGGGCTCCACGAATGAGTGATAAACTATTTGAGGCCAAGTTTTTCTTCCCTGTCTTCTTACTCATTGCCTTGCACACAGAGAGCTCAGAGAAACATTTGCTGAACGGAAGAGCATTGCATTAGAGAGGAATAGCATGGTTGAGTTACATAGTCCTGGCTGGGATGCTGGCTCTGTTCCTTGCTAATTCTGCACCTTGGGGGCAACTTGCTGAGCTCTTAGGACTCAGGTTCCTCATCTGTAAAATGGGGATATTTCATAACACTTGCTCAGTCTCAAAGTTTGTTGTGGGGCTTGAGAAGCATCCAGCATAATATTTAGCACATTGTGAGGATGCAATTAATGTTTTCTCCCTGCTTTTTGTTCTTTGAATTTGAGTGTTCACTCTCCTCTGGGGGCCCCTGGTGGAGGCGAGTCAAGTCAGGTTTTGTTTTGGGTCTTCTACTCTTCTTGCCCTCCACGTCCTTCCACTGGTGATTCTAGAGGCACGTGTACACCTTCGCTTTCCATTTTGAGTACTCGCCCAGCAGCCTGGGGCTTGTTAGGTGGGTTTACTGCATGTGCTTTTTAGCTTTCTTTCCCTTGTGATTGCATCTTACCTGGTAACCTTTGGAAAGCTCTGAATGGTGAGAGAACCCAGGGGTGGGCAGGCTTTCTTTAGGTCTTGGTTTTGTTTGCTTGGCACAGAAGGTCCTAAGGCTAAAGGTCAAATGATCAGCTCTTCATAGCTCTGTTATTGCCCTTCTGTGATGGCTCCAGGGGAAAGGAAGCTTCTAGTCCCCAATTCTCAGTGTTGGGACCTTTCCTCTGGGGAATGTGGGGGTGACTTTGCTGAAATGTCCTCCCGTACTCTCCTACTGCCTTGCCTACTTTCTTTGTTAGATTAAACCTAATTTAAAGGAATAGATGCTTTTCTAGGTTGGGATCTCAGCAAGGTAGAAGGATGGTGTCATTTCAGCACAGAATTAGAAGAGGAATCATGGTATGATGAAGTATTTCTCAGATTGTGGTCCTCTAATCACCACATGGTTTCTCGATACTGCCCAGGACTCACTAAGTCAAACTCGCTGGGAGCGGGGCCAGAGAATCTGACTTTTAGGCTCCAGTCTTACTCATGGAGTAGGAAGAACAGTGCCCTGAGAATCTGGTCAAGATCACACATTATTGGGACTTTAACTTGAGTCATTTCCTCTCTCTGTGCCTCAATTTCCTCACCTATAAAATGAGGGTGATAGACTAGATTAATACCATCCCCTTCTGAAGACTGATTTACAACTCAGACACCATTATGTTTCATTGACTTAAAAATGATTATTTTTAGGAGACTTTGATGTGCTGGGTCTATCTGCTAGGGAGAAAGAAGTAGAAAACATGAACCCTTCCTCAAGTTGTTCAGAATCTAGTTGAGAAGTTAACTTGTGTGACATTCCAACACCATCAAGATAGTGTTTAATTAAGAAGCAAATTATATAATTTTGTTTTAAGCACAACTAGAGTTCAAAGAGGAATAACTCTGATGGCTGGCATAGTCCTGGGAGGCTGCCTGAAGAAAGTGGGTTTCGAGCTGTTTCTTGAACAAGAGGCAGGCATGCACAGGTGGGCACAGGCAATGATACAATTGTACAGCATGAAAGAAAGAAAGCAGAGATGTGAGAATGGGTTTGAATTATTTGCAGCACCTTGAGAAACTCGGATTGCTGAAAAAAGGGATAGTTTCTTGAAAACTGGGGAAAAATGGTTGGAGGAGCCAGACTGTGGAGCGCCTTACATACCAGGCTAAGGAGTCGGGGTTTCATCCTCAGGCGAGGGAGCCAGTAAAGATTTTTAACCAAGAAAGTGCATGAATTGAGAGGCAGAATTGAAAGTATATACCGTGAAGGCAGAAATAATATCAATAAAGGTTTGGAAGGGTGTGTCTGTCTGGATCCTCTAAGAAGCAAACATCAAGATGAGATAAGACGCACAAGAAACATATTAGAGACAGACGAGCTGGGGGGAGGAAAGGAAAGAGAGTGGTTCAAGCACTGGGTAAGTAGGCTGATAGAATGAGAATGACTCTGGGTTCTTAGAAGGATTTTCCAGACCCAGTTATCTGTTAGAAGCTCTAGTAATTAAGTGGGACTCTTACGGCCAAGATCCTTCTTCTCTTTGTATGGATTTTGCACTTTTGGGGATTGTTTGATGTCCCTGCAGGCTGGATGTTGGGAGGAAATGAAATGTTCTGACTTGTGTCTGTAGAGCTCTAGATGGGTGTGCTGACCTATTCCTAGAAGAGCATAGTTTTGAGTCTGTCCAGAATTCGAGATGGCTTGCATATAGCCACCTTTGCTTTTGTGTACTGACTGTGAGAATGACTGTGAGAATGACTTTGCAGATGAAAGAAAGTGAAGCGAAGAGAAGTCTATTGTATGCAAGTGTGTGTGTTTATTAATTCAACAAAACAAATTATCTGGCACATTGCCAGATATTTGGTTGGGGGGAGGATATGGCTAAGTCCTTTCCCTTTATTAGGCCCTGAATGTAATAAATGAGGAAATTTACCGTGAATGGGAGAGGCAAGGATCACTGGGTAACTGTGGGGAGCAATTCTTTGCGTGGAATACACACTCCTTGCTGTTGTGCTATGCTAATAGGACAGGTGGTTTAGTAGATTTTACTATTCTGCAAATACCACGCCATTGATGTCTTTCTTGGCTTCACTATTTCTTGCCAACGCATCATCTTCATCACAGGATGCAATCAGAGAGGAAACCTATGAGTCCTCTAGTAATAGCCCTGCAGAAAAGCTGAAAGTCCCAAACCAACCTTGCCCTGGACTCTCTTTGACCTATAATGAGTCACATCCTTGGTTCTAATTCTTTTCTTAGTTTACATAAAAGAAATGGAAATAGAGCTGACCGACCTCATGGGGTGCTAGATGAGAATAAATATCAAAGGGAGTGTTTTGTCGTCAGTTAAATGCCATAAAAATGTTCAATATAATGGCTGATTATTTTTCTTTAATCTTAAATGGATGCCTGGAATTGGGAAAGCCCCATCTTGGTAGCAGAAATTCATTATCTTGGAAAGAGTTTAATGACTGTGGTGCAAATGAACTGGAGGAAGTTAAATTGTGGAATGGGAAGGAGCTGAGAAAAGTGAAATGAGTTGTGCATTAAATTTAGATAAACACAATTATGTGTAACTGGATTATCACGCGTGCAGGCTGACGCTGTATATTAGGCACCTGCATTTTGATTAAAATCGATTCAGGTGCATGTGCTTAGCATCCTTGTAGGTATGGAGTTTGCCTAAGCTGTGTCCAGGCACATGAGGGGCAGGCAGGGAGATGTCTGATATCTGAGTCTCTAGCTGGAGAATTTTAAAGGGCATGGGACCAGAGTGACCAGCCCAAGACCATTTCAACAAACTGCTAACAGGCAGCTCCAGTTCTCTGACAGGTACGACTTCCTCTGGGCTTCATGATTTCAGCTAGAGTTAGGAAAGTGGTCCTGGAGTCCAGTGCAGTCCAATGACCTGTTAACTCCTTGGAGGGGACAGATGCTGCCTGGTAGATGGCAGGTGGCATCAGAGGATGTTGGGGACTGGGTTTGCCTGCCATTCAAGTATTTGTGGCTGCTGAGGCGCTAGTAAATGAAACACAAAGTCTCTTTGAACTGCTCTGTAGACAGAATCAGGCCCACTTCCTTCTTCCCGTTTTAGCCCAAGTCTGGAAGTTCGAGTTATCTCCAGATCAAAAATAAGCCTATCCTCTGATCTCCGGGTGGCCATGCTAGAGAACAGAGCCAGCCGGCCCGTGCCTGACTGTGAAGGACAGATACGGAGAAACAGCTGTAGATACCCAGTTAATTCCTGGTGGCGTGTTTTATTTCAAATGCAAAGCATCTTTGGGATTAAAATAAATGCTACCAGTTACAGGGCCACATTAAATTAATATGTTTTCCTCTTGCTTGATCCTATAATACCCCTCAACTCAATGGATGACTACTAAGCCCTCCTCTGGGTGATTTGAGATGCACTGTATATTGTTACACAAACTAAAGTAAGCTTCCTTTTTTCCTCTCTTTCATTCCTCTCCTCTGCCCTCCTCCTTATCCCCCTCACAGGTTATACTTATCCTGACGAAGCTGTACGACTTCAACCTGGGGAGCGTGACTGAGAGTTCACTTTGGAGGTAAGTGGATTAGAGATTCTTAAGGAGCTACTCGGCTTGGCTCGCATGAGAAATGCCAGCTAAGCAGCTGGGAGGCCTGTTTTGGGAGGGAGCAGAAGATGGCGCTCTTCCTGGAAGCCCTCTTTAATGCCCCAGGTGGGACCAACGACCTGGACCTGTGAATTCCCTTAAAGCTCTGCTTATCTCTCTTGGGGCGTTGTCACATCTTCTCCTTGGCAGTGTTGGTACTTCTGCATTCCTGACCAATGAGCAAGGGTCTGGTTGGAGGGATCAGGGCAGCACGCCTGACCCAAGGGGAGCCGCTGTAGGAGGGACTGTTTTCAGTCCTTTGTGTCTGTAAGATGCTGTCGTTTTTGAGAAGCCGGTACTTGTGAGAACAGAGCCATGTAGGAATCAGGCCTGTGTGATGACTTTCATGGGTTTCGTGGTCTCTAGCTTCCTCCATAAAGTAATATGAAAAAACGTATTTTATGAATGCATTAGCATAAAGACAAATGTATTAAAACATTTTTTCAGCCTACAATTTTTTTTTTTTTTTTTGGTTTTGACTTAAGAAATGAAAGCATCTGTGCCTTGGGCACTGTGCCCATTGTGTGCTGGATAAGTCAGCCCTGGCGGGACGCTGGGGCATGCTGGGCGGGGAGAAGATGGATGCAGGTGGGTTAAGTCATGAATGAAGCCAAGAACCTAGGAGTTTCCTTGGAGAGGGAACACCTGCACTTACCCTTTCATCTACCTCCTCACACCTGTATGCACACGCAGGTTCACAGCCCCACTGCCTACAGTCACACAGGACTATAGCGAGTTTCATCAGCCACAGCGAGATGATGCTTCATGCTCCGTGCTTATTTTCTTCATGAGACGCAAGAGAGCGGTGTATCTATCCCACTTGCTTTGTCATTTGTAAACATTGGAGAGGATGCTGTCACAAAAGGCCATTCACTTGGCTGCACCATCATCCCAGAGCCCTTTCCTGAGGGTTTCCTGGATCCTTGAGCAGAGGGCTCCAGGACATGAGTGAGTATCTGTGTACCTTGCTTCCTCTTAATCTGACTTGTTTGTTTGCAGAGAACTAGCTGGGGTCTCTCTCTCCCAGGAAGAGGCAGAAGTCACAGCATCTATTAAATATTTAGAGGTTAATTGCTCATATCGACTGTGGCCTGCTTCCATTTGCACAGGATGTCCAAAACCTAATTTTGCTGCTCAGTGAAAATTGGCAGAGGTATAAGTAACCAGGCTGCCTCTAATAGATGAAAGCATGCCTGTTTCCACTCAGGCGGGAATCCAAGGGAATCAGAGCCTCAGAAACCTTCCCCTTAGGCCCAATCAAAGTGACGCTGTGGTGGCAGCACTGGACTCCTGTGCTGTCTGCTCAGTGCAAATAATGAAAAAAGCCAGAAAATCCTGTCTCGACAATGGGAAACAGCCATACACGGCAGCCCATGTTTCCGGAAACGTTGGGCTGGTTTTAGAAGGAGGCCAGGCAAAGCCAGGGAGCCATAGCCAGGTGCTCAATGCTAGAGGCCCTTAAGTGACCAAATGTGTGTTCCATAGTCATCAGAGCCAGTATATTCCCTGGTGTGCACCAAAGGCAGTAGATAGCTGAGTGACCCCTAAGGGCACCTTGACATCCAGTTATCAGGATTCAAGTCTCAGTTTGCCCATCCAAAGAGCTCTGTAACTTTGTGAACTTTATTTAACCTATCTGTGTCAGTGTCCTAGGCAAGCCATAGCAAAATACCACAGACTGGGTAGCTTAAAACAGCAGAAATTCATTCTCTTCCAGTTCCGGAGGCTGGAGGTCTGACATCGAGGTGCTTTTAGGACCACACTCCCTCTGGGGAGGCTTAGGGAGAATTTTTCCTTGCCTCTTTTCAGCTTCTGTGGGTCTCAGCATCTCTTGTGGCTGCATTACTCTAACCTCTGCCTTCATCTTCACGTGGACTTCTCTGTGCCTGTGTATTTTCCTTTTCTGTCTCTTATAAGGACATTTGTCATTAAGGCCCACCAAGATAATGCAGGATGACTTCACCTTAAGATCCTTAACTTAATTACATCTGCAAAGACACTTTTTTTTTTTTTCAAATAAGGTCCTCATTACAGGTTCTGGGGATTAGGAGGAGGTGGACATATTTTGTGGGAGGTCGAGGCACCATTCAACTCACTCCACTCTCTAAGTCTCAGTTTCCCTGAATATGACTTGGAGATAGTACAGAACCTACCTTTGCTCCAGCCACATTGTCCTCACTGTTCTTCATGCACACCAATCTCTTTTCCCCAGAACTCTACACGTGGCTCTTCCTCTGCCCAAGGTCTCTTCTGCCAGGGGTGGGCATTCCCTCACTTCCCTTCCTTCTTCGTTCGCCTCATCAGTGAGGCCAGTCCCCAGATTTCACATTTCATCATTCTATAGCACTTATTGCCCTCTGGCATACTAAATGTTTGCTTATTGACTTATTTATTGTCTCCCTACATCCACTTACATCTAAGCTTGTAGGAAAAGAGAGAATTTTCTTTCCATTTTAACTTAATGCTGTATCTTCTGCACCCAGAACAGTATCTGGCACATAGGAAGGACCTAATTAATGTTTCTCACTAAATAAATTCATGGATGGATTGGAAGGATTCAATGAAATAATAAATGAACAAACACTTAGGACAGTAACTCACGTGCAGGAAGTGCTCACTTAATTGTAATAATTAATGATTGCTATAACCCTGTGTGTCTGTATAGTTTTCATTCCATTTACTGACTTTGTATATAAGGATCCATTGATGCAGGAGTCCATGCGATAGAGATTGTGGGGCACCAAGGGGATGTACTCTTTGTTACCTGGGACTTAGCAGAGATCTTCAGAGGCTGATGGCAGGGACTAGGGAGGGGAAGAGAGTTATTTAGAATGTTGTCTCTTATGCTGACTGTGGGGGCGGAATTGGAATATCAATTTCTACGTAGTCAAAGTTGTTCTTTTGTGGATAAGATTCTCTGAGCTGGATGTTGGAATGATGGGCAGGGTGCAATTTGGCAAATGAGGAGTGAAAGAATGTCCTTAGTGCAAGAAAAAGTCCAGGCAAGGCTGGGCTGCAAGAGAGAAGGGAGCCAAGCAGGAGGCAGGAGAGCTCTGGGTGTTGGACCAGGTGGGAATTGTTGGGGACTCACCAGGTTCACAGAAGGGGCCAACATAAACGGGGTTGCTCAGGGTGTAGTTTACATATAATAGAGTCCATGTGGTGTGTGATCTTTTAGGGATTTGAAAACCTGGTGGGTATATGGGCTTTCCCTCTGGGTAAATGTTGTACAGGAATGTATTTCTGTGTTGTGTTTTAGAGGGTTTATGGGTGTGATAAAACCCAGCTGAGGAGCCCTGAATAGAGTATGGTGGAAGAAAGGGACCGCTCCTGAACTTCTGGGGAATTTTCCAACTTGCTGGGGCCTCTCAGGGTATCTTCTAACTTTTCGTTGTCTTCCCAGCTCAGTGCCTAAAGATCTGTGTCTTCCATTCTCTTTTCTAGACTGATGATGTTGCACTTTACAGTTGGAGCCTAGAGCACGCTGATCTTCCTTGCTAAATCAATGTGCAGAGAAAAGAAAGTAAATTAAACACGCACCCTTCAGGTTTTATGACTTGGCCCAACATGTTTAACCAAGTTGAAATTGAATTTGGTGATTCTTCAATTTTCTGTACAACAGAGAAGCCTGGAGCAGTAGCTGTCATGACAAGATGACAATCCCTGGCAGGTTACAGTGTGATATAATTATTTGCCTCAGTGGATTAATAATTCAGAGACCATCTACTTCTAAATAGACAAGACTGGTTAAAAGCATTCAACGATGTAGCAGTATCTTGTGCCCTTGTGACACTCTTTCTGGAACTCCTTGGTGCTGTTTTACTGGAGGTGGTTAAAGTTTTTTCTCCATCAACACAAGGATGGCTGTGTAAATTGGCCATTAGTACAACCTCTGTTGGCATCCTTACTCAAATAACATTTTACATATAGGATTTTAAGCTAGAGAAGTAGTGAGGTTAAAGGGTGACTTTTTAAAAAGAACCAGGGCTTCACTTTCAGAGTATTTTTTTTAGATCATAGTGTGTTGAGCCCGGAGACTGCTTATCAGTCCAGAATGGTATTGGACCCCATCACTTAGATTTTATAGAAGGTTGACCTAAGGAGGAGAGATGAGTCAGGGTCAGGAGGCTCAGCATCAGTCATTTTTCTCCTCATCAAAGTAAAGTGAAGGCTTTGGGACTGATGGCCTGCGTTCAAGTCCATGCTTCTCCACTTAGCCTCTAAGTAACCTTGAACAAGTTTCTTCACCTCTCTGTACCTCCATTTCCTTATCTGTACAATGAGGATTATTGTATACTAGCACCTACCTGATAGAGTGGTTATGATAATTCAATGAAATAAAATGTGTAAACTGCCTAGAAAAGTGCCTGGCATATAGTGCCTGCACGTGGAGCAAGCTCGGGGAGTTAGCTGTCATCGTGTAATCCACCGGTAATTGAGCTGCTCCTCTGTGCTAGTTCCTTTCCCTAAGCTGTCTTGTTCTGTCCTTTACAACAAACTTGAGAGTTGGGGATCACTGGCCCCATTTTACAGATGAAAACATTGAGTATTTCAGAAGTTAAATAAGTTGTCCCAGATCATATAGCTAATGTGTGTGTGTGTGTGTATGGATGGATGGATGGATGGATGGATGGATGGATGGATAGATAGGGGGAGGATCCAGGCCTAAGGTCATATCTCTGAGATTAGGAGTACTTCCTGGTTTCTGATCTGGGACTCTTTCCACATGGTCACATGTCCTCCTAAATGGAAACCATGCAGCTAGATAGAACCCTCTACGTCATGTCTCTTCCATTCCCACTGAAAATAGGCCATCGTCATAAGGTATGCAGGCATCATGGACTCAAAGGCAGGGCCACATTCTTCCTCATTTATCTGACAATGGCATGTGGCACATGCTTTGGGGCCATTTTCATGCCTTTCTGCAAACACAGGTGTGTGTGTCTCTGATTCATTTGGTAACATCGTGGTCCTTAATTTGGGAGCAAGGATGTCACTTTCTCTGGAAGTGGAAAACTGTGATAAGGCCAATTATTCCATTGTCTGAGCTTTTTGCGTCTTTAGTTTCGAACAAAGTCATGGTTGGGATTTCAGACTGTCAAATTGCATCTTAGACTCAGTTCTATATGTCTTAAACATTAGCATTTGGACTGACAAACATATTAACCTTTCCCCCCAACCCCTGCAAAAAGAAATATTTAAGGAACTGGTTTCAGGAGGGAGATGAACTAGCAAGCAATTCTCCGGCTTGCATTTGTCCATCCGTAAGAGCTGGTCTCTAGCAAAAGTCCTTGAGTAGTCAGTTTCTGATCAAGTGTGAAGTCTCACAGAAGCTTTTCTCTGGATTTCCTATAGAATTAGGGATCCTCGCAGGACTAAATAAATTTGCAATTGTGGAGGCATAAGAGGACCCAGGAATCCTTTGCCATGGATCGTCTCTGTCCATTGCTGCTTCACCTCAGTTCTCTCTCCTCTCTTGCTCCATTTCATCCACCTCTAGCCTAGCATTATGGGAGACATTCTTCTCTTTGGTGAGCAGCAGCCTGCTCAGCCACTCATCCTGTATGTCTGGCCTCAGGGCCTGCAGAGAAAGCTTCAGACCAAGTGGTTCCTGGTTGGGGTGTTTATGGAGTGTACAGGCACATTCTCCTGGACACCTCCCTGGGTGGGGTGCCCCTCCTCTGCTTAGTGCTAATGTCACATCCTTACAATATGTTGTGATTTGTTCCTAGCCTGGGAACCTCTCAAGAGCCGGGGCCATGTACCGTTCTGGTTTCTGGATCTACAAAGCCTAGTATGTGGATGACACTAAGTAAGGGTTTGGAGAACTGAACGATGTTCCAACAGCCCCGAACCAATCCCAGCCCCAACCCCGCCTTCCCTGTCACTTTCCTTATATTGAGTTGTCTCATCCTCCTGCCACTGGGGAATCCTGTGACTTTTCATCTGCTTTGCAAGCTGTTGTCTGGACCATTTATTTTCTCCCCTAATTGTTCTGTCAGTGACCTTTCTGGAGGAATGCTGTTTTTTTTTTTTAATAGGAATTGGAGACCTTTTGGATTTATTAATTTTTTGTTTGCCAAGAAAACCCTGATAATAATTGCTAAGACTTCCCAGAAGTTATTAGTTTACAAATTTTAATGACACTCATGATTTATTTATGTGCTTCCTTCCCTCTCCAGCTGCTCACCCTAATTCCTTAGTGGAATTCCTGCCGAATCTGAGTGAATTAATGGAAACAAAACTGCAGATTGAAATGACATTTTTTTGCTAGGCTGTTAATTAAAAGCTTCTCATTCTATTTGTTAGTCTCTTCATACGTGAGGTCCCGAAGGCTGGGCTGATACAGGCTGTGAAATCCTCCCTCTAGAATGGGGGCCTTCTTCTATTTGCTTTCAGTGGTAATAAATCTGGCAAAAACTCCTGAATGGGTCAGTGAGCATTCGATTGAACAGATATTAATTGAGCATCCATATGTAAACAGCCCAGTGCTCACCGCTGGGAGGTGCAGAATAAGTATGTAGTGATTGCTATCCCCTAGGAATGTTTAGTTTGGTTGACAGATAAGATTAATGTCTATAGGAAACAGCATCAGGCATATGCAAAAATAAGGATGCATAAACAAAATACAGTGCATTCTGTATTTTGAGTGGACCTACTGTGGATATACTTATATTTTTATTATTATCACCCCACCTCATTCTTTAAAGAATGCAAAGCAATTTTAGGAGTGAATTAGAGAAGTGATCAATGCGCACCTATATTTTGTTTTTCTGTTTAATATAAAACATCTTAATTCTGCATTAGGATGTGTCATTCTTAACAGGAAAGACTATTTCTTATACTAGTAGTTCTCATAGTTCTCAGAAACACCTGGTAACAAATGGGATTGAGTACGTGTAATGGTTAAAGGAGTGAGTTCTGGATTCAGATTGCCTGGATGGGCATCCCAGATCTGCTTACTAGCTGCACCACTGTGAGCAACGTTTTGATTTCTCTAAGCCTCAGTTACTTATCCATATAATGGGGGAACAATGAGACCTATATCATGGAAGCTTTATGAGGATTCAGTGAGATGATTCATGGAATGCAGAATGCCTGCAATCTAGTTATTACTTAATATAATAATGATTATTTGTTTATAGGCGGTATCCTCCTAGCCTAGCAGTTTTCACTGGGCTCCAGATGACAGCTGTGCTGATATCTTTAGGAGAGTGGGGTGCAGAACATATGTGGACTCCTAAGCACATAATGCTTGGAAATATACATGTCTATTGAGAGAATCTTCTGGAGCCGTCTCCTTTAGATACTCATCTGTGCTTGGCAAAGGGGAAGGTTAATATATTTATTGGTTTTCCTACACCAGATGATGGTAATACTGATTTTGGGTGCATGACATAAAGCACAATCTGATTTAAGTTCCCCTAACATAGTGTTAAGTTAACTCATTCATTACTGGTTATGTTATTTATAGTGCAACTATTAGCGAATCTAAGCCCATTGAAGAGCTTTGTTATTTCACAAGTAATTAATCTGGAAGGTAGGCTGGGGTCATGCATGGTTCTCAAACTTAGCGTATCCTGAGACTTACTTGTGAAATGTGTTAAAAGTCTAGATTCCAGGGCCCTACCCAAGAGATTCCAATTTAATAAGGCTGGTGGTTACTCAGGATGTGTAATCTTAAAAGCTTCCTCATGAGATGCTTAGCTTCAGGTGAGATTGGGAACTACGGAGCTCAGAGGAAGCTGGGTTCTAGGCCCATCCCAGTTACTAATGAATTGGGTTACTCATGCCATCCTTCTGTTTCCTCATAAACGAAGGCATTAGATGAAATATTCTCTCAAGTCTCAACTCCAAGTCCACAGACTCTACCAACCTGGGAAATCAAACAGGAAGCACAAAGGTTATGATTTATGATGCCCAATAGATACTGGCCCCACTCCTGAGCATAGCCACTCTCCTTAAAAAAATCTGGTAGCATTAACATCATGGACACGCTCTGCTAATGTGCTTTTCACTGACAGATAGTGGCTGTTAGCAGGTGTTAGCCAAAACACCTGTCCAAGCTATTTAATTTAATTCATTGAAGATAGAGAGCATCATTCAATCTATGAGAGTCTTGGTTCCAAAAAATAGAATAAAAATGAGTTTGTCCGAAATATTGAGCCCTCAGACATCTTATTTTGCTAGGGAATGGAGAAAAGACAATGCTGGAGAAGGAGAACTGGATTACAGATTTAATGTTTTCCTATTTATTATGGGAAAGAGGTTCTTTTTATGGCCTAGTCTTTTTTCTTCCACTAGCGGGGACCCAGACATGTATAAATCTTGATTTCTGTCCAGTGGCTGAGAGAATGTAACACTTTTGTGTGGATTGTATCTGTTGATTGGTATTTTATGTTATTTTTTTTCCCCTCCAAATGTAGTGCCATTTTATCACAATCATAAATAATCCCACTATTTGGAGAAGGTGTGTGAAATTCTGCTCATCCCTTCCTACAGCCTGAACTCCCTCTCATTTTCTCAGCAGTAGATTCATTAGCCTTCAAATGAAGTTAATAAGTCAATAGGATCAGACAGTTCCTTCTAAAATAATTTATAAATGCATGCATTTTCCTACCATCCTAAGGTAAGCCTGAATTTATTTCCTGCCAGATGTCCATGTGTGTAAAACTATGATAGCTGGACCCTATTTCCAAGTTTGTAGGTAAATGGATTTTTACATACCCCATTTCTGTACGTGTGTGTATGTGTGTGTGTGTATTAAAGATTAGGCAGTCAAGCTTTCACAGTTACTTTCTCATCGTTTGTGTCCAGTCACTTTATTGGACATAGACTGTAAATGTCTTTAAGAGGCTTCTGGCTGCTTCTCCACAAAGACCACTGTCCTAGCCAGTATTTGGGGAGCAAAAAACTGGTAAAATGGCCTCTTTTCTCTGTCACATGTCTGTTAGACCTTTTTTTCTGGAATCACTGAACTTAAAAAGAAAGCATTTTACATCTTGTTGTTGCTTCTACATGTTTTGTGCCCAAGTTAAAGCTAAAGTCAAGTCTTAAAATGCAGTAGGTAGAGTTTATCTTTTAAAAGGTCCCCCTTTCAATGGTGCTAAAGTCTTAAATTGGTATATTTGTAGTCATTGCTCATATGAGCAAATGCACATCTCATATTTCTGGTCGGAGTGTGAGACTCTTCAAATTGAATACTCCATTTTACAGGTGGATGAACTAAGGTATGGAATGGGCTGGTAGTCAGTGATTTCAGATCTGGGACCCATATCTTGGTTCTCAGCAGCCCTATGCTCTTGCCAATTTATTAATAATCCCTTTTTCTTGCCTTTATAGCTTGGCGACCATTCACATTTCATAACAGATCTATGGCCAAAGGGCTACTTTGGGGGCTAGATTGAGTTTTCTTGAATATTTGTCTAACTGATTTTTAATTCTGGTAGATTATGAGAATGGGCTGGGAAATATAAGAAAAGCCACTTTCCAGGGCCTTATTACAAAGCTACGGAATCAATTTCTGGGGTCAAGATCTAGGAACTCATGTTTTTTTCTTATAAAAAAACAAAACAAAAACTCTTGATTCTGATGTAAGCACCGATCTAAGAGACTCCATGGCCATCTTTGTTTCTGAGAAGTCCGTGGAAGCTCGTTTTGGGAAATTCTCCCCCCAGCACAGCATTTTACTCTTACCCATGTTCCTTATGGCTGGCTCAGAATGACAGGCACCATCCTTCATGCGAAAACCATAGCTGCACCCTTATCTTTATAAATGACAATCATAAAAGTCAATAATTGGAATGAGCTCTGGCACTTACTAATTAGCTCTCATTCTGTTAATATCAGGCTTCTTTAATTGGGCAGTTAGTATCGATTTTAGAGCATGGCGACACAAGAGAATGGCCATAGGTGCTGCTCTCCATGGAGCTGTGCTTGAGTAAACCCTATGGAGGTGAGATGGCAGCTGGAAGTCTAGGCTCCCTGAGGGACCAGAGAGTATAATCAATGTGGGAATGGTTTCCAGGTGACTTTGGAAGGCTTTCTCTTAATAATTTTTGGTTGCTAGAAACAGAGATAATCACTCACTTAGGCAAGATATAGGATTTGTTGGAAGGATACTGGGGTGGTTCAATGTTTGGAGGAGGAGATAATGACAAAACCCCAGGACTGGCAAATTCTAGGCCTCCCCAGAGACCATGGCATGTCATGGCTCTACTCTTTACATTTCCAAGGGCTATGGCAACTGGATGCCATTATAGGACAACTACCTTCTCTGTGATTTAAATTCATGAGATGAAAATCGAAGGGGCCACCTGAGTCAGGTAGTCAAAGCTTTAACTGTGTTCAGGGATGAGAAATTCCTGGCCTGGGCTGTCTCTCTTGTTTATTCCTATGCAGAGGGAGACAGGGACCCCCCAAAAATGCTAAAAAAGGGCTCTGGAAATCTCAGATCAATAGTCTTCACAGATACCATGTCTTCTCATGTATTCTAATGTAAAGATGGCTTATACTTGAAATAGGCAAATTTTTAAAGAGCATCTCTTCAATGTACTATTGATTTAAAAGACTGACGTTTATTATGTGTCAGGGAATGTGCTAAGTTTTATAGATAAATGTTTTACTGATAACAACCTTGCAGGGAATGTTTTTCATACTGGTGGATGATGAACCTGAGGTTCTGACAGCCAGCAGGTAATGGTTATTAAGTTTGACTTCACGTCTGTAAATTTCTGAAGTCCATGCTTGCCTCACATGGCCATGCCGCCTCCCCAAACAGTTTTAAATTCAGGGTTTGTGTAGATAGCCCTTTCTTTCTTAGGCTGAGACGGTCTTGATGATTATGTGCTATATTTTGATTCTTTTCTCTTTATCATTTTTGTACCTACTATAGGTTTTACTTTGTGGTTACCATGAGGCTTGCATAAAACTTCTTATATTTATAACAGCCTATTTTAAGTTGTTAACAACTTAACTTGTTGCATAAAAAATCTTTACACTTTTACGTCCCCCCCCCAACCCCATGCTTTATGTAATTGATGTCAGGGTTATTATGTATCTATTAACAATTTTATGCTTACAGTTATTTTTAATACTTTTGTCTTTTAACTTTTATGCTAAGGTTAAAAGTGATTTATGCACCACAGTATTGCATTCTGTGTTTATCTATACATTTATCTTTATGAGTAGGATTTATACTTTTATATTAATGACATCTTTATTATATTGGGTCTTCCAATACATGAAGTCTTTGATTTTTTGGCATTTGCTTTTGAATGCTTACTGTGCACTCAGTGCTGCACTAGATGCTTTCTGTACATCCTGGACTACATCAGGGAGCAGAGTGAAGGTCTCCAGTGAGGACTCTGAGCCCAGGAGATTTGGTTGTGCTGGGGCCATGCATTAGGTTGCTTTATTTAATGAGACTTACTATGTGCCATATCTGTGCTACGCACTGTGGAACCAACAATGGAGATGGGAGTAGGGAGAGAAAACAAACCTTTTGTATTATATTATGCTATGAAAGAAATAAAACTGAAAGACTTTGGTAGGTAATGTGAGGGAATGGGCATGCTCGATAAGTAAATAGTTAGATTAAAATCCAGGAGGAGAGAATGAGCAGGACACGTTTGGAGAATGATTGGGAGGCTGGCGGAGTCGAAGTGTGGAAGCAGTGCAGGAAAGGTGACCAAGGAGGAGGCTGGGAAGGAAGTGAAAATCACAATGGGGAAGACTTTGATGCCTGATTGGACAGTTTAGATCCTTTTCTGTGGGTTAGAGAGGAAAGAGCAAAGGTTTGTGAGCAGAAAGTGTAAAATAATAGCTGTGTTTTAGAAAGATGTGTTCAGAAAGAGGATTTAGTGTGGGAAAAATTATAGACAGTGGGGTGGGGGGTCAGTTCTGGGAACGGTTATGCCATTTTATTGATTGCTTTTCTCCTATCCATCCATCCATCATCCATCCATCCATCATCCCATCCATCCATCCACCACCCCATCAGGCAGCCAGCCATCCATCCATCCATCCATCCATCCATCCATCCATCCATCCATCCATCCATCCAGCCAGCCATCCAGCCATCCATCCAGCCATCCATGTATGTGTTTGCTTATATGCTTCTTTATCTTCCTACTCCACGGATATGATGCTTAAAGAGTCAGGAATGAGGAAAGCAGGAAACCTAAGCTTAAAGGCTCGTTGCTTGAAAGAAACCAGAAGCTTCTTCTGTACCTTTCTCCCACCCCCAAATCTCTTACTGGCTTTCAGGTGTACAAACATGAATTCTGTACCACTGGAGTTAAGGCATGGTGACTGGCCCTTGGAGTCAGACATGGTGAGGCCATGAGAGACCACGCATGCTTCATTGACTTACTATACTCCAAGGTCACACACTGGCCTTCTGAAATCTTGGGTCAGAGGATAAAGGAAGTGGCCTGCCTTCTTAAGCTTTTTCCACTTTATTCCTATGCTCACTATGAGGATATGGGAGATGTGATAGTAACAATGCAGACCGTGAGGAATTTGGAATTGGACCTAATTTTGATTTGCTTTGATATTTTGACACCTTCTATTAGCAACTTCTTTAGATGCATCTGCCTGGATTCACTCAGACTTGAAAATTGAGATATCGTACAAGATTTTGTCTGGCCAAAAAGGAAAAACGATGAGTTTTTTAAGTCTCTAATTTTTTTCTCTTTTTTTGCATATTTAAATTTTTATGCAATAATGTCACTAATAGAAATAATTTTCAAAACTTGAAAAATGAAAAGTCCTATAGAAATAACTACCATCTATAATCTCGTTTAAAATCAGTTTTAGCATATGTATTCCTATACTTTTTTTACCCATGTAGTTTACATAACTGAGATCCTCTTGTATAAATAATTTTGTTTATTTTCATATAACATTTGACTAAGCATTTTTCTGTTATTCAAAATGTTTTGCAAACATAATTTTAATGTTTTCATAATAGTGCATTGTATCGTTCTTCTGTAGTTAACTATATTCATTCCTCTATTTTTGGTGATTTAGATTGTTTTACAGTTTTTCACCATTTTAAAGATGTAATGAATATCTAGATATATAAGTTTTTTTTTTGTTTGCATTTTAGATTATTTCCTTGGGATAAACTTCTAGAGGAGAAATTTTAAGACTCTTAGTAAACATTGTCAGGTTGGTTATGAGAAAGGTGCATTTCTGAAACTCTTATGCTGGGGAAAAAGAAACTCAGAAATTAAAACAAAAAAGTTAATACAGTTTGTAGTGTGTATTTATGTGTGTGTGGTATATGCATATTGCACTTACGTATTTACATGCTTTAGGGTCATTATTATGCTTAAAATTATTGTAAAGTTATTGGGATAAGAATTGGATAATGAGACCCTTGAAAATGATGTACCCCAGACTCCAAGAAGAACATGTTTGTCTCCTGATGGCTGAATATACATATCCAGGCCCATCTGAACAAATAAAATGAAAACAATAGCAATTACATCAGTAATAGCTGTTCACATTTACTGCGCACATGTTTAACCCAGCCTTCTAGTAAACCAGTTAGGTAAGTACTGCCAACATCCTCATTTTATAGCCAAGGAATCTGAGGGACACTGCGTTTAAATAACTTTCCCAAGGCCATGCTCTTGGTAGATGGTAGAGCTGGATTTTGGATTCAGACCATCCCTTGGATTCTAGAGCCTGAGCACTTAACACTTCTCTAGACCTGACTGAGTTTGGAAGTTGTTATTGAGGTCCCCATCTGCCTAACAATCACAACCCCTTAGTGCAAAACCTTGGTGCAAGACCTGTGGGAAAGAAGGAAGCTATGAGAATTCCTCCTGGGTTAGACTCTTGACTCCAACTCAAGGCATTATCTGATATGGAATCGTCAAGGGGTATGGGAGGGTCAGATCTCATTCCTTTCTCTTAATAACCCCAAGAGACTCATCAAACAGAAGCTTACCTGTTCTGTATCTGTCTTACATGTTATCTATATCTGTTTACCTGTATATTCCTGAGAATTACTGTCCAGAGAGATTAAAAGCACAGGCTCTGTGCCATTCTGCCTGGGTTTGAATCCCACCTTGCCACTTGCTAGCTGTGAGCTTTGGGCAGCAATTTCTCTGGACTCCACTTCCTCATCTCTAAAGTAGGAGTGATGACAGTACCTACCTACCTCACTGGGCGCTGAGAGGACACCCCGAGTTAATGATGCTACAGTGTTTGAAACAGTGATGGCTCACAGTAAGTATGTGCTCTATGAGTGTTTGCTTCGATTCCAGTCAAGATAGCTCTGCCTTTTGTCCTAATCCCTAGAGGCTCCAGTGAGGGCTCACGCCCGCCAGGACTTATTCCCACGTTTCCCAGACATAATCGACAAATACTGATGGAATGCTTCCACACACTGGAGACTGCAGGTAGAACAGGGAACAGACATGTTGCCCGTTCCCTTAGTGCTTCCCTCTAGTGTGGAGGCAGACATCAATCAAGTACTTTCTGCAATGGTTGAAGGAACGCATGAGCTCCACAGACAGTGAGGCTGTAGGAACTCAGTGGGAGGATTATGGAGGGCTTTCCTAGGCATATTAGTTTGCAAGGGATATCATTTGAAAGTACAACAAACTAGGTGGTGTAAACCACAGAAATTTATTACCTCATAGTTTGGAGGCTGGAAGTCTCTGGTCAATATGTCAGCGGTGTTGCTTACTTCTGAGGACTGTGAGAGAGCATCTGTTCCATGCTTCCCCCCTAGCTCCTGCTGGTTTGCTGGCCATTTTTGGTGCTCCTTGGCTTGTAGAAGCATCACCCTATTTCTGCCTTCATGTTCATATGGCGTTCTCTCTTTGTGCACGTCTATGTCCAAATTCCTTCTTTTTGTAAGGACATTCACCATATTGGTACCCTTATGGTATCCTTATGGATAGGAATATGGTTTCCAATAAGATTAGGGGCCCATCCTACCCTGGTGTGACCTCATCTTAACTAATGACATTTGCAACAACCTTTGTTTCCAAATGTCACATTCTGAGGTCCTGGAGTGAGAATTTCAACATATAGATTTTTTTGTGGGGGGAATTTCAACATATAGATTTTTTTGTGGGGGATACAACATTTAGATTTAGGGGGATGTTATGTTCAACTCATAACATCAAGGAAGTGCCCATAGCTGGGGCTGAAGGATGAGGCAGAATTAACCAGGAGCTGAGGGGTTGGGGGAGAAACGGGGAAACATTCCAGGAAGGTCTATGCAAAGATCCTGTGGTGGATTGTGAGCTTGCCTTTTTAAGAAGCCAAAGGAAGCCAATGGGTGAGAGAGGAGTGGTCCATGAGATGTGGGGAGGTGGCCAGGGGCACACCCTGTGGTATCTTGTCAGCTGTTTTAAACAGTTTGGGTTTCTTTGGGCACAGTGAGAGACAATTAAAAGACTTTAAACAGGGCATGCCATCATTTAATGAACACCTTAAAGATTTATTATTATTGAACTTTTACATAATTTTTTTTTAACTGAACTTGTATTACAGTGAATGGAACATCGTTCCTCTGTTTTGTTGTCTACTTGCCATTCCTCGTATGCATTTTTTAATGAGTTTTGTATGTTTATCTATTGGTGACTTGTCTTCCTTATGATTTTGTACCTTTTAAAAATATAATATATAAACTGAAAACATTGTCGAATCTGATGCCAATAGTTTCCTCATTCTGTTTTTTTCCTGTTATCATAGTTTTGTTTTTCATAAAGTAGGAGTTTTATATTTTGTAAATAATCAAATCTGCTAATCTTTATTCTAAAATATCACATTCCTTCTTAGATTTATTTGTTAAAAATTGAAGAGCTCTCACTTTTTAAATCTATTTTTACGCAGCAGCAAATCCATCCTTTAGAAAGGAAATGTGTGCTTAAAGTTGTTGAATAAGCTGTGGCATTCACTTGGGGAAACATCTGCTTGTTTTGTGATCAGTTATCTCATCAAATCCTCCCCCAAATTGTACGAAGTAGGTACTATTGTATTTTCCTTTTTGCCAATGGAGAAGCTAAGATTTTAATAAACGAAGTGATCTGCCAATGTTCACACAGGTGGACTTGGGTACTTAACCCAGACGGGCACTCATGACTTATTCATAACTAAGAAATTTCTCAGCTGGAAGCTTGCGTGCTGTCTTGGGTGGCCTCCACCAATCACTTCAGAGCTGGGGACCTACTTTGCACATGGAAACTAGGAAGTCCCAGAGGAGCAAATGCTTCCCCAGAGCTGTTCTAGAGAGCACAGCCAGGTTGCTGCCACACTTTCCAACATCCCTGCCTTTACTCAAGTCACTTCCCATTCTGGAATCCCTCTCCTCTCCTCTTACCCACATTTAGGGCATGTGTTCTACCTTGTTCTGGATACTTTCTTGAGCATCCTAGCCCAGCACCCTCTCTCTTTTCTCTTTTGTGTCCCTTACAACCAGCTTTTCTACCCACTGATCTGCTACTTGGTCTTAGCATGTGGGGCTTCTTGAGATCACCTGCAGCACCTGGCTCTGTGCTTTAGGTGTCATATGTGCTCAATCGATGTCTTTTGGGTAGACAGAGATGTGCGATGCACCCGAGTTTCCTTGGTCTTGATATTGGGAATCTGTTGAAAGCTTGGCTGGGTCTAGCTAGCAGCTTCAAGTCCTGCGTTTATTCCAAGTGTCAGGCAGCCTCCTGCAGACACTCGGTTCTTGGTGCTTCTTGTGCTCCTTTCACCAGCTTTGCAGTAGCATGTTTTTGTGTTTTTTTGTGCCGTAGCATGTTCTCTGTCACAGTGAGATGGTATAGGATGGGATACATGGCTATTTCAGAGTGATGATGTGTTGGAAGCCAGCCAGCTGATAACTTAGAATGGCACATGGAAAATGCCACAGTTATCGAAATTTATTGCCTGTTTTGAGGCAGTTGCCAAATTGCTTATCAGGGTTGACAAAAGGAACATTTACAAGAGATTGGGGGATAATTGGGGGCAATATGTGCTTGGGGGCAGTTATCATAATTGTTAGCGTATATTGAATGACTACCATGCACCAGGAATAGGTACTTTCCAATACTATCTGTAATCTAAACATCCTGATGGCAAGATGTTTATAGAAGTTTTGGGTATGGTTTGAGCTGAGCAGGATGCTACATGTGTGTGGGAATGTTGCTTGGCTTTCTGGCTGTGCTCTCTTGCCCAGAGATGTCAGGAATTGTTACATATTTATAAAAGGTTTAAGTTAAAAACAAAACAAAACAAAACAAAACACTCTACATATTTTCTTCAGTTAGAAACCTATAGGAGTGGGTGGAGCTTAGTGTTACTGCAACCGCAGCCTTAGAGCCTCAAGGAGCATGGCCTCTCTGGGATCACTGGATGAATACAGTCACAGAGGGATCCGTGCAGCCTTGGGCATCTTAGGAAACTTCGCTGACCTTTTCACACACTTTGGCACCAAAGCCACACAGTCTCTTCAGGGTTCAGCTCACTCCCGTCGTCAGCAGCACACCCCTGGAGCGATGCCTTATATTAAGCTTCAGAAAGTTTGGCCATAATGATCTCACTGGGTAATACTCTCTTCTTTTAATGGCTCTTTGGTGTGTGATGATGGGTGGCATCAGCCAATGAGCGCTGGACCAGGAAGCTCCCAGAATCTTTGTATCAGGGATTGCATTAGATCTGTCATTATACTCTTCATTGTCCACTATTAAAGCATCGGTGATAACGTGACTGTACCATGTTTATACAGGCTCATAAGAGCAAATAGCGGGGTGATAATGCATGTTGCCCCAAATTACCAAAGACAAACTGGTGTTCTTTCCGTCTCTTTAGAACACATCAAGCTTTTTCTGTCTGGGGACTTCACATCTCTCTGGAATATTCTCATTCTCTTCTCTACCCGCCCCCCCTTTTCACCTGCCCCCAATCGCATTTTTCACAGCCTAGTTATTTTTCTTTTAACCTTTTATTTCTTCAATCTAAGCATCTATTCTCCAGAGAGGCATTACCTGGCCATCTTATCTAAGAGACGCTTCTGAGCTGGTCTGTCTCTCAGGCTCTATCAGCACTAATTATTGTAAAACTTACAGTCATTTAACTTTGTGTTTTATTTAGAGATTATTTCTTTCACTGTTGTTTCACCTTCCCCACTAAACATAGATTCATTGAGAGCAGGGGTCACGTTTGTCTCACAGAACATGTTTTCTTACCACCAAGCACTGTGCCATGTGATGAAAGCAGACAGGCTTCCACAGACAAGCCAGAGCAGACAGGTAGACATGGGATTTTTAATTCCCTGGTTGGCAACTTGGGACCTTAACCATTGAAGTTGCTTCCTTCACATTCTCTCATTGAGATTGCTGACATTTCATACTAGGAGAAACATATATCAGCAAGCCTTCCCTACAGGTCGTAGGGGGGAGGAAGGTGAGGCTCAGAGAAGAGAAATGACTTGCTCCATATCACTTGGTTAGGACAAGAAGTTGGATCAAAACTAAAACCAGCACACTTTCAGACAGGAAGGCAGGCATCCCTGATAAGATCTTGGGAGTTCAGTCTTTAGGGATTTGTGACTAAACTCTTTGGTTTTTAGAGGAATAATAGGAGAAATGGGACACTTAAGACATGAAGGCAAGCAAATGGTGGAGAAAGCTGTGAGTCTGAAAAAGCCTTTCTCCCAGAGGGACGTTGAAAGAACATAGCTTTTTTTCTTTCTCCTAAAGTGAAGCTACAATCTGAGCACACTGCACCTGACAATGAAAGTCAGGCTGTGCCTTAGAAGAAACTGGGGCGGAAGCCTCGAGCATCTTTTGCAAGGCAGTGCTCCATGCATAGAGACTGACTGCTATGCTCCTGTCCTTGGTGATGGGTTGTTATGGGAGGGGGCAGTGTAGAGATTAGACAATAGTCTGTTCACTTCCCGTGTTCGTTAGCTTGTGGCTGGTATCTCATATGTATTGTCCCTGAAATTTGAAAAGGGAGAAAGCCAGGAAATACGTTGAAAACATAGCTAAATCAATGAACAGTGAGTTGGGAAAAAGGTCTAACAGGGAAAAAGGACACAATTGTGGTGGTTCCTTTTGAGGAAGTGAGGTGAAGTTCGACTTAATGTTCAGAGTCAGGTACTTGAGGCGTGGAGGTACGAACAAGAAAAAAGATAGAGATTAAGGCATGAGAGACAGGGGTTTATGTAACAAGTTAATGACTAATATGGTGGGAAAGTAACGGGATGGATATGTAAAATATGTAAAAAGGTACATATTTGAAAAACAAATTGTCTAATTATGTCAACTACTCTTTAAGGATAGGCTTATTGGGTTTATCGATCTAGGAAATCTTTAGACTACCCGGAGTTGGGAACCGTTAGTAATTGTTATGTTTATACCTTGAGTCCTTAAAGTCACATCGATCTGGTGCTTTGTTAGGCCATGTGAAAGAATAATTTGGGTGCTTACAGAAACCTGAGTTTGAACACTCGATACCTCAGTTACTCACTGTAAAATCGGGAAGAGCACATATTCCCTCTTGAATCCTCACATTAATGTCATCTAGAAAATGAGAACATGGTTTACTTCAGAGGTTAACGTGGCCATTCATTGAAATAACCTTGAACTGCCTATCAAACGTGGGCATTCATTTCCACTTTTTCTCAATGATTTGGAAAAGGTGGCCCCAAATGCTTGAGGAGCTGATATTTTCTGAATTACTGTTTACCAACTCAGATTCTTTTTTTGCCCCAAATCTCTTTTTGAACATGTACCCGTGACATTGTTTTATTTTTTATTTTTTTTCTGTATACTTTAATATGAGTAGAAAGAATTAGGGTTTTGGATGGTTTTGTTGGGTTGTCTGGAGTCACTGGACACTATTCTCATAAGAACTTCCACATCCTTGTTTTATTACCATTCGACACCTAAATTCCTGGAAGCCTAATGTGTATGAGACACCATATGAGACGATATGGACTTCAAACGGGGTGTGGGGAAGACAGACAATGTCTCTTCTCAGAATAGTGAGACAACAGATTGTAGGGAAGTAAACAATAAACTCGATGATAACTGAATATGGAGAGTGCCACAGGGTGATGAGACAGGCACTGGGTGGGCATGAGAGAGCAGTGTTGAGGGGTACTTTTATTAGAGTGGTCAAGCTTCAGGGGTGAGCTCACCTAGGAGCAGGGATGGGACAAGGGTGAGGCAGGCGAGGTACCCAGGGTAGCATACTTAAGGAGGCACTCACTCGTAATGTCTTAGAAGGGCCTCCTTCAATTTTGAGACCTAAACACCCGGCTTGCTTATCTTGTGCTTGTCCCAGCCCTGCCTAGGAAGTGACATTTGAGTTGGGACCCAAAAGATAATGAGGAGCCAGGCCTTCAAAGAGCTGCCTGGTCATCAGCAAAACAAGAGAGCGAAGATTGCATTTGCTGTGGCTCATTTCAGTGTGGTGCAAAGATATTCACGTAAATCCTGTAATTGCCAAAATTGACCCATCAATGTTAAAGACCCTTTTTAAGTGGATCATTTTCTTCCTTTTACACAGCCATCAAATGCAGCACTAATGAAGGGTGGTATTCATCTTGTTTTACAACCCTGAGCTTCTCTGTATTCATTAGCATGCAGGAATCTGGCTCCGCATGGTTCTTAGAAACATGTGCCCCCATCCTTGCTTCGTGTGTTCATATACATTTGTTGTTAATTGCTGAGCAGCCTTGTGGCTCAGCTCCAGTGGTTCCATCCATTTCCTCCTTTACTTCGGAACGCTTTAGGGGTTTGTTCTCTGACCGAGGGGGAAAACTTAGCTGCTTTCTTGGGGAAATGTCTCTTTATAAATAACACGTGCAACTAGACCATTAATTAAAAGCACATCATCGATATTAATATATCATTGTGAAATGCTGCATTGAAAAGTTCCAAAATTACAAGCAAAGTCCTAACTCCTGAGTGATGTATGATGTACAGGTCTTTCTAATGCGGTCTGAAGGAGCCCTTCCCGGAAAGAATCTCACACAATTGCAAAGCTCTGTGCTCACGGAACGGATCACCTTCCATACTTCATGTAGTTCGCAAGGAATGCTCACTCGCATCTTTTGCTTCAGATAGAGGCCCCCAAATCTAGCCGGTCCGCAGCCATGACAGTTAGTCCCGGCTTTGCCCAAGCAGCCCAGAGATATTTTCCCCCGGCTCTGCTTTCCGTATGACATCTTTCAGATGGACCCTTCTAGGCACTCCACAACCCATCTCTTGTCAAACCAAAAGCAGAACAGACCATGCACCATGTTTGAATTTTCTGGATTAAAGAATAACTCAGGACTCAGTTGGAATGTCAGGAAGCGTGATCACTGCACATACTGTATAGTGTCGACCGCCTGGGTTCTCTTGCTGTCTTCATCATTATTAGCTGCACGTCATTTACCATTATTGTACCTCAGTGTCTTCATCTGCAGAATGGGCATAATGAGGATGGCATTTACCACAAAGAGCTGTTGTGTGAAGCAAATGACTTACTCCATAGAAAGTTTTAGAACAGTTCCTGGTATATCATAAGAATTCTAGCAATGCTCTTGATTATTATTATTTCTATTATTATATTACAAAGTTGATGCATATTCTAAGTGTCAGTAGCTCTTAAAGAATGATGCAGTTTTACTGTTTCTATCATGCAGATGAAACAGAAACAAAAGCATACAATTAAATTAATATATATATTTTTTCATTGTTGGTCTTATGCTCTGATACTGTTCTTCCTGGCCAATCTAAATCCTTGGGAAGGAGAAACATTGAATCACTTTTAGCTAGTGGCAATGAATGGGAGTCATTCATTTATTCATTTATGCATACATTTATTCAACAAGTGTTTCCTGAGCCTCGCCTTGTGCCAGGCTCCATGCCAGCCTCTTAAAGAAACCAACAGGTCATTGTATTTAATCAATGTTTTTGTTCTTGTTAAAAACTATTTTATTACTTCAATGAAAGGTGACACCTAAAACTACCACCAGCTCCTGGCACCTCAGTGTGAGGGAAGGTTTTGAGAAAGACATTTGATGGGGGTCTGGGGAAAGTGTGAGGCTTCAGGTCGCTTTGGGGCTGAGGACAGCACAGGGGTGAGCAGAAATCGCAGTGGGTTAAACAGTCCTTCTGCTCATGCGGGACCCTGTGTGCTTGAGGAAATGAGCACACAGAGAAGTAACAAGTTGGTGGTGGCCAGAGCAGTGAGAGGAGCGGTGCTCTGTTTGAAAATTCATGTGGATCAACTTTTAAAATTCTCACAAAAATCCAAATAGCTGAATAGTCTAATTATTCCCATTTTGCAGATGAAGAAATTGAGGCACAGAGAAGGCTACACAGAGAGCTTCATTGTGAATTAGGCCTTGAAAGATGGCTAGGGAAGGGGAGAGCTTTCCAGGAAAGGAGGAGGAAAGATATGTGGTCTATCTATGGGGTGCCCTTAGGTAAACTAAGAGTGCAAACCAATTTTAAGAGTCCTATTCATCAGTGTTCTCAGTAGGGTTCTGCTACTTTACAGATGTGGAGGCCCTGCTCTCAGCCCCACTGTGTGCACCAGCTCTGGGCCTTTGGCAATCCAGGTGGACCCTCGAATGCAAATTACCAGAAAGATGAATGAGAATTGGCAGCTGTATTTAATTATGCAGCCTTCTGCAATGTGTCTACAGCAGACATTTTTCTTACGGAGAGTAATTATTCTTGGCGTGCCCATCTGAGTGAGATTATGCTTTGGTAATTGGTTTTGAATCCTCAATTCATTTTTATTTGAGCTGCCTTGCTGGAATCCCTTCTATCAATGTTTGTGAGCTGAGGCTGAGGTGCTCCTGCCCCAGAGACACAGCTTAAAGGTGATCTTATTTCTGCTCTTCCTGGAATCTTGTGGAGGGAGGACAGGGCATTCCCTGGGCAGTGGGCAAACCCTGGATCGTGGGATATACTTGCTTAGCACTCTCAGCCCTGATGAGAGGTCTCCGTTTTACCCCTTTGTCTCACATTCCTGATAATAAATAGTCTTAACTGATTGGAACATGGTTGTACTTTAGACAAAGAGGTGACTTCTGCTCTGTCTCATACTCTCAGATGGTTCTGCTCATTCTGACCACTTGATTCACAAATGTAGCTGAGCACTTGCTTAGCTGGCTGAATAAAGTACACAAAGTTTACACTCTAGTCAAGCAGGTCTTACTCCAAGTCTCTATACTCTCATCTGGAATATAAATATAATAATAACTGTCACATGAAACTCTCAAGATGCTGTGAGAAATGCATGTGATCATAATTGGCAAAGTGCTTTCAAATTATACGTTACATTATAAATGATAGGCATTGTCGCCAGCCTGAATGAACTTCAGCAGCGACTCCCCTGTGACCTTTAGCAAGTTGGTTTTCCTTCCTGAACTTTAGCTTCATTGTCAGGAAAAGGAGTGGTTGTGTCTGATGATACTCTTGATTAAGTATTTTTGAGAATCTATTTGCATGTTGGGGCCTTTGGCCTGGGGAAGAAAATAGAGGACTCATTCTCAAACAGAGTGTGAATCAGCATTACCTGGCCATGACAGGCCACGATCCTGCTAAAATGCCAGCTTCTGGTCCAACCCTCCAGGAACCCTGGTTCAGTAAGTGAGAGATTGAACCTAGGGATCCTCATATTTTTGCAAACATCCCAAGGGATTCTGACGCAGTTAGTCCACAAGCCATAATTTCAGAACCTCTGCAACAGAGGAAGAATAACAAAACAGAGTACGAGAGACAGCTGCTTCCATTGATAACCTCCTTTTGGGGTGTCTGCCTTTGTGACGTGCTTCCTTTCTTCAGCTCTATTTCCTCGCGTGTGTCTCGTGTGTCTGCCCAAATGTGCATGCACACGCCCACTCCCACGCATCATTACAAACAATATGGGTTGAAAAGTTTGTTTTCTGAAAAGCACAATATGCTGGAGTCTTGGCAGAAGGAAAATTGTGTTATGTGCTGAAAGCATCGTCATTTGCCATGCGTGAAAGCTTATGGCTGGAAGGACTGATATTCCATTTGCAGAATGTGATTTATAATCATGTGCGCACATACAGACACCCATGCACTTGCTACTTGTGTATGCTCCTACTCAACAAATGTGTTAAGAAAAGAGCAAAGAAATATCTGAAGAATTCTTACCCCCACTGCAACAGAGAGCAGGGATGTCAATGTGTCAGTCATTTTCATAAGAAGAGCTTTCGCTTCTTGTTTTTAAAACTAGCAGAAAACAGAAGCATAGCAAGGGCTTCTGATGCAGAAAATGCAGTAAGGGATGTGGAATGTTGGATTTCCTTATTCTGGGCCCATGTTCCTCCATGGGGTAAGACTTCTCTTTTACTCTTCCTTAATTGCTAGTCAGATTTTTCCTTGGGAACCCGTTCATTCCCAAATGGGCTTGACAACCTCTACTCCAAGGTGTTCGCCCCTGCAATGTGTAGGTTCCTGAACACTGGGATACAGTTCTGAGCGTAGAACAGAGACAGTAACCAGTTCCATCTAGCTTTTCCCTGACTACCTTCAGAGGAAGTACTGTTCTATCTCTTCCAAAGGGAAGTATGCATGAAAAGTAATTTCTCCCTCTTTTTTTTTTTATAGTGGAAACAATTACCTTTTGTGGGGTAGAGTCCCAGCATTCTCTTCTGGATGCAGTAGTCACATAATCACCATTTGCAGATGCGCGCTCTCTCATTTTTATTATAATTGTGGCATAACTTTAATTTGTGTGGCATGATGCACTTAATCCATAATTATAAAATATGCAACTAGCCCTTGGCCTCATTCTGCTCTCTCACTACAGAGAGGCAGCTCGGTGTTTTTATTAATTTAACTTTATACAAACTAACAGATTGCCATAAAGGAAAACAGAATTTCTCAACCAGTTCAGCTAATAGCTGTGCTTCGGCGGAAGGCCCTGTGGTATGTGTTGAACAATAACTACCTCTCTCCAGCTCTGCTTGCAGTTTCTAATTGAATTTCTATCCCATGGATATCATGTTGGAACTATTCATCTGCTCCACTAAGTCTTCTGATATTAAACAAGTTCTTCCAGGTTATTATTGTAATACAAATACTGTTAGACAGTTGATTTGCATTAAAAATTTACTGCCATGGTGTGACTAACACAGCGAAAGGGAGCTTATCCTGAACAAGGCAAAGAAATCACATTAATAGGGGTGAGAATGCAGTGTGCTTATCTTGTCTGCTCCCTCCACACCCCCTTTCTTTGTTTGAATGAGAAGATTTGGTCATGCTGACAAATTTTGATAAATGACAAAATACCAGGCGTTTTCAGTCAGTCCTTGGTTTGGTTTTTGATATCTGCCATTCAGATCTGCCACCAACAGGCACACACATTCAGCTGGGTTTCTCTTTTACCTCCATTTTCCCTTTGCTATCTCATCTCTAGCACACACTGCTGTTCCGGCTGACATTAGGAATATCTCCCACGGAGAGCTATTCTTACTGTTATAAGAAACGTTTTATAGGCTTTATTGCCCTCCGAATTGTGTATGCTGGTCTCTTTCCAATGTTTTCACCTGTATCCCCTGATTTTTGTAGACGGACTAGTTCGCCAGAGGTTCGGGTCATCGACGCTACTGAAAACTACTAAGAGGTAGTTTTCTTAATAAGTGGAAGCAAACCTTACATGCAGTTGGGATGGGTGAAATTAGGAGTGGCTACTGTGTCTTTCAACTCTGTGAAGGTGTCGTAAGCGATGGCAACTATTATCCTGTCTACCATTGTTCCTTTAGGTTGTAGTATTTTGCCAAGTTTACCTTGTCATGTTCCTTACCAGGTCCCTGGTTTACAACTCTCTTCATCATTACGTCCTTTAATATCCTTCATGATGACTTCTCCATCCGTATTAGAAGATGTCTTCAGTACTCTGATCTCAGAGTCTTCAGCTCTCTTCAGCCACCAACCAGCATTACCAAAGCTCAGTCCTCACCACCATTTGGGACTGTCTTACCCATAAGAACTTGAACTCTGAAATTCTCCTCTCTGATCACATTCCTTTATTTCTTCAATTTTCTCACACTCTTATGCCTGCTGAATTTCTGTCTTTGTTTGAGTGCATGATGTCTTTTATTCTTTCAACTTCTCCTTAGCCTCAAGTCCTCAAATCACATGTCTTATCTCCCTTAAAAGACTATACCTTCTTCAAAGGCAGGAATCAAGCCTTCTACATACACAGCGCTTTGCTTGGACTAGTAGCTCAATAAATGTTTGACAATTGGTAGTTTTTTTCAAGTCAAGAGTGACCTGTCGAGAAGAAAATTATACCTTCTATTTTGGGATCTGCGTTGGATCAAGGATGCCATCTTGGTATATACCATTATTTGTACTTAGGTTTCACAATAGTGGTTTACACGAACAGTCAGACTTGAGTTCAAGTCCTGACTCTGCCACCAAAGAGCTGAGTGATCTTGGGCAAGTTACTTCTGTTAACTTCAATTTTCTCATCTGCAAAATGGGGCATAATGATAGTGTCCACCCTTAAAGTAACTATGATAATGACATTAATTAATGTTTGTAAAGTGGTTAGCATGGTTCCCAGAACTTAGTAGACTCTTAAAGAATTATAATTATTATTACTGCAAATCATTTACCTGTAAAAGTTCCAAACCAGTGTTTGCTTAAGATGAACCTCTGCAATTTCAAATTCAACTCTGAAGCATTGAAGACATTTGAGTCTATGAATTGTGGCTGAGACCCACCTGTGTTAATGCAACTCCTAGTTAGTCACTGTTGCTGGCCTGCTCATGTCCATGAGAAAATAGATGTCTTACAGGCTCAATGGTGCATATTAGAAATGTTTCTAAATTGTAAAACCTGCATGCCTGTCTGAGTGAATAAGTGCTAGGCTGATGGTCAATGTAAAACATCACAATGGACATAATTATTAGTGTTTTTGAATCTCTAGACACCGTAACTCTGACGGGAAAGCCTTAGAATGGCTAAATAGACTCACATGGCAAAGGGAAAGTGCCTGTTTTTCACATAACGCTGACAAACATAAGCCCCACAAGCTCCTAAGGTTTATTTGGGAGTTTTGAACCACGTCTTTCCTCTTAGTATTAACTCCATACGTCAAGGTCAGATGCCAATAAGCAGCAAATCATATTTCTCACCTTGACGTGGCTGTTAGACTGACATTTCTTGAGAAAAACAGTTAATCCTGCTGATGAGGGAAGACTATGACTTCAACTGTTGTAGGTCACTAAGGGGCAATAAACGTTCCTGAAAGTGATTGTGTCCTAAGGACTATTATCATCTCCTATTGTAGCCAGTTTGTTTTGGATTACTGTATCATCATCAGATGTTAATGGTTTGCTTTGATTTTTCTGGCTATTGGAGGGCGGTGCTTATTTTCATACTGTTATCCTTTATCTTTGGGTTTCTGCATTTTCTTTTAGCTATTAACCAAGTGAGTGAGGTTCCAAAATATTTTATAGTTATACACCCTTCAAATTGATCTGTAGAAGCGTCGAAATTATGTATCAGTTAAAGATATGTTTCCATGGGCACAATGCCAGAGACCCCAAAAAACCTTCTGGCCCTTTTAGAAAGTAACAATTCCTTAGTTTGTTATAAAAGAAAGAGCCTGAGTTGGAGGTTGGGGATCTGGAAAAGAGCTTCTCATGGCTCTGACCTTTGTTGACTAAAATGGAAGGGATACCTCATCCAAGTATCGCGTATCTCTGCTCGGGAGTCAAATGCTGACACATCACATTCATACCACATCCTGGTCCAGGTCTCCCTGTTTTCATCATAACATTTACTATTTCTCAGTAACTATAACCCTTGCTTTAGCTAGTCCATTCACCGCTATCCAGGAATATAGTTTCCTATATTGTTTTTCCTTAAACGTCTCTCTCCTGTTTCTTTCTTTGCCTTTTGTACTTTTTCTATATTTCAATGCCCAGCCCTAGTTCTTTCTAACACACAATGATCTATGTGATCTTGGGCAATTTTATTTACCCTTTAGAGTCTGTTTCCTCATCTGTAAATTTGATACAATTATATCTTACCTCTTATGAGGATAAAATAAGTCAGTAGTCAGTGAAAAGGTATTTGACTTATAAAAGATGTTTAATAAATATAATTTTCCTCTATTATTAATTTAACATATTATCATTTATTCCTTCAAACCTTGTGTGTAGGGACCTGGATGGGGCAGTGGGGACAAACAAGTTAGTCACTGGCTGAACCTCAAAGGTCTCAGAATCAAATAAGGAAAGATGTACGTGAATAAATTCAAGTCCAGGCCTTATAAAGGAATGCTACATGAGGGACAGAAAACAGGCTCAGAGAAGAGAGGAAGGCTAATAAGAAAGATGATAAGGAAGGGTGATAAAATGGTTTCTTGGGGAAGAATCAGATATCATGTAGGGTGTCCTTGCTGTATTTTTATCTATGATTTTCCAATGTTTTGAAACTTTGTCTCTTTAACATTATGACTTTGAAAGTCTTCTGTAGTCTCTGTGTTATAAAAGTAGTTTTCTTAAGAGGTCTCTATGGTAATGACATTTATGTTTTGAAATTTGTTTTTACTTATGTGTACATACATACCTCACCATTTTCCAGAAGGGATTTCAGGTGGCCTGATAGTATCTTGACTACCATTCCAGGGCAAATGTTGAATCCACCTTTCAGGAGATATACACAGATTCTTCAATTACTTTTATTCATGAAATTCTTGTTTTTTTTTTTATTGAGCACCAGCTCAGGGACAAGGGTATATAGCCCTGGAGATTTCCATGGAAAACTATATTCATTCACTTACTCTAAAAGTATGTTGTGCCCATACTCTGTTCTAGGAACCATGCTGTGTGCTTGGGGGTACAGATGTGGACAAGACATTCATGGTCCCTGCCTTTGATAAGCTGACATGCTAATGGGGGAAGCAGATAACAAATGGTCAGGTAAATTAACAAGCAAAAACAATTATGATTGGTAATAGGTACTATGAAGGAAATAAAGAGATTCTGTGATAGGGAAAGGAGGGTGGTCGGGGGCGTGGGGGACTGTGGAGAATTCTCTTATATGAGCATTTCGAACAAAGGGCTTAGTTCGTCATGGAAGGTACTTGATGTTCAAGAAGATATACTCAAAACCTGCAAAGAATTTAAGCTATTCTCCATTGTGCTTCTTGTCTTTATAAATGTGTGTGTGTGTGTGTGTGTGTGTGTGTGTGCATGCATGTGTGCACATGTATATATTATATGGAAGAGATGTTCACAAAAGAAAAAAATAAATTCCCCAATTAGGCGAATGCTTAAGTAATTTATTTCATCTGACAAAATACTATGTGACCATTTAAATGATTTTATAAAGGATTTAAAAATAACATTATGAAAATACTTGTGTGAAAAAAATTAATAAAGTTATGTGGGTTAGAATGTAAGCACGTTACACCATCATCTGTCATGTTTCAGTCGCCACGGAATACACACTTCGTATTCCAAGTATGGAGGGTTTACATACAGGGAATTAGAGTGAATCGCACAAGCTATTGGAAGGGCTGGGGGAGCATGGTTCAGGGATGTTGCCGTTGACCACAGCCTACAGCATCACAGTGGATGTTTTTACCGTCTCACTCTGGAACTACAGCAAATCTCCAGGAGACCCTGGGAAGCGCCAACCTATTCCATCATTCGCATCAGCCAAGTTGGCGGTTTTCAAGGACAGCTTCATGTTTGTTCAAAAAGGCCGTTTGGAATACATTTTTCCTGAGACTTCAGCTACGTGTTAGGGCTCAGATTTTGAGAGTTCCAGAATTGACAGCCTAGGACGGATCATGTTTATGTTAGTTTTCTATTGCTGCTATAACAAGTTACCACAAATTGAGTGGCTTAAAACAACGTAAGTTTATTATTTTATAGTTCTGTGTGTTAAGTTGCACACAGATCTCACTGGGCTAAAATCAAGGTACATTCTTTCCTGAAGATACTTGGGCGGGGGACGGGGGGGCACATGTTTACTTGCTTTATCCAGCTCCTTCTAGAGGCTGCTTGTACTCTGACTCATGGTCTTTAAAGGCAGCAGTGGCGGGTCATGTCTTTCTCATGCCATATCTTTGAATCCACCACAGCTGGGAAAAGTTCTCCACTTTTAAGGGTTTATATAATTAGATTGGGGCCATCTGGAAAATTCAGGATAATCTCTGTATCTCAAGATACGTATTCTTAACCACATCTGTGAAGTCTCTTTTGCAGATGCCATTCATAAATCCCAGGGATTAAGGCATAGACATCTTTGGAGACCTTTATTCTGCCTAACACAATGTTTAGGAGAAAGGTGGTGGGGCTAGGCCACCACTAGCTCATTGTCTAACACACACATTTGTCTAACACAAAGCCATCTCCTCCAATTGGACACAGTCCCTTGGTAAGAAGAGGGAGCCTGCATGTAAATTTGAAAAATGTACCCTTTGCACTGACCGGACAGATGCAGTCCCAAGCCAGGGCTCATAGCCTGTTGAGCAGAAGATGGGCTGGGTTTTATATTCACCCTCTCCCTGGACAGGATATCTTAACCTACATACTATACAGAGACCCTGAGCAAGGTCAAGGGGTTGAAACCTCTAGAAGATGGGTGTTGCAGTCCAATGAATTTTACCTGCCACCTGTTTTGTAGGATGATATGGATGGGCTGGTGGTGGTAAATTTAGGTGATACCTTGGGGCAGGTGAGAATTCTGCAGCTCAAATCCTTCCCTTCTCCCCAGGGCCCAAACCATGCTGGATTCACTTCCTCATATATATTCATCTATGCTTTTGAATAATTAAATATTGTCTCCCTAGCCAGGCAGTAGTTTCTGGAGGGGCAGCAAGCCTACATTTTCTTCTTCTTACATTCCTTATAGCCCAACCTCATTATGAAATACTTAATGACATGTGTGGCCTAAATGAACTAATGACTGAAATAAAATGTGATAGGAGTTGCAAAAGACCTTTGAGACTAACCAACACATGCCATCATTATCTTCTTCCTATAGCAGCACAGAGAAAAAGTATCAGACAGTAAATTTTTATCATCCTTCCCTGAACCCTCCTTTCCTCCATGGGACCTTTCTCCTTCCCATTTGGCTTCTGCATGCTCTCTGCCTTTCTTGTCCTCTGTCAAAATCTGCTGGCTGGTATTGACACTCAAGTGTGGTTGAATTTGTCATTGTGGTTCACCTTTTACTAATACACACCTTCGATATCTAATTACAGGACAAGTGTTTTTACTTTGTGTTAGACTAATTGTCAGAGCCGGCGGGAGAAGCATTTTTGGGTCAGGGGCTCTTTTGGTACCTGAACATCCTGTCATGGAGGTTGCCACCTCCTCCACCAATGCTTTTAGCAACTCACCTTCCATCACCTCTCCACCCTCCCCCCCACCCCATTCTCCATAGGGAGGAGGTATTCTTGCAGAACATTGGAGCAAATTCTCCAGTCTCCTATGGGAAATCCTGCTATGCCCCAGCCTGGCCTCCCTGGTTTGCTCTGTAATGTTATAATGCAGAGAAGCAGGGAGGTGGCTCCTATGAATGGGGTCATTACTGAGAAGATCCCTCATTGTAGGTCATCCATTTTGCATTGAGAATATCATGATGTGAGCCATGATTGGATTTCAAAACCACATGTTTGTCACTCCACATACAGGGGAGAAATATTTCAAAATTCCTGAGATGGTTCTGTGAATCTGACTTGTTAAAATATATAATCTCTAGAGTCTGAGAGATAATGCCTTCAAGTTGCAACCATGATTATTTATTTGCTCTAACGTCAGCATCATTTATGCAGCGAACTATGAAAAAAGAGTTACACTCCTGGATAACATCACTAAACCCATATTTAATGCAGATTTAAAAGGACAGATGCTAGTTTACTGGTTCCCCTGATCATTGCAAACACATAGAGTTTTAGCGGCTGTGTAATAGCTATGTGCAGAGTACAAAAGAGATAAGAATATGGGTGAATGCATGCAGATTGTGATTTAATCTCCTGAAATAGTTCTACTAATCAATTACTGTAGCATGGTAGTATGCAGTTGTCCCCTTTAAACCAAAATGACCAGCCTATTTGTGAACTCCAGCTCCAAGCTTTGCTGGGAAAGAAGTGGGAAAGAAACCTGTTAGTAATGCATAGAGCAATACTTTGTAATCAGAATATTAACATTTTGATTGAATTGATGGAGCATTTAAATGGAAATATTCAATTGCAAAGAGCAAGCTTGAGAGGGAACCTACAACATGCAGATAGAATCTGAGCCTTTTTTTTTCATGATTAAAGAGAATTCTTTTAATAGAGAAAAAAGAAACAGAATAAAGAACTTCATGTTAGGAATGAAAGGGTGTTCACTTTGCAATTGCTTCTATTTAAATACAGATAAGTACACACATGGCAGCAATAAAGGCAGAGGCTTTGATCTACTGATGATTGAGAAAGTATATAATAGTTTTATCAAAAAATAAGCAGAGTAGCAGAGCAGAAAGACCATGGAATTTGGTGTCATCAGACATGGATGATAGTGTGACCTCCATTTCTAATTAGCCATGTGACCTTGGTCAAGCCGCCTCCTTGTCTGGGCTCAGTTTTTCTCACTGATAAAATGGGAGGAGCAATACTTACCTTAAACGATTTGCTTGGTTTTCATGTGGACTGAATGGGATAAAATTCTTTGCATCCTCAGCTGTTGGCAGCCATCTCTGTTACCCCCCTGGCAAAAGAGTAAATCCCCAAATGGTATGTAAAGCCAGAGGTGATGAGCTGCTTGGTAAATGCACAGTGTTATTTAAAAGAAAGATTTTCCTTCGAAGGGTTTTAACAAATTTGATCAGTACCCCAGTTTCCTAGAGTAGAGGAAAGATCTGAATTTCTTTTGCAGCAAATTGTGGGTGAGATTCACCTGATTTGCTTTCTACCTCTGCTTTGTTCTCAATCTCACTGCTTGTGAAATGCATATATTTATTTTAAAGGTGGTTCCCAATTCACTTTTGTTTTTTGGTTTGGCTTTAATGCATGATCAAAAGTGTGATGTTCTCCTAGGTCAAAAGAAAGAACCTCCTGGCTTCAGACACTCTTGCGGCACAACTTAGTATGTGCAATGAGTAAGGAAACATGACTATCAGAGCATCAGCTTATGAAGCAAGTATTCTCAGAATGCTTAAGGATTTGAAGGGAAATCATGATAAGTATGGTCTCATTGTTTATGGTAGGGGAAGATGGCCTCTTCCTTGTCTATAACATACACTGTGATTGTTATGTTTTTTTGGACAACCTTCCAGTTTGGTGCTGCCCATTCCTGTCTTATAGCATGTAATAGCTATTCCAATCTCCCTGTCCACTGTCCCCTTCCAGCCACAGCTTGGGATGAGAGAATCTTTGTAGATATCATAAAGACTAGGGAACATTTCGACTAGAATAAAGAATGCTAATTCACCATTTCATTGTCACACAATGTTTCCCCTCTTGACCTCTCTTTTCCACTTCAAAGGAAATGCTGCTGGTTTACAGTGAAGTATAAAGAAAGCATCCTGGTCCTCAGGAGACCAGCATCAATCACAGGGAAGAAGGGCACACATTTTCAGGTTACAGGTGGCTGTACCATCTGCTTGGTTAGTTCTCAGCATAGAGGGTAGGAGCATCATTTTTCTATTCCAGAGCAGAACAGTGGGTATGGGGAGGTTTCCTGGACCGCATTCAAGCTGGTCGCCACCCGGTCCAGGGAGCCCAGGAGTCTGCCTTGGGGTGAGTGGGTTTGACAGCAGAGGCGGAGAGGAGTCTACGGGAAATAGCTACCTAATTAATCACAGGCTATCAGAACCCCTCAGCAGAAAGTCTCTGAGGTCTTAACGACACCCCTCAGTAATATTAGAAACTAGCTTGGTATGACTTCATTTTCTTGGAGACACATGATTGATCTGGCTATTGGTGAATGGAGACACTGCGGCTTCTTTTCCATAGACAGTGTCATTAGATGAGAAGATTAAGTGCCTTTGTGCAAAGGCTTTGAGAAGACTGTGAGTGATTCACCGGCAACAAAGGCAAGCTAAGAAAATTCTGAAATATGTATTTTTAAAGGCAAAATCTTAAACTTTACCTCATTTATTAGCATCGTAAAAAGCTTGGTAGAGAGTATGAGCTAAGAAAAATGGTTCCTTTGGGTCAAGTCTTTCAGGGATGTTGCACAAAGCAGCCAACTAGGGCTGGTATCTATGGAGAGCATCTTATTTCTTATTGGTGGTCCTACTCTGTGACCCTTCTAAGCATTTCTAGGCTCTGAAAGGAGGTGTGTGTGGGAGGGGTTACTTGGAGCCTCTTAAGTATTGAGAAGCCAGATTAAAGCAACTCAAATTCTTTTCCTCTGATGAGGCTGGGAGGTAAGTTGTTAAGGGGGCCCCTAAAACTGATACTTCTCCTCGCAGCTTTCCTAGTCTTCTTAAAGAAAGCATGGCACCTCTCCTTTATACAGCCAGTAACTACGCCTTCAGTTCCTCTGCGTGTGAACTGCAGGGGCACCAGCCTCTTTACTTCGTAGATCCTACTGTCCAGTTGGGAATAATGGCTAACACCAGCGAACTATTAAATGCATAGCACCTGGCCCTTAGCGTTGGGTATTGGATTGTGTAAAATGCAGTAATGCATGCAAAGTACTTAGAAGAAGTTCTGGCTCAAGTAAACACTCAATAAAAATTATTATTATGATTCAAATATGTATAAACTTTAAGTCAAAAATTGTAGAATTAGATATATAGAGGAGAACAAATGAGTGAAGCAGGGTCGATAATAAGGGATGGAGAGCTGTGGTAACAATGGACATTTATATCTCCTTTGAAGTCATTCAAGTTCAAATTTTTAAATAGTTCTTGGCAGGCTAAATCAAACATGGTCAGGAAGAATTAGCCCATAGTTTCCAGTTTGCAAACCTGCAAGGGGTAAACTTAGAGAAGAGATACTTAGCACAAGTATGTGTTGGTTCATGCCTGCATGCATTCATTCATTCATTCCTTAAACATGGAGGGACTACCACTTGTTGGGTCATATTGGAGGAGATAAAGAGATAAATAAGATCTAACTGGTTATATAAAGCAAACCAACATCTGGAATCTGTGATGTAAAATAATATGTTCTATAGAGACATTTAAATGTCATACTGTAAAGTTCAAGAAGAAGGTAGGATAGTCCACTTAGGATGCCAGGTTGATGAAACAGTCAGCAGATTTTGGGAGCTGTTAAAGGTTTTGAGAGGATATTTGAGGATTAGAAATAGAAGTTAGGGCGAATGATCAGATTGTACTATATGAGATATATGTTAATGGATGGTCTTAGAAAAAATGCATCAGGTTCCTTTGGGTATAAACAGAAGATGACCTTTTTGATAGGTAATATGGTGACAAAACACATCACACTTAGAACATTTGGACGTAAGGAAAGTAAGACATTTCCAAAGTGAGGTCTTGCTCCTATTGGTAGCATTTTTGGGAAAATAAAAGGTGTCCAGCAGCAATCTCTCCATAATCTGGTCTTATGTACCTGTTAATTTTTTTCTTCCACATCCTTCCATGGATGCTGCCACCAATCAGAGCAGATCTAGACTAGTTACTTCGCCCAGCACATCCCTTGCATTTATTGCTTCTAGATTGTTTTCTCATACCATTTCTTCTGCTTCCTGAAATTGGTAGAAGGTCACAAAATTATGGGTGGACCAGTAGTAAATTTCCAAATCAGAATTTTAACCAAGAATTTCTGAGAATCCAGCACGTGCCAGGCCCCATGCCAGGGGCTGAGAATACAGTGACGAGGCTGATCTCTGCTCTAAAGCCAGCGTAATGAAAGGCAAACTGAACTGCTGCTCACCCATGCAGGGAGCATTGTCTCCCTGTCCTCTTACAGATGCTCATAGACACCACCAAGTGGACCACTGCCTTTTATGTTAACAGTGTCCTTTTACTGGATGTTCCAGAATCACAAGTCTTGCCTTTATCGGGGTCATGCCAGCAAAGATCTCAACGATAGCAGATTTCAGTTTATGCTGCACGAGAGACTTAATAGATATCCGAAGGCATACACACTTGTGTTTCAAGTGCACTAGAAGCACCGTAAAGATTTCTAAACATTTCCTTCTATTCCAGAGACCTTGCTGTGTAGGTGGTCCTAGTGGTAATATCGTCTTAAGTACTCAGCAGGAGTTTTAAAGTATGTCTTTATGTATTTTAATTTCGTTAGGATTAGAAAAGTGTTTATGATCATCATCTTTTAAAATGCCTGCAGAGTATTAAGGCTTAGGAGAAAAAGGTCTCCCTCAAATATAAAATGCATAACCAGAAATGATATATTTTTTGTTTCTTCCTACTTCTCTCCCATTTCCAATGCCATCCTGCTTGCATGAGGTGCGATGCAGAGCAGATGGCTACGTCAAACTAGCCAGAACATACGTAGGATGAATAAACTTTTTATCCTGGGAACATTTTGGATGCACCTTAGTGCTATCCAAACTTTTTAGGATTTCTACATTTTTTCTTTAATAATTCCAAGATTTTCTCTTAGCTTACATAATCTGAAGTCGAACAGTAAAGCAAACAATCTCAAACAAAATAATTAGAAACAAGAGAAACAAGAGAGAACATAACAATGTCTATTCTCTGTGACAGGTGATTAGTAATGCTCAAAGTAAAGCAACAACCTCAGAGCCAGAAGAGACTTTCTAGCCATTCCTCCCATTTAACAGATTGGGAAACTGAGGGTCCAGAAATCTCAGGTAATGGACTCATAGATAACCAGCGAGATAGTAGCTGTGTGAGGACTACAATTTATATTTATATTTTTTGGCTCCATGTTCCATAGTCTTCAAACACATCTTTAATAATTTTTAGCTAGTAACTTTATTCACAGTTTTATACAATGGAGTGGGAATGGAGGCTTTTATTTCGGAGATTATAATGCATAATGATTGGTCATCTCTTATGGAAGCAGCAAAATCTACTTGGATCCTATTATTTTCATCAGTGGTTCTAAAATTCTTATTCAAGTGCTGCTTCTCTGTTTTCAGTATTCCTGAGAATTGAATTTGAATACCATTGTCATGAGGATAATTGGTGAATTCATTCCATTTACTTTATGAACTTAATTTTATATACATTTCCAATTGTTCAGAATAGGCAGATATATGGAATGTCATGACACCATATGAATAATAACTTGTGTATATATAATATATGTTATATACAATAATGCATATAATATATATATATTTGTAGGTGTGTGTGTATATATATTTTCCATAAACATAGATGTGGAATGAGAGTCTTTCTTTAGGTGAGAACCCAGGATAGTCACTATGTATTGACGAGAAATGGCATAAAAGATAGAACATATTTGTCATTGTGCTATTTGTTTAATATGTAAAATTTGTATAATAGTGGAGAAAATGTTTATCCCTAGACGTCCTGAATAAAATGTTTGCTTTTTATTGATGGTGACAGCTTTCAGGACTGCTTAGAGTTGTTTGTTTTTTTTTTTTCCCCCACAGTTTACCCATCACCTTCTTGGTCCAGCTTCCTAAGTGATCTGCTTAGGACATATGTAGATTGTTCACTTTCCTGCCTGTGAGCACCATTATAGTGCAGGTTGACAAGAACATTTTCCAAAAGGAGTATTTAGGTGGGAGTATCTGGGTAATCCTAGTGATTCAAATTTCTTTATTCAGCAAGTCATTTAGTGAATACCTCAGAGAACATAGTAGGGAAAATATTTTAGAGTGTCTGTTTTACAGAAATTTATGATTTAGTTGGGGAGATAAAAGATTCACATAATCAGTAATTATATGAAAATTTAAAACTATGTGAATAAATGGCATAGACGCTTCACTGTAAAAGCTAAAGGGCTTTAGAATTAAAAGCAATCGGCATGGACAGGAGTGGGTGGGGAAGATCCCTCTGGTGGGAGCAGGTTGAGCTAAGGCTGAAAGGATGGATAGAAAGAGCTAGGCCAAAGGGAGTCCTGGAAGATATTCTAAAAAGAGGTACAGCAGCGTGAGCAAAGGCTTGGGTCAGCAATAAACATGGCTTTGTGGGAGACTTAGTATCATTCTGTCCTGCTGGTGTGGAGAATGAGTGCAGAGGACGTAACTAGAGACATAATTACAGTCGTGGATGTGGGAAGATGGAGAGCATTAAAAGCTCCAGTGAGGAGTTCAGACTTGCTCCTCTTGGCTTGTTACACCGAATGTAGCTCCTAGACACAAGTCCAGTTATAGGAAGGGAAGGAATTTCCATTCTGGGTCAAGCTGTCGGGTGCTTACCCTAGGATTCTTTCTGCCCCAAGACCTCCAATGATGATGTTGATGGTGTGCATCTCTCATCCAGAATTTTATCTCGATCCCCTGTGTAAACTGGTTTGTTTTCGAATGGTATCACTTTTGAGAGTTGTGCTTACCTCTTCGTCATCTCCATTACTTTATTGTTTTCCTCATATCTCTGTGGGTGTTTTAAGCTCTACTGCATCTGTCATGATTTATAGTGGCCAGATATGCATGGGATGTCCAAGTATAGGTGCTTACACATTTAGTCCTGAGGCAGGCTACCTTTCTTATCTCTTCTATGTTTCCAGCAATGTGAGGTGGGGCAAGCAAATGCAGACTGCGTAAGACAAATGAGAGTACTTCTAAGAGTTTGGGTTTATGGGCTGCTTTTTTGAAGGCAGTTAGAAAGCTCTGCTCTCCCCTAGGACCTTTTTTCCTCTTGCTTGCAGCGTGGAGACCTTATAGATTTATTTTAGTGAGCACTGTAAAAACGGTTGTCCTTTCACTTTTTAGAATCTCATACAGTTATAACGGTTAACCTCTTTTAAATGATTATTTTCTGATTTTATTCTCTTGCTACTGAGAATAAAACTGAAAATTAAACATTGACATCAAATTCGTAAGTCCCTAGCAACCACCAGAGCAAAGTGACTGGCCAAGTGGTTGCGTTGAGAGTCTCGTATGCCACCTAATCCCAAGAATTGAAGTTAATTGTATTTTCCTGCAGAGTATCAGACTGTGATGTTCAATAAGGAATACAATATGGCCCAGTGGAAGAGGCCCTTGTTTTCCATATTTCTGTAAACATGTGTTCTGTATATACTACCCATGGAAGGAAGCACATCTATTCTCGCTTCTTTGCTCTTAACCGCTTCTCCAGCATTTTCTCTGCATTTAGTCAACTTGAATAAATGTAACGGTAAAACCTTGGAAATGGCAGGAAATTTGGAGATTAACTTCATTCTAAGCCCAGAGGTTATATTTAAAATACTAAGTAATGAGCATAGGTCAATCAAAGTGGATAGATGTTATAGAGCTGGAACAGGGTAAGGAGTCTCCATGCTGGACAGATGTGATCCTTTTAATTTGGGGGGTTGTAGGGAGATACCGGGAGAAGCAGGGATGGCTGGGGGATATTTGGAGGCTTTGGGGCAACAGCGGTCTACCAAATTCCATTATTTTAACATTATTATGGTTGAATACATCCCTGCCTATGCCTTATTATACTTTTTATATTTTGAAATTCTGTTAGTAGATGCATAAACATTAGGGTTGTTATGTATTATGATAGATTGCCTATTTAATCACTACGAAATGTTTTTCTTTATTTATGATAATATTCTTTGCTCTGAAATCTACATTTCCTGATATTAGTGTAGCCACTCCAACTATCTTTTGATTGGCACATCTTTTCTCATATCATTTTACTTTTAAACTATTTGTGTCTTTATATTTAAAGTACGTTTCTTATAGACACCATATTGTTGGGTCTAGCTATTTTATCCAATCTGACAATCTTTGTCTTTGGAGGGTTTAAACCATTTACATTTAATGGGATTGTTGACATGTTTGGATTTAAGTCTATCACCTTACTCTTTGTCTACTATTTGTCCCATTTTTCTTTTGTTTCATTTTTTTTTCTTTCTTCCCCCTTTGGATTGAATAGTTTTTATTTTTCCATTTTACTTTTTTTTTGGCTCATTGGCTACAGCCCTTTATTGTGTTTTTTTTTAGTGGTTGCCTTTTGGGGTTATAGTACACATCTTTAACTTACAATAGGCTAGATCCAAGTGATATTACCACCTCAAATATGATATAAAAACCTTATAAAATTATACTTTTATTTCTCCCCTACAAGCCCTCGGATTGTTGTAGCCATGCATTTTATTGCTACCTACGTCATAAACCTCACAATACATCATTATTATTTTTGCTTTAAACAATAATTTAGATAATAAGAAAGATATTCATTCATGTAGTTACCATTTCGGTCCTCTGCATTCCTTTGCATAGATCCAGATTTCCTTCTGGTATCACTTGCTCCTGCCTCTGGGACTTCAGCTTTTCTTCTAGCGCAGGTATGCAGGTGATGAGTTCTTTCAGCTTTTTTCAATAAAGCCTTTATTTGCCTTTGGTTACGAATAAATTTTTGCTAGGTATAGAATCTGATTGAGAGGTTTTTTTTCTTTTTTTATTCATTCAGTACTTTTAAAATGCTGCCTTACTTTCTTGTCACTTATATTGTGTCTAACAAAAAATCTGTCATCTTTGTTCTACTTCATGTGATTTCTCTTTTTTTCTCTGCGTCCTTATGTCTTTATTACTGGTGTTAAGCAATTGGATGATGATATACTTTAACGTTTTATTCATGATTCTAGTGCTTGGAATTTTTTCTTCTTTTTGGATGTTGGTTTATAGTTTTCATCAAATTAAAAAAAAATTCAGCCATTATTTCTTCAAATATGTTTTCTGCCTCCCTCCCCCAACTCATTTCAGGGACTCTAATTACGCTTGATGTTGTCCTGCAGTACACTGATGTTCTAGTCATTTTCTCCAGTTTTTTCTGTGTTTAATTTTGTATAGTTTCTATCAAGTTTTCAATTTTACTTGCCTTTTCTTCTGCAATGTCAAACTTGCCATTAATCCCATTTAGTGCACTTTTCAGCTCAGAGATTATAGTTTTCATCTTTGAAAGTTTGATTTGTTTCTTTTTTGTATCTTTCATGTATCTAATTGGCCTGCTCACATTTTTCCTCTAGCTTCTTGAACATACAAATAAAAATTATAGTAACTGTTTTAATGTTCTTTTTTTACTAATTCTATCACTTGTGTCATTTCTGAGATACTTTTCAATGAGATTTCTCAACATTGATAATACTGACATCTTGGATTGGCTAATTTTGTGTTGCGTGGGAATTTCCTGCACATTGTAGAATATTTAGTAGAATTCTTGTCTCCCACTCACTAGATGCCAGTAACATCTTCAGTCATGACAATTAGAAATTTCTCCATGCATTGACTAATCTTTTCAGGTTGGAGGGGATTCAGAAATAACCACTGGTTGAGAACTAGTAGTTTAGATTAATTGATTTTTCTCATTATGGGTTGCAATTTTTTGCTTCTGTCATGCCAAATAATTTTTTTTATTTGCTGCCAGGTATTATGATTTTTGTCTTATTAGGTACTGGATATTTTTGAATTTCTATAAATATTATTTAAATTTGTTCTGGGATACACTTAAGTTACTTGGAAATGATTGAATTCTTTTAGGTGTTGATTTTAAGCTTCGTGAGTTGGGATTAGAATAGCATTTTGTTTAGGACTAATTTTGCCCTATTACCGAGGCAGAACTTTTTTGAAGTATTCTACCTGATCTTCCAACATTTATGAAAGCTGCCACTCTGGGTGATGGGAACAGTAACTATTATTGACCCTGCGTGAACTTCTGTGATTCTTCCCCCTAATCCTTTCAGGTGGGTTATTCTCCAATCTTGAGTAGTTTCATCCCATGTGTGAATTGATAAATACTTAGAAGATTTGAGGAGACCCTCTGCATATCTCTAGAGTTCTCTCTACTTATGTAGCTGTCTTCTCTCTCTGATGCTGTTTCTTGTAATCTCTAGCCACCTTTGCCTGACCAGACTCCCTGTTACATCTGCTCAAAACAGGAAGATCATCACTTAGATCGTCACTAAGTTTCTTTTTCCTGCGTGTGACCTGGAAACTCTTCGTGTCATGGTCTGAGATAGTTGCAAGGCTTACCTCATTTGTCTCTTATTTCTCAGGGATCACTGTTCTTCATTGTCTGAGGTCCAGTTACTTGAAAATGATCATTTTCTATGTTTATTTATTTTTTAGTTGTTTTATGTGAGAAGGGTAGATTCAGTCCCTGTTATTTCATTATGTTCAGAATCGAAAGTACCTCTGCCTTATTTTATACCCGATAAAAATGAAGTCGAAAGAGGTGAATGCTTACCTAAGTTTTACTCAACCAGTTTAGTGGCAGAGCCAGCATTGAACCCCAGAGATTTTCCTTCCGTGTTTGTGCTCTTCCAGTCATATCACACTCTGCCACTGCCACCTCCTAAGTAATGATTTGGCTTTTGGGTCTTCCAAGGCAACATTTAAATCACAAACAGAATGAAGCTCATAGAATCCCTGCCTTTTCTTTGATCCTTATTTGTTAAACACATTTTTCTGTAGACAGGGTTGTGACTCCTGGGCAGGAGATATAGACTGTGTGTCAGCATGAATATGTTGTGAGAACTCTTGTTTTAAGTGTTACAACTTCGTATTGTTTGATGTTGTAAAAATATGTACTGAGTTGTTGATGTATCCCTTCAAAAAATTCCAGTCTGATAGCTAAGAGGTCCATTCAGGATTCTGTCCGTCCATCTTTGTTATTAGGAAACCTAGATTTTAATTATACAAAATACTTAGGAATAATTGACTAGCTTAGTGCTATGTTTAGAGAAATGCATTAGGCTCCTTGAGATGAGGTGTTATTCTGGCTGAGGTTATAAAATGAAATTATGTCTTACGCACAAATTCTTACCAAACCAAAACCAATAAAAATGTCCCTAGCCTGGCTGGCTCTTCTGTCTCGTGCACATTAGGTCTGTCTCTAAGCTTCCTCAGCCAAAGGCCATGGCCATGGTTGAAAAATCTGTCTCTCAGTGCTCGAGACACCGAAGGCAAATGATGTGTGTCCCTTCCTCCCACTTTGTGTCCTCCTGGTGTCAAACACGAAGCTGAACCACACAGTGTCCTCCGTTGCTGGCCTCTGTCCTCCTCAGTCACTATGCGCCGGCCTCGCTGCCTCTTTTAACTCCTTAAACTGGTCAGCCTTTTTCCTGCGTGGCATTCCCACGGCTGTGTTCTTTCTTTCACTCCGAGCATGCTTCTATTCTTCAGGTCAGAAGACATTGACCGCCTACCAGTCTCTGCCGTAGTCCCTCTTTATTTCGCTCAGTGTGCTTCATAATTCTGGTTTTTGAATTTACTTATTAGTATACTAGTTTGTTGTTTTTCTTCTATTTTATTATATGAGCTTCAGGAAGCTGGATTTTGTTTGCTTTATTACTCGTGGAGTGGATGATTTGGGCCCCAAGGACAATGGGAAGGTATGTGATTTACACATGTTGAAATTTGTGTGTATAAAGTAGAATCATAACGCAAGGCTGATGTCGATACTCAGTAGGCACTTGTGGAGTCACATCTCCAAGGGCAAGAGTCAGTCTCCTGAGTATCACCATGTACAAACATAATCACATTATGGGTATAGAGCGACTAATGACAATCCCCACACTGTCTGTCTTATCAGCTTTGACGGCCAGAGCAAGGGTAGGGCATAGTTCATTCCAGTTTGATGCCATTTGTAGTGTGACTTTCTGGTTTTGGAACTCTACAAATGGTATGTAACAGTTAATTTCAGTACCTCTGATATGAGACAAACCTTTTGTTCTTCTTGTCCCCTTTGTCCCTTGTCTGACTTTGGGTCCCTCAGTCCTCCAGTGTGGGATCTTTAACTGGTGCTTCTGTGTTGCCTGTTTCTATGAATTAGGTCTCATTCCCTTCCAGGTGCCCACGACTCCTCACCGTACCTGTTCTGCATGTTGAAAGGAAGCCAGTGGTTTCAAAGGCAGGATGGGCAGCTCTTTGTCCAATTATTTTCTTCTCAGGCAAGCCCTGTCACACTTAGCAGTCTGGTCAGCCTTCTGCTCTTCCGAGACACTCCTTTACTCATTCTGATAAGGATCTCGGGTTTTCTCCCGTGGCAAATTTATGCCTCTCTCCAGCACCTGTTTCCTACTCCCTCTCTGCAACGCTTCTAACCAACAAATTGATTTCATTGTTTAGCTATGTCTACTCCTAGTCAATAAATTACTTCTCCTTGGCTTGCCCAGGCCTTTCTGTTTTATTCACAGACCCCGTTTTGGGGGGGTCTTATTTTTAATTATTCTGGCTACTCACCAACGAGGCTTCCTCCCTGTTTGTCACAATCTTTGGTGTAATCTCCTTTCTTCTCTCCACCATTTGCTTTCTTATCATTGTTTTACACACTTGTAACTGTCAAATCAGTTCAGTTTTATAAGTCCACAGATCCTCTCAACTGCAGTGTTTCAACCAAATAGCTACAGAGGAAAAAAAAAAAAATCTTTTCTTTTCCCAGTATTCTTCAGCCACCGACCATTTCGTCATTAAGCAATTACTGAGATTTAGCTGCGTGCAGTCCTCTGGGTTTTGGGGAGCAGTGGTGATGGTGAGTTCAGACAGAATTATATTTTATAGTAAATATGGAACCAGGAAGGTTCTTGAGCTGGAAAATCACTTTGTGCTCCTAGCTCTCCTTTAGGAAGGTAGATTTGACACCATTGTGAACCCTGGACCAAGGAGGAGACTGTTTAGAGGTAGAGAACCAAGTGAGGGGAGCATTACAGCAGCCTGGGCAACCAGTCAGGCAGCCCATCATGCTGAACTTGGGTAGTTCAGAAGGAGATAGAGAAGGACCAATGCAAGAAGTGTTTCTGAGGTATAGCTAACAGGACTTGGCAGTGATTTGAGGTAAGGGAGAGAATGGTCATGATGATTGTAATGTTTCAGACCTGGGAGAGCTGGAGGATTTGGTCCTGTTACAGAAGTGAGAATGGAAGAGGAGAAGGAGGGAGGAAGTCGGCGGGGGTGTGAGAAGTAGGTTTAAGAGTGTTTTGGTGAGAGAAATGATGAGCTCAGTTTTGCATCCTGGAATTGCAATGGCAATTGTTCATTGCATGACATTTGGAAATATGGGACTGGAGCTCATGCAAGAGGCTGGAATGGGTAAGTTTTGGGAGTCATCCAAATGAAGTGAGAGGTGAACCAGAGGAGCAATGACATGCATATTAAAAAGCAGCGGAAACTGCAGGCAGCTGATGTGGAACCCCAGTGTGGTATGGACAGGTCCTGTGGACAGTGGACACTCACATGGATAGAGCACCATGGGCAGGAGCTGTCAAGGGGGATTTTCTCAGTGAAGTCTGCTGGCCCTGCCCATCATTTCCTTTGTATTTATTTATTTTTTTACCCATTTCAATCTCTTTCCATATCTGGGCACTATTTTCATTCATATTAATAGTCTTCGACCTCAGTGTTTTCCTTTCTTTTCATTCATGTTAGTCTGAAAGTGGTGGGGACAGCACAGAGGAAGTAAAAACATCAGGTGCAAACTTGTGTCTTCCTTAATGGCAGAGAGTGATGGCCTCTCTTTGCAAAGCACGCTGGGCAGGAGAGATGGAATCAGAAATTCCTACTTAGTTCCCACCAACACCAAGAAGAAAAATAAACAAAAGTATTGTAGAGACCTGTGTGCACTTTCCTTTCTTAAGACCCTTCATGTATCATGTGCCCTCTTGTCCAGAAAACAGGTTGCTCCAGCAACTCTCAGCCCTCACACTCCTTTCCTGTCTTTCTCTGTATCTGAGTCTCACTTCTGTGCTCAAGTGAAGAAATCAGTCGAGCTTCCTCGGCTGGTCTCACCAGCTATTCTCATCCCCACTACACGGAGTTGTGGCTTCGCTGGCAGGGAAAGGGTCCCTCTGCTCTCTGCATGTGCGCCTCCGTGCCTGTACACGCTTCACGCATGTCAGAGGAAGAGTTTGAGATGCTCTCTCTGCCTACTAGCTTTGCCAAGGCCATTGAATTAAGCAGGCAATTTTCTCTCATTTTGTCTCTCTGTAAATTTACCAAGCATATGGTATGAGGAGAGTTCTTGGATTATATAAATAAACAACACTGCTCATAAGTCTTAGGGCTTTTATTTTTCCCTCCAATAGGAATAAATAGAAACCATAGATTTGTAACTTCAGAAAAATGTGTTGAAGAAGAAGATAATCTCTTTCTCTCTCTACATATATAAATATTTCTCTCTATTTCTTTTTATGCAGAGTCTTTTTGTACTGAGAGTCAGCTATCTGGCTGGGTTCCATTATTTTTTTATTGCTGCCATTTTCCAACTGGGAAATAAACTGTTGCTTTAGGCAACATGGATATAGCTACATGGGCCCGGCCAGATTGCGCTGACCAGATGGGTTCAGCGCATCTTTTCCCCTGTTGGAATTGTCAGTCCCCATCTTTACAGGACACACACTTCCTCACAGACCCATGGAATAGTGGGTGCTGCCTAGCTTGGGTGCCATGCATGTCAGTCCATTGGGTAAGCTGTAGCTTGGCCACTCAAAGTGCAGGTATGTTTAAGTCATGAAGAATCACAATATTTGGCAGCCCTTTGGCTTGCTTTCCTATTGCTAAAACTATAGTGAATCAGATGGGCATGCCAGCCACCAAGGACAAATGCCAGGTGGTTCAGGCAAGGGCCAGCTCAAAGAAGGCATAGCTCATAGTGTGGGTGTATGTAGGTTTTGGCCTAATAGGAATGCCGAATGTTGGTCTGCTAGATCAGCAAGAGGTAATGGGAGCTCATAACGGGGAGGGGTCATAATGGGGAGTAAAAACCTTTACTCCAAAATCTGGAAATGGATAGTGGTGATGGTTATACAACATTGTGAATATTCTTATTTATTTATTTAGTATTAGATCCTCAGACATTATTCATCTTATAACTGAAAGTGTGTATCCTTTTATGAGCCTCTCCCTGTTTTCCCCACCCCATAGTTCCTGGAAATTACTGTTTTACTCTGTTTCTGTGAGTTCCACCTTTTAAATGTTTTAAAATTCCACCCATAAGTGATACCATACAGTATTGTCATTCTCTGAATGGCTTATTTTATGTAGCATAATGCCCTCTAGTTTCATCCATGTTGTCAAAAATGTCAAGATTTCCTTCTTTTTAATGCTGAGTAATATTTCATTGTGTGTGTGTAGACACTTTACTGGTTTATTAGTTCTGTTTTTTTTTTTTTATGATGGAAACTTTAAGGTTTTCTATATATGAAATCATGTCGTTTGCAAACAGAGACAATTTTTACTTCTTTTCCAATCTAGATGCATTTTATGTCTCCTTCTTGCCTTATAGCTCTGGCTAGGACTTCTAATACTATATTGAATAAGAGTGGTGAGAGTGTGCATCCTCGTTTTGTTCCTGATCTTAAAGTTTTTAGCTTTTCACTATTGATTAATCATCAGTAACATCATCAGCTGTAAGCTTGTCATATCTGAACTTTATTATATTGAATTATATCCTTCCATACCCAAGTTGTTGAGAGGTTGTTTTTTTTTTTCATGAAAGAATATTGAAAGAATCAAGTTTTTTTTTTACTTGGGGAAAAAAAGGAAAAATGCTTGTTTTTATATAAAGTTCCCAACACATGGTTTGTTCATTTTCCTTTTATTGTGGTGTTTTGATCATCTGCAATAGTTTCAGGCAAGTCATAGTTACAGTATAACTATTTGGCAAATGAATAGGTAATCAACAAATTATATTCCTGTTCTTTTGGTGAGTAGGATGTGCTTTTTGGGTGTCTCAAGTGAGCTCAGAATCTCCTTGGGAGCAAGAAGTCATTAACTGGTCAATCTTTTATGTATAAGACAAAATAGTAATTTCAAAATTCTAAAAACTCAACGTTATGTTCCTGTGGCAGAGATGGATTTGACATTTACTAAACCCATTTCATCTTGATCCAGGACAACAAATGGACTGCATTTTTTCATTGAGATATAGCCATATGACTGAATTCTGTCCCATAGAATGGGCTAGAAGTGATGGATGCCACATCCATACTTGGTCAGAAAACTTCTTACATCATTCTCCATGCTCATTCATTTACCCATCCATCAGTTCAATCAAGAATTTCTAAGATCTAGAGGGCAGCAGAACCTTTATGAAATGACCCTGTATCTCCAAATCATTGCATAGTGCAGAGTCCCTATCTGCTCCTCACCTCCCTGCCGACGTGAGTAACAGAGTGTTAAGTCACTGAAATATTGGTGGCATTTGCTATTTCTCTTAGCTACCCTAATGCATACAACGTCTGAAATGCACACACAGCTCTCCTACTCCTATATTCACTTTGTTCTCTGGCCAGAATGTCTATTTACTACTATTCCCAAGATATGCATTGTTTTTTCTGCATCTAGCATAGTGCCCTTTACATCATAGGAACTCAATAAACATCTGTTGATTGATTTCTGGGTCAAAAAATGAAACAGCAGCTTCCTATAAAATGTGAGCATGTTTTAAGTTAGAGTTGATATTTCAGAGGAAATACGCTTTTGGGTGTGATTCTGTACTACAGGATTTAGTATACAGCTTTTAAATAGAGTTTGGCTTACCCAGAACATTAAAACTAACACTAAAAAATTTACATACACCCTTTCAGGTAGATTCCTGCCATATAAAATGAAAATCTAGCCATATAGATCCATAAAAGGTTAGAATAGCTTTGCATATTAGACTCCATCCAGAAGAGAGGATTCCGGGCCAGAATATATGAACCAGCAGAGACTGTCACAGGCTGGAAGAAATGGAGCATCCATGCCAGGTTTTCCCATCCATATTTAAATACTTAAAACTTCCTATTTTAAGCTTATCCTTTCCCCATTTTTAGCAAGCCTTACCAAAGTTTTCTTTCATGCTCTTGCACCTCTGATGAATCGCATGGCCAATACTGAAAACCCAGTAAATGACAACTACTTAGCTTAGCTTTCTGCTGCTTACACAAAGGTCAGGAAATGGAAGGGGAGCGAATTACTCTCCTGTACAGAGGTTGTGCAGGAACGGAGAACTATAGTTGTCCTAAGTTGTTTTCTTTCATCCATCAGTTAAGTTGGATGACTTGCCATCCTCTTAACACTAACCTCCAATAGAGGTCACCACTTTGCAGCATCTGAGATGGCCAGTAACTGGCTGGTATGGGACACAAAACCTGGCCTCTTGCCTTAGGATGAGTCAAGTCTGTGGTGAGATTTGTGCACCAGAGCTCGCCCGCGGATCAGGCTTTACCTGCAACCACTTCCTTGCTTGTCTGCTGCCCCTTCCCCATCTTGCCTCCCTTTTTCCAGTAAGATTTTGCCTAAGAGCACTCCCTCAGTAATTCTTGAGCTCTCAAATAACAGACTCAAGCTCTGATTTTAGGGAACTCAGCCTTGGATGTTTTCCTTTTTTTTTTCAAAGTCAAATCATAATCTGTTTTAGAGATGTTGGCTCCACTCTTGTTTCTGTTGACGGTAGCACTATTCTCTTAGGCACTCAGGCTTGGAGTTTTTAAGTTATTTTTATTTGATCCTTCTCCTTCATCTCTGCCCTTTGTTCAGTCAACAGATTATGCTTTTTCTCTGTGTCCCTCTTTCATTTCTTACAACCTACTGTCATCAGGTTAGTGAGATAGATTCCTAATAAGCATTTCTACCTTCAGGAAAACATGCTTCACCAATCCATCATGTACCTCACCGACCCATTAGTCTTCCCAAACAGGCTTCTATCATGTCTCTACCCTATTCAAGAAACTTTGGGGCCTCGACTGTTTGCAAAATAAAGTCCAAACTCTTTAACAGATATTTAATTTATCTAAACTTACTCCCCCTTTATGTCTGTATAAGAACATTTTTTTTCAAGCCTGGCCCACCTCCTAATAATCTTTTGAAAATATTGTGTGTTTCAGGTTCCAAGTCTTTGGGCGTGTCTTCCTTTGGCCTCTCAATATTCTGCCTTTTCCTTAAAGCTCACCTCTTCCATGGAGTGTTTCTTCCTTTCCTTTGAGCTCCTCTAACGCTAATGTTATTGTCTCCATCATCATCATCATCATCATCGTCGTTGTCATCATCATCATCATATTAATTATGGCCATCATTTATTAAGAACCTGTAATATGCCTGATATTGTGATAAATGCTTTACGTGCATTTCCTCATTGATTACTTCATTGACTTCTCAAACCTGCGAGTTACTTAGTTTAGCTAGCTTTGCCGATTTTATAGATGACAAAACTGAAGTTCAAAGAGATTAAGTGACCTGCACAAGATCACGTAGTTAGTGAGAGGTGTGGACACAGGCCTCGAAACCACCGTGTCTCCTAACTCTAAAACTTAGATACTTAACCGCTCTGCTATCTTATCACACTTGGTCCAGCTGCTTCCTACTCATTTATTCTCTATTCATTTATTTATTAAAAATAGTGATTGAGTGTCAGGGAATGGACACTAGGGGCTCAGTAGGGCCCTTGTGTTATGAGTCACTTTCCTAATCACCACTTCCCTCTCTTAGCTTTTCCTTCACCTCTAGAAGAGGACAATACCAAAATTTCACCTCCGTGCTATATCATTTTGTCCATCCAGGTGTTGGGTTGTCCATAGGCTGCTAGACATTTGGGAAGCTGAACACTTATTCCAGGGATGTTCTCTGGCTCAGGCAGTTTTGTAGAACCTCAGTGGCCCTCAGTGATGGCAGATTTGCATCCTTAGAACATATATCTGCATTTTGGAAGCAACCAGAAACCATTTGGAGCTAAATCAGATTCACAGAAGGTTGGAGATGGGAGGGACTTTTGAGATCATTAATTCCAACCTTCTCATTTTACAAAGGAGGAGAGTAATCAAACTGTGAATCATTGTTTTTGGTTGGAAACAGAGAGTGTCTGTAACAATAAGATTTTGGAAACCCAATAGACCAGCACCTATAGGCTTGCTGAACACTTAAGTTTGAGCCACTGGAGACATTCAATAGCATCATGTTGCTACCAGTGCTGGTGTTTGTTAATGGGCTGAGAGACATTCTGTTCCCAACTAGGAATCTGGCTCTTCTTAGCACCTCAACTTGCCTAATTGAGCATTACCTTTCCTTCAGGGGAGCAACCATCTCAGGGAAGGTGCTGAGTTCCAGTAACTCTGAAAGGACACAGTTCTGAAAATGTCTGTGTATGCTAAAGGGAGTGGGCTGTTGCGGGGACTGGTTTCCAAAGCCAGGGACCTTACATGTTCTCAAATGGATTGGCAATGAATGTCTTTTTGGTAAAAAACAAACCAAACCAAAGCAAATCACTGTCTTCTCTTTTCAGTGTACTTTGGCATGGGATTCTGAGGCTTTTATGTTCCAAAGACCCCAGATCTATGTGTCTAGGATAAAATAACTTTCTGTTCAGTAGATTGCTCAGACTATAGGAAGTTCCTGCCTTCATTCAGGAAGCCATTCTTGTTTTCCAGAGGGGAAGTAGGGAATGGTGATAAGATGGCCTTAGGAAGGAATAAAAGTGTATGAAGGAACTAACCGTGCTTTATGTAGGTTTTTGCACTAGGTTCTCACTACAACCCTGCCTGGTGGCAATGATTATGCCTATATTAGAGATGGAGAAACAGGCCCAGAAAGCTAAGGCAGTATGCCCAATGCCATGTTGTTAGTAAATGGGGGAGTAGGAATTTTAGCCTAATTTTGACTCCCTTTTAATATCTGTAATGCCTCCTAGTGAGAAATACCTTCAGAGATCCTCTCAAAGGATGAGTCAGTGAAACCCACACCGTGTGGTACTTTGTGAAGCAGATGCTCAGTTACCACTGCTTAAATAAGAAACCAAGCATTGTCGTCGAGTGCATATGGGATTTTAAATCTGTTGACGAGGTCTCGAGTCTGAGCACTGTCATTTACTATGACTTAACGTCTCTGAGTATTTCCTCATTTTTATGACAGAGATAAACTACCTATGTCAAAGGGTCGTTGTGAGAAATAAATGAAATATTTCAAGAGAAAATGTTTTGTATAGAGCGATATGCAGATGTCAGTTACTTAAATGCCGCAGTGATTTAGGGTGACACTCTTCTGAGAAATCAATTACTGAGCCCAAGTGTACACCAAAGGCTTGATCCCTGACCTCAAGATGCTTATAGTTTGGGTGGGGACAAGAGACTATGCAAAGCAGAGGTGTAGGCCAAATTGTGCCGCAGCGATATGACGTGGTAGGGAATCAGAGAAAGGAAAGATCGCTAGAGGACAGGGTAGACGAGAAAGCCTCGCGCAGCATGCTGGAGTCGAACTTTCAAGGGTCTGGATAAGAAGAGCGTTTGAAGCGAGGGAAATCTGTGAGACAGCCGTATCTTTTAATGAAAAGAAAATACAAAAGCTTCTTGTAAGTTATAATCCTCTTGGGATCCAGTAGTTGTTTGGCTTAGAGCAGCAGTTCTCAGTCCTGGAACCCCAAGGACACGTGCATGACCCTTTCAAGGGGTAAAAGAAGTTAGAATTGTTTTTTAATAAATAATAAAATGTTATTTGCTCGTGTCAATTCTCATTTTCCCAAAAGTGTACAGTGGAGATTTCTAGAAGCTGTATGACTTATGTGATATCATAACACATTAAAGGCAGGAATAGATACGAGAATCCAACGGTCTAAGCCAGATATTAAAGACTTTACAAAACAATGTAAAATAATGCCATTCTTTCTCATTAAATTGTTTTTGTTTTGGAGACTATTGTTGTTTGTCATGAAATTATGTAATTTATGTGTTATTCATTTTAAAAAGAAGTAGTTTAAATTTTATCAGATGTTATTTCTAGTACATTATGTATTGATAGATATAACATGTGAATAAAATCTCTTAAGTCCTCAATACTTTTTAAAAGTATGAAGAAATCAGTCCTCCATCATAAAAATTTGAGAACCACTTTTAACGGTATGGAATCCTGATGTGAATACATGGTTAAGGATTCACATGTTTTTATAATGCTTTGGAGTCAAGGCATCTTAGAACACCTGTGTCTGGAAACTTCAAAATGATAATGTCCAATGTTGGCAAGTATGCAGGAAAACTGGTATTCCCATATATTGTTAGTAGAAGTAAGAATTGACCATAATATTTCTGTAGGACAGTTTATAAGAAGAGCCTTAATGACAGTTTTTACCCTTTGAACTAATGATTGCACTTACATGAATTTGTTCTAAGGAAACAAATAAATGTGCATACAAAGATTTATGTACAAAAATATACACTAAAGTTATTTAATGTAAAAATTTGACTGGAAACTGACCAACTGGCCAAGAAGAGATTTAAAGTAAATTATGATACATTTATACATCAGAATGTTATAAAGCTTTAAAAATGATTTTTTAAAGAACATTTAATAACGTGGGAGAAATGCTGAAAATATTATATTAAGTGAAAAAGCAAAACAATAAACCATACAGAGAATGACTCCAAATTTTATAAATACACACATGCACACAGATTAGAGAAACATCACCAAAATGTTCACGGTTTTTCTCTGTGTAGTGTGGCTATAATTGATGTCTATATTGCACATTATCCTTTTCTATATTTTCTGATATTTCAGAAAGTACCATAAATTTTTAGTACTTTTATCTTTTAAAAAGACCCTAGAGTATGGCATTCCTTTTAGCTAAGGCCCTGGGAACAAGTCTCCTAAGCCAGCACGTGCTACCTGGAGTTCAGGTGAGTGCTGCCTCAGATCTTTCAAGGGCGTTTCTCGAACAGCCACAGTTATGGTTTAAGTTATACTCTGTGACTTGAGTATAAACCCAACTTCTAGCTAATTGATTTTTCCTATTTAGCCTTTCAAAAGAAAGCTTAGAAAAACCAAGATTGATTTTCATGCCCTACAGCTCTGGTCTGTTGTCAAGAGCGTTTTGAGTGCAGAATGTGGGATCCAACAAGGCAATTGTTTAAATAATGTTGTGCAACTGGCATAGTGCTGGGAGCATAGCAATCAATGTATATTTCTTTTAAAGGAAGAGAAGAAGGAGACTTTGGGCTTCTAGCACCATCAGGAGGTGAGGCGACTATGGAATAAGAGCTTCAGAGAAGAGGTGCCATTCAGTATCTGGAGATTTCTTCTTTTTATCCTGGGCTGAGAGATGTCAGGTGTGGAGACTTTAGTCTTCTTTCTCCTCTGAATGACCAGTAGGATAACTGATAGAACCAGCGCCACAGGAAGGAACATCTGCTTTGTTGTTAGTCTCTCACAGCAAAACATTTTCATGGTCACAAGAGAATCTGTCTGAATGTGACTATTTCAGTCCCTGGAGTACGTGTGCTCAGTCTGCGTATCTCCTCTGCATGTGGCATTATCCAGCATGCTGTAGGGGTTAAAAGAGACATCCAAGGTAGTCCCTTGACCTCAGATAACTTATTCTGTGTGGAGAAAGAAGCCTCATGCACCAAAAGTTAAATAATGACATGAAACAACAGCAGAAGGGAAGAGAAGTATATTCTTGGAGAGCAGGTGCAGCGCTCCCTGAGAGTGACACAGATGCCGAGTGCTAGGAAACCAGAGGCAGGCGAGATGAGAGGCTTCATGGAGGAAAGTAGCTGCAAAAGATGTTCTCTTCTCTCCAGAGCTGACTCACATTAATTGATAAAATCATTAATCAATGCATCGAGTGCCTACCTCATGCAAGGCATTGTGCTTATCCCTGAGAGAAAAAAGATTTATAACTGAATGGAACACCGAATTTAGCTTCTCTAGGTTGGAGAGATGGTCTAAAGGCTGCCCATCAGTTTGCATTTCTCCATTAGGCAGCTATCCATTTTGTCCCGGGGTTTCTGGATGTCCACAAACAGACATAATTGCATGTATGTCAGAGGCACCCAACCGGCTGCATGCAATTTTAAAGGGAAATGGTAAACATCCACTTCCCAGGCAGAAATGCCTTGCTAAAACTGTCCAGAACCTTCTAATTCATGCCTCATTATTTTTTTTCCCCAGGAAAACTTAGTGAAAAAATTCGAGTCCGTTTTTCCCTAGACTTTAATTTGTAAGTTTTGGCCACCTGCTGGAGGCTATCTCTGATTATGTGCAGCAGCCCCTCCATCTTCCCATGTGCCTTTTGGAGGCTTAGTGCTGATATGGTGGGAATGAGATGGCATTAGCTGTTCACTGGTGCTTATGTTAAACTATAACTCAGCTGTTGTTTGCTCAGAAATGTATCGGACAATTTCTCCTCCAGTGATTACATTATTGTTCTTCCATGGGGTATCCCAACAACTGATCGTGAACTTCCATGCTATCATGGCTGTTTAAGCATCACAGTAATCCTATGAAGGCAGTATTTATATTCCCATTGAGCAGATATGAAACATGAGACTTATGTAATTAGCCTGAGGTTTCACAGGCTGGGTTTGAAACAAAATCTGCTTGACTCTGAAATGAATCCTCTTATGATTATGTTGGGCTGCCTTTTTGAATGCAAATAGTTATCTGTAATAGAGTTTTTTACAGATGTGTTAATTTACTGATCTGCATTGTAACTGCTCAGTGACAATTCACTTTATTGCTATTATTTTTAACTACAGGAGCGATACATGGACATGTTTTTGTTTCAGAACATTACAAATAAACTCAGGACCCTATAGGCCATCCCCGGTCTCCTACCCTGAGTTAATTCTATTACTAGTTCTTTGGATATTCCTCTAGAATTTCTAAAATGCACTCGTGTATACACATGTAAATCTAATGGAAATATATTGTTTTGTTTTTTTTTCTGGTATGTTGTTTTTATATTTAACATATTATTATTCAGTAGCCTTTTTCATTTAGTAATATTTCTTAGAGACATTTCCAGATATCTACCTTATTCTGTAATGCTGTTATAACGTGTGTGTGTGTGTGTGTGTGTAAAATACGCTATATTTTATTTAGCCTTTTCCCTCATGATATCTCCTACAGATTGACATTTCATTATGTTCATATGAACAAAGGTGCAGTGAATTGTGGGATGTCACATCTTCTTGGGGGTCGGCTCATGTTTTCTTTTCTCTGGAGGGCTTTCCTCCCCTCACCTGTATGACACGAACAGGCCTCTTGGCTGATAGGATTGAGAACTTTTAGCATTTTGAATCCTCAGGATAACAGTCCAATAACCCTATTGTCTGAATTGAGATGGTTCAGTAAGAACAGAAGTGCTCACACAGTGAGAAAGACTGAGGATCAGAAAGTTTGGCCAGCCCTACAGACCCCAGATTTCTCTTTTATATCTGTGTTAGGATTCTGCTGCTGTTGGGTCTACATTTTATCTTCTCTAAACCATGAATTCTGCATGATCTGGTTTCCAGAGTTAACTAATCTCCAATTTTCTGCATTTGGAACCCAGTGATGGCTCTCATTCAAATAACTAGGACAGGAAGACGTAGAGACTAATTATCCTGTATCATTGTGCCTCACTTTGTGAGACTAGATAATGCAACTGAGGAGTCAGATAACATGAAGAGGTCAGTGAGACCTCTGTGTGCCTCTGCCTTCACGTTTTTTCTGAAGCAGAGGTTGGGAACAGAAGCCACTTGGAAAATGAAACTGCTTAACTCATTTGCTTTTGGCTTGAGGTCTGTTTATTAGTTATATGGCTGTTTATTTGTGGTTAGGCTGGGCTTCTGCCATTGCAAAGATATAAATTAACATGGCTTTGGGTATTGGCCCCAAGATGAAGAGTGGAGCAGGCCACAGGGAAGCATCAACGGTTTTCCCATTTCAATCATAAAAACTCTCTGAGCAGCCATTGATCTGGAGCTGTGCTGTGGAAACCCCTGACCTTGACCTTGGAATGGGCTGTGGTTCACCACACATTGGAGCCTCTAATTGCCGGTGGGCTTTGACTGTTGACTCTCAGTGGAATACACTCAGGGTGAACAGCTGGTGGGTGCTTCCCCAGGCCTGGCACTGGGGAAGCATGGTTCTGTCTTTTGATTCCCAGGCAGCTGGCCATATTGTACTATCATGGTGCCAGTTAGAAATAGCGGCTAAAGATTCTTTAATGATTTAGTGGGCATCCCTGTGCGTCACCCTCTGTTAAGTTTAAGAAGTCTAAATCAAGGGAATAAAAAAAAAAAAAAAAAAAACAAGGTGACTGCCCTTGAGGAAAATGCAGTCTGGGGTATTCAGAAAAATGACAGCCATAAGCATTTATGGGATGAGGGCTTTCATCAGAGGCTAAGCCAGGCATCTTACTACTCTTCACTGAGTCCTCATGACAACAACCCTATTGTCCGAGCTGAGGGTCATAGAAGTGAAGCTCACATCTCATTCTTACAGTTCTAGTTGTCTTTGTGCTGTTCCCATCTTCTCTGTTTTCTCTCCCGAGAGCTATGCTCTGCAGTTTCAGAGATTCGAGATACATTTCACTTATTATTTTACTTTTAAGGAGATTTTAGCATTTGCTGAAAAGAGTAAAAAGCACATATGCTTATTTAGAGAATAAATGGGGGATCTCCTGGGTGCTGTTGGGATGAATGCAGAGGAGGGTGTGGGCTGAAGTTGTAGGACAAGTCTCCACAATGGAATTAATCCTGGAACTGGGAGTCAAGCAGGAGAAAATCTGGACAATTGCCAGCCATAAGCTCATTGGGAAAGTGGCAAATGGGAGGTAATGACCATGAAAGTGGGCAGACCCTGAAGCCTTTAATGGCTTTTAATGCCAGACCTAGGCAGGTGTTTTGATGTGACACGGCAGCCAGGCAGGGGTAGGGAAGGGTGAGGTAGGGCACCAGCAACCTTGAAAGGAATCTTGGGAAGTTGTCTTGGAGACAAAGGCAGGATGGAGTGCCTGGGTAGCGGTGGGGACAGTAGTGGCTGATGTTGCAATCAGATGGGGCGGTGGCCACAGAGTTGTGCACCTCCTGCTCTTGTAAATATGGTTTAATTGTAACACGGCCACACCCATGTATTTACATATTGTGGGGTTTTTTTGTTTTGTTTTGTTTTGGTTTTGGTTTTTTTTTGAACTATGAGGGCAGAGTTGAGTAGGTATGACAAAGACTGGCATAATCTAAACTATTTTCTATCCAGGTCTTTACAGAAAAAAAAAAAAAAAAAAAAAGTTTGCTAACTTGAGCTAGAGTTACTCATAAGTGTCCATAAGAGGAAGTAAAGCCCAGTGCCTGGCACGTAGAAGATGCCAACATAGATAATACATAGATATATGTTAAGGAATAAACAAAACGAAGTAAAATGGCTGACAGCACAAGGAACTCTCATGACTGTGGTTCTTTGCTAATTTTAGGTTGTGTCACCCAGAAGGGACTCCATTGATAAGATGAGAGACTGATAGGAGAATCAAAGAGTAAAAGGCTGGTGATTTCCCAGTTCCTTCTCAGGGGCAAGGAGGGGACAGAAGAGCATAGGTGGTGAAGGAGAAGGCACTGGCCGAATGAGGACAGCGGAGTGCCCGCCCCGCCCCCGAACGTCTGCGGGGCCCGGGTCACCTGGCAGAGGGCCTTCCGGCGTCCTCTCACCTCTGGCTGGACCGCGACGTTGGGAACGGGGGTGTGGAGCTCCATCTCAGCTCTACCGGGAAGCTGGCTCGGCTGTGTCGGCTGGAAGTTTTTCTTTTCTGTTCTTTTACTTTAAAAATAGCAGCCCATATGCTTGTTGCCACCAGACTCTCCCCCAGAAGCTCCCTAGAGGAGTGGGAGCTTGCTGGGTGGATGAAAGTGTACTGTATTCACAACTCAACTCCGGAAACCGTCATTGACAGAGTGGCCTTGTGGAACAACCAGGGGTATGGCAGGTTAGGAGGGGTGGTCTTCCTGGAATGTGCCATGTGCGTGGAGCTCTCCTGAAGCCCGTCAGGAAGGGACAAGACTTCCCAAATGGTTGAAGGGGTCTGACTAGGAGTCAGCATCCTGGCGTTGACCCACCCACCTCTGGGAGATTGAAGGGCAAGGGCATCCAGTCTGCCAGTCAGCATCAGGTACCTGGGGGGTAGTGTGAGCGGTCAGCGGCTAGGAAGTCCAGACAGACAACTAGCAGGTTGTTGGGCAGGCAGAGGAGCCACAGAGCAGGTGACCTACAGGGATGCAATCGGGAAGACCTGGGATGGTGCTCATGAGGCCGGGATCCAGGGCCCCAGCTGCTGTCTGGGTTCACACACTCTGGAATTCAGGACTCTGGAAAAAGAGAGAGCTGGGACGAGACTAGTCAGAAGTTCTGGACTCAGGCTCTGAGGATGAAGAAGGCCCCAGTTGCTGGAGCCAGGGAGCAGGAAAGCGTCTCTTTGAAAGAACAGCCTCCTTGGAGAAAATTTTGTCAGTAACTAGCAAAGGAGAAGTTATACATAGAGTGTGAAACAATAATTGCACATTGGGATGTTTCCCCAGAAAACTTTTCTTCATAAATGTATAAGAAACCATATGTAAGAATGTTCATTGACACATTTGTCTATAATAGCAAACTTGAAAAGAAAAATGTATCAGTGGTTGAAAGATAGACAGTGGTTTATTTATACGCTACAGTGCTCTATGGCAGTTTAGCTGAATGAATTATGGCTAAGTGTGTCAACATGGATAAATGCCCCAAACTGAATGTTGACCAAAAAATGCAAGCCTCAGAACATATATTGTGTAAGATAAAATTTATGTAAATATAAAAAGTCAACAAGGTTGTTTATAAACACAAATATTTGTTAAATCTAGTAGTGGGCACATGATTGGCATTCATTGTGCTTTCTTATGTGCTGGGAATAATTCATAAAAAAGACAAGGAAGGAGAGAGACACGCACACGCATTCACACACACACACACACACACACACACACACACACACACACACACCAGTGAAAAAAATCTGTACGGAATTGGAGTAGCATGAGCCAAGGCACAGAGGCCGGAAGCCTTGGACCTCTCACTTGCTGTCTTCCAGGTTAGCTGTGTGTACTGAGCAATTCAAAATGGTAACAGGCACAGTGCTAGGCCCATGGTCAGTGCTCGATGCATGCGTGGTGGTTCTAGCTCTCTGACCACACCTGAACATTTTACCCTGGTGTCAAAATTTGAGAGGCCAGCTTTTAAATGAGGGAGATGAGCCTCTTCCCTCTAGGTGACCCTACTGGCAGATGTCTGGAGTAACAAGGTGGAGGATGGTCTGTCACCTTGTAAAAGTGAGTCCCGCAGGCACAGCCGTCTCTGGCAGTGGGTCCGAGGCTTCTCCTCCTCTTGCCCCTCACCTGCACCCCAGGCATAGCGGGTCCTCAGGACTTCTGTGCTCAACTCACTGTGCAGAGGCCCTGCTGGAAAGGATAGAGTCCAAGTTACCTTCGGTCCCATAGGCTCGCTGGTAACTTGAGGTGTCTTCAGTGAATGAGACTTGTTTCTGCCTGCCTGAACGAGCGGAAACTGCCCGAGGCACAGGGGAAGCTGAAATGTGGAGTATCCTTTGTTGGGAAGTCACTCTCTCAGTGGCCACTTTTGGAAAAGAACGAAATCAGTGTGACTCTGTTGTGTAGCTTGCAGAAGGAGGGAATGGGCGTGGTGCTAAGCATACTACCTTTGATGAGAGTTATTTGGATTCTGGAAGGAAATTTGTTGTGACATAAGTCATGCAGGGAGTCTGGAGAATTTAGCTCTTAAAAGTAAGATGTTTGTTACGTATAGAATAAAGAAAAGTCACTAGTTGGAAAACAGCTTAGCTCTAAGTTGGCGGGATAATAAGATTTAAGATCCAGAAGGAGTGTTATGATTATCTCTTGTGTCACTGGTGGAACAGGGCTTGACAAAGATTCTCTTCTTGACCAAACTCTAGTCAGGATCCTCTGAGCTCTTTTTCAGCTAGGCCCTGTCTTTGGATATGTCTTCAAGAGCCCATCGCCGGTTTAGCCAGAATCCCCCACCCTCCATATCTCATCATGCTTTAGATCTGACTAAATGCCTCACCCTGCACCATGCCCCAGGTGATGCCGGATCACCCTGGCCTGCCTTCAGAAAGATCCTGTCAGGTCAGTTTAGCAAAAAATGACCCACCCTCTTACCAATTTTTCATCTGCTGACCCCAACCTTTCTGTTTGGCTATAAATTCTTGCTTTTCCTGGTTGTATTCAGAGTTGAGCTCAATCTCTATCTCCTCCTGCAAACCTCTTTGCTGTAGTCCCTCTACCTGTTGTGATAGCCCCGAATGAAGTCTGCCTTACTATTTTAACAAGTGTCAGAATAATTTTTTCTTTCACAGGCTAAGAGAATTGGCTTGTCCAGAGTAACAGTTTGAGTATATTTCAGAATCATTTCTAGAGGCTAGGTTTCCAGGGTCCAGGTTTAGAGTTCCTTTCCCACATCATGATGTCTTTATGCCTTTAAAAGTGTACAATCAAGAAAAAATTCATTCTATGAAATGTTTTATTTGGATTCATAGAGGTATGCAACTGACAGCCTCTAGTGATTGTGGCCTGTCTCCTCCCCTGCCCTGTGTAGGATAGGAGCTCAAGGTGATCAGTCATTTAACCTTAATGATTAAGTTCCAGTAAACTATAGATCCTTCCCTGGCACCAGACCCTGCGAGATCCTACCATTCTGTGCCAGGTGTGCAGCCATCAAAAGGTCAAGTGCGTTTTCTAAGTGTGGTATGCATTGAGTGGCCAGTAGACATTAGCATTTGGTCAAGAACTTGTGAGTAGGTTTGAGTAAACCTGCTCATTCATTCATTCATTCATTCATTTATTCTTGCAAATAAAGACAAAATGAAACAATACAAAAATTAATACACTCATCATTTGCTTCATACTAGGCATGGTGCAAGACATCTGGGCTATTATAAGAAATAGTCGTTGCCCTTAGGGAGTTATAGTTAAGGAAGAGATCCCAGAATAAAAATGGTATGACCAAAACAGTAGGATTAACGCTAATGTAGAAATATGTATGAGATGGTAGGAGAACACAAAGGGAATTGTGAATAATGTTCCTGTGGGAAAGTTGGAAGGAGGTTGATATTGAAATTGAGTGTTGAAGGTTAAAGAGAAATTTACCAAGTAGAGGAAAACAGGGCATGCATAGTTCAAGCAAAGGAAGTGATGTGTATGGAAATGGAGGGGGCTGAAAATGCAAGACATTCAGGAAAGTTTAGCGAGGCTGGAGAGAAAGGGGCACAGGAGCAAGTGGCTGGAAATAAATCTAGTAAGGGAGGCCGAAGCCAGATTTTACAGGGCTAAGCTTGGCAAATACAATTTCACAGTATGCAAGCAGTAAGCAATTACTACCAGGGACTGAGGTAGACAGATCTGGGTGGTTGAAGTGTAACCTGATGATAGCATATCCTCTGTGCCATAGAGGATGGTGGGAGAGGGGGAAGGTTGGAAGAAGAGCATCTGATTGAGAGACTATAGCAAAAATGATGATGCACGAACCACACATTGGAGTGAGGATGGAAAGACCAGGAGTCTAAGTTATTGAGGAGACAGAATCATTAAGACTTGAAACTGAGTGGGTTTGAGAGATATAGGCAAAGAGGTGCTTAGGAGACAGAAGAAGTCACCTTTTGGGAGTCTGATTATTAAAGTTGGCAGAACCAATGACCATGTGGAGCCATTAGCCTAGGGAGAAATTTGAAATACTGATGTTTGTTTAGTAAAATGTACTGAGTGCGCATGATGTGTAAGGCCTGGTTCCATACATTTTTGGGGAAGGAGAAGTGAATGTTCTTTAAAAAAAATTTTTTTTTTAACATTTCAGTATTCCTACATCCTTTAGGAGTTTCCCACGTGTTATATTTTTGCATCCTCACAAACTCCTTGTGAGATTAAATTCTCTCCACTTTTTTCAGATAAGAAAGCTGAGGTTCCAACAGATTGAGTAACTTGCACACGGTCATGCAACCAGAGAGCTGCAGATCGGGGAATGCAATGGAGATTTTGCCACACCCAAAGTTTATGTTGTTTCCTCCTGCCATAGTGTTCTCTGAAGTTCCTTGCCCTTGAGATGCTTACATTGTGCTTGAGGAAACAGAACATAAGAAAAGCAGTTGTGGCAATATTGAGGAGTCAAAAAGAGGCATGCACAGTGTGCCATGGGTGCCTAATGGATGAGGACATTAGTTTTGACAGAGAGGAGACATACAATTGGGAAGAGGGCTAGTGAAGTCTTAACAGAGGTGAAGGTGGGTCTGGGGACATGGAATTTTGGATGAGGATGGTGATAATTTCTAAAGGTCATCATATAGTTTGGCCACAGTGTTTATAAAGCTAGTCTGTGGGTCAAGGCAAGAGCAGATTAGAATCGGAAGGTGGGTGAAGGCTCAAGGAAGTTACTGGGGTGGGGTGGGTATGTAGCTAGAGTCAAGAACTAAGTTTTGAGTCAGAATGAAGGCTCTCATGAGGTCAGTTGACCACAGAAAAATTAAACCGACCTCTGTGGCTTTCTAAAGTTCAAGTGTGAGAAGTTTTGTGAGTCTAGCTGAGGAAGGTGATAACAGAAAGGGGAGGAGAACTTGATGATACTGGTGATTTGAAAAAGGAGGAGTATAGGGTGGGGGAGGTAGGGAAAAAGGGGTTGGGAGGTTGACTACAGGAATCTCACTATATGACACCCACTCTCCTTCCTCCACTACAGAAAGGCTAAATGGACAGGAAGGAGCCTAGGAGTTGGCCTGTTTTGTTCTCTGTTTTGGTATAAGGTCGGGACCCTGCGAATTAGGCCCACATGAGGAGCAGTAGCCCGCAAGATAATTGGAACGATGAACTATTGGCAAGCGGTTCAGTGTCATTGGCTCCTCACCCTGATGCACTGCTGCTCCTGTGTAGAAGCATCACTCTCACCCGGTGTGGCCTGATTTGGCTATTGGTCCCGCCATGCTCTTGGATAAGGCACTTCCTGCCTGTCTGAGGGTTCCCTTGCTTCAAGCTCAGTGGAGGGGGCATAAAGTTGGTTGCACGCCACTGACTTCAGGTGATGGTCTGGCCTTTCTCCCTGTGGCCTCCTTGCACAGTTCCCACTGGTGGAAACCCATGGCCCCCGACAGTGCCATGCGGAGAACCAGAGGGCTGAGCACGTGGGAGGCAGGCCCTCTCCTGAAGCTTTTTTCTCAGCACATCTTCATAAAGGGCAGAAAAGTAGGTCTCTGAGAAAGGCCGGGAGCAAAGGCAAGGGAGCTCAGGTAGTAAGTAGATGCATTAGTCTAATTGCTCTTCTAAAATTAATGGGGCATTTTATCTCTGAAAAAAAACACTTTTAAGCACTAATGTAATTTGGGAACAAAGGTGCTGGTCCAAGGAGAGCCTGGCTTCCCTTTAAACACAATCCCTGGTCTGGTAACACAATCTTTTCCATGCTCTCTTACCTACAGATCAACGAATTATGGCACCACCTATGAAAAGCTGAACGACAAAGTGGGTTTGAAGACTGTCCTCAGTTACCTATACGTCAATCCCACCAACAAAAGGAAGGTAAGAGGAGAAGTCAATGGGTCTGGAGCACCCCCTGCGGGGTAGCAGGCCTGCCCAAGGCCAGGAGTTAAGAAAAAAACCCCAAACCAATAGCCATGGAATTGCCTATAGAGGGCCTGTTTTATGTGCCACGGTCATCACAGACACTGTTTGTAATTCTAACAAGAGCCTTGATAGTAGTAGCAGTGATCATAATAATAACAACAAAAAAAAGCAACAACGGTAAAACTTTGTAACTACATACGGGATTCCCTGTGCCAAGGATGGTGCCGAGCGCTTTACACGCCTTAGCTCATGTATCCTCAAAATAAATCTACGGGGTAGAAATTTTCATCGTGCCCATTTTATAGATGAAAAAGCTGAAACACAGTGAGATTAGTAAATTTCTAGCCTGAAGTCAGACAGCAGTAAACGGCGGATCTGGGATTTCAGAATGAGTCTGAGTCCTTCTTTAGCCTCCCTCTTGCTGGTCTGTTTTCAGAGCGCTCTTCATGAATGGGGAGTCATTTCTGCCCAGAGAAGTGTAGGAAGCTCCTGGATTCGTCATCTTGATCCAGAGCTGCTTCTGAGGCACAGCAGAGCAGACCTGGCTCCAGACCCTGTGCTTCTCTGTCTTTCCTCAGGATGTGGGTGAAATTACATGTGGTCAGACTTTGATCATGGAGACCTACTAGAGACAGGGCTCCTGGATTCCATGGAAAAATGGACAGTTTTAGGGAATAAGTGCTGTACAATATATTGGCTTTGAGGAGAGGTGATCTTTCCCCAGCTAGGAAGGCACCGCTGTTTAGAAACTTAGGCAGGCCTGGCCTCAATAAACACACCAGGGTTATACAAGGCTATTTCAATGTTTCTAAAAGGCTGAAAACGTCAATCCCAAGCTTTCCTCCTGCAAACTTATTTGCAAACCCTTTCTGCAGCGAGGTGAGCTCATGGATAAACTTCAAATCATTGCGCAAAGGTCCCTGATCTCTGAATCCAAGTTGGTAGAGTCCAAGCCATGGCTTAGCATGATGATTGTTTATGCTGCTCAAAGCAGAGCAGCTTTGACTCAGATTCTCAGCATCACAGCTCTCAGTCGCACCCCTTCTCTCTCCCAGCTCCAAAGTCTTTAAATACGCTCAGCAAAGGGTGGATGCAGATGTGGTGAATCCTGATTCAGTGTTGGGGATGGTTGCCCAAAGACCCAGCCAGCTCTAGGGGTCCCCAGGCCTGAAACTGTGCCCACCAGTCAAGTGCCAAAACCCTGATAATCAGGATGGCTGCTTAGGCACCTGTTACTGGGTTTAGCTGAGTAGTTTCTCCTCAATTTGTCTCAAAGCATTGCCATTTTCGCATTTTTCAGTATTGTTTGAATTATTGCATGTTAGACTTGGAAGAGATCATAGATTTCACCTATACAAGCAGTTATTCATTGTTTTTGAACTTCAAAAACACTTTTGTAGAAGTGTTTAAAACTCTAGAGCTTCCTTCTAGAAATATGCTTCAGCACGCAAAATTTGAAAATAATTTTAGGGGTTTGTGAGAAGCTCGAATCTCATCCATGAACCAAAGATGTTCATGGATTCTGTTAAGAATCTTTCGTCACCAATTGCCTGATTTCATAGGTGAGAAAATGGAAGCTAAGAAAGCACACATAGCCAGGTATGAAAAGGAGCCAGGTTAGTGCCCGAGACCCTTGACTCTCAGTCCAAATTTCTTTGCTTCAGACCACACTTTGCACCTTTTCCTCCTATACAGTCACAGTGTAGAGTTTCAAAATTGATGATCTAGTCCTCATTTGGAAGATTGAGGTGGTTGCTTCCTGACCTTGAATTAAAAAGCTTGGTGTCATGTCCGTGATGGACACGTGATAAAACTTGATTGAACTGAGTCGGTGATGATTTACCTTAATTCTTCCTCTATCCTTCTCCCTCACTGAGAAGGAAACTGAGGCTCACAGAGGACAAATATCCCTCCCAGGTCACTCAGCTGGCTAGGGGCTATATTGTCAGTTGGTATCATGCCCCCTAGTTCAAAGCTCCTCCTATCGCATACCAGTGATGTGGGGTCAGATGGACTCAGGGTGCGTATACCCTTTGAGAGAAGCAGAAAGTGGGCATTTGACACATGACAGATGCCCTTCAGTGCTGATCACTGACCTGTGTCTGAACCGCAACAGAGTTAATCATATTTTCATGTAGGTGATAGATCAGCTTTCTTCCTGAGAATTTTCCCAAGTGGTTTGTGACAGTTAGACCTATTTTCTCCCATTTCAGTCATCTGTCAAGTATGTTTCCTTTTGGAATCCTACTCATAACAATGTCTCTTTTGGTCTTTGCGGGTTTTCTCTACCCCTGACTGTTTTTACTCCCCTTAGGACAGCCTAGCGGTGCTTAGAAGTTTGAGAGAATGAAGGGCAGGTTAAGGCAGATGCTGAGGGTTTGGAAGAATGTAAGCTGAGATTTGGAGACCATTGGCACAGAAATGCCACCTCTACTTCTCCTTCACACAGGTGACATCCAGACCATGGGCTCTCTGGAGCAGTTTTTCACAGGAATTATTGCCCAGTTAAAAGTCGAGCTTACTTAGTCTGTCTTCTCTGAGAAACACCACCAAAGAAAGAGCACAGTTAAGTCCTACCTAAGAGGCACTGCCACCTGGAAAGTTAAAAGCAGAGACATTTTCTTCACTCCGATTGGGGAAAGACAAATGACAGACTAATGCTGTGGATTTATTTTTATTTTTTTTGAAAATTACAATAGAAATCATTTCATAAGAAGACTTTGTGATCCTGAAGTGCTTTCTGAATCATCCAAAGAAGATGAAATTAGATTCTGTTTCATTTTATTGTTAAGTGTTTTATTTATTTATTTTTTTTTATTGTATTTTTTAGTCTGTAGATACTGACAATGCACAAATATTTTGCATGGTGCTTTCTGTTCACCAGAATATTTGCTTTACCAGAACTGCCCTTTTCTAGCCACTTAGGCAAAATGACAGTTAGAGATAAATTAAAATACACTCATTTGTTTCTTTATTGGTGTAGTTCTCTGGGTCATTATGACTTTGTAAAGCAACTTTTTTTTTAAGTGTCCTTCATAAACACATCTTGAAGTTTAAACCTGTGGTTATCTGGATTCTCGTCTCAGCTTGAATTATGTAAGACTCTCTTGATTCTCTCGGCATCTAAATTGTCTGTCCCTCTCCATGCTCATCAACCAACTAACAGTAGTTCTCTCCAGCAGATTTTTCAGTTAATCTTGTAGAAACACTTGCTTTTCACCTAATGAGTTATTTATTTAACGGATGGCTACTCTTTTCTTTGGAGGCTCTGAATATATCAGAGATCTGTTGCCCCCGGCAAAACAGTAAATTGTGCTTGTGTTTATATAGCTGTTCCTGAAGCTAATTGTTCGTTTTCTAATGCTTTTTGACAACGTCAAGTCCCTAAAAGCGGATAGCTAATAAGCCATTGGGTTGAAAACAGAAATGTTAACATGTGTGTAGTCTCCTTCCACCAGTAATAATCAGCATTAATCGAGCAACTATTATGCTAAACTTCCTTTCAGGAGCTTAATCTAATTAATCTCCAAACCCCCCCAGCCACTATATGAAGGCAGGCAAGCTAAAAAAACGAACACTATGTAAATTACCCCCAAAGGTTTATTACTTGTAAATGGTGGGTCTGCAATAGCCTTTCCATAAATTTTATTTGGGGGACAAATTAGGATACATCCAGCAATGTTGGGATCCCTTAAGGAAGTTGAGATTTGGGCTAGTAATATCTACTAGTTTATCTCTAAATGAGAGTATCGATATGAAGTGCTGGGACCTGCTCCAGCTGTTGTTCTAGACCATCAAACGATGTGGTGACATCAGCATTATTTTAGTGATCTTGACCTGCCCTGGCCGTGTTCAATGTGAATTTTGGATCCCTCACTGTTCGCCATTTTCTAACCACTGGCCAGTTAGCTCATTGAATGATGTCTGAGCCTGGCACTTTGAACACAAGGAGCAGTTATGTAAGTTTTAGAAGCAGGTGTGTGTGAGGTTTGCCTCCTGGAGAAGGGACTCTGCTATCGTGGAGTCTGAGCTCCAGGTCACAGCTGCTTCTTCTCCTTGCAGGAGATAAATGTCCCTGGTCTCTAGAAGTTATTACTGTTAGCTGACTCTTGTCCTTGGGCCTATGCAGAATGGCATGTGCCAAGGTCAAGCCTTTGTTTAACAGAGCTGTGCTTGTGCAAACAGGCTGAAGGCTTTGTGCCTCAACAAGAGAGGGGCGTGGCTCCTGTGGGTGTCTATTGGAGAACAAATCTTTGTGTGGATGGGAAAATGCAGGCGAGTTATGGTATAATTGCTCTGGCTCAAAAGTGGCTGCCACCTGCAGATTTGGAAACAGTGGTGTGGAAATGACAGAGAGCATAGAAAGATCTGACTGCCAGGGAATGTGACCAAATTACTGCAGGGTAGAAGTGTGTGTGTCTCTGTGCATGTGTGTGGTGGGGAGGACGGTAAGGTCTGCTATCAGAATAAGACAATCACGTCCTTTTGTTGAGCCCCTGATAAGTTCTAGGCACTGGGCTAAGTTAATTTTTACACTCTGTTCTAAGTTTCATTACTAATCCCTCGAACCTGGTAGATTTATTCTCATTTGCTGGGTGAGAAAACTGAGGCTCGAGAAGAAGAGTCACTTGCTTTTTGTAAAGCCGAGTGTCCAGGATCCCTATTGACCTCTGTCAGACCACAAAGGCCATTCCGTGTACTCTGATCTAATATGGATGGCTGCCCCTGCCATAGGTATAAAGACTAAGTTGAGTGCAGTCATCACTCTATGAGTAGCAACTCTGTTGCCTGCAGTGTTAGAGGATTAGCAGTTTCTTGGAGGAGTAAAGGGTGGGGGTGGGTGTTAGAATCTCCTTTCCTAATTGATTTACCAGTGAGAAGGATAATTACTTCCAGGCTACCCTGCAGAAATACAGCAGGGATTACGAGTCAGATTTCTCTGATGAGCAAGCCGCCTCTGTCAAGCTGTTCAAGAGTCATCGTGTAAGTGGTTGGATGTTGGTTATTCTTGCGTCATTTTCATAAAACAGCAGCATAACCCTGTGCTCTCTTTGATACCCTGGCAAACCTCTCAACAAAACAAAACAATTTTAGAGTATTGGATTCCTGCTTTCCCTGGCCACGTCTCCCAAGATTGTTAGAGAGTCAGAGAAAGTAAGCTCTGGGGTAGTACACTTTTAATTCATAGATATTAAAATCTCTTCCATTAAAGCAAAACAGAGCAAAGAAGAATGTGGGAAGAAATGTATTAGGTAATTAAGCAATCTTTTAAATGTCTAATGTCTAGCTTTGAGCAAAGTATTTTGAAGGGAGTTTCCTGCTTTCAGACATGTATAATCTACCTGGGTAAGATTCACATAAAAACAACTGTGCGAGCAGACCTGGGATCTCAAGTTCAAATGCATGTGAGGGCCAGGCTGGTAGTGCCAGTGAGCAATTTGGGCCAAGAGACAGCCTCTGCAAAGGAACTTTTACTAATCAGCTCCACATGACTGTTGTCATGTAAGAATGAGGGCCCGGCATAGCTGTGACATCATTGTCATCATTTTATGATATTCTTAAGAGAGATTTTTTGTATATTTATATACGCAACTTCTGTATTTTGAAATGTTTTAGATAGGCTAGGATATGGAGTGCAGGGCGTGGGGGCTGGCAGGCTGTTCAAATCTATTTTAATCCTTTATATAATTGGCATCATATGCCATATTCTGAGTAGTAGGTCAGTCTTCAGGTGAAAAGTTGGTGTTTGCAAAATGGTCTTTGGGGACATAAGAGAACACTTCGCAGCTGCTCTTGCTGACACCTGAAATGATATCTTTATGATCTGTGTGTGAGAGAAACTAAGTCAAATCTGGCTCACAAAGTCCTCCCTTTGACTCGAAGGAATCACATAGTAAGTCCTGCTGTGCCATTTGTGTCATTTAAAGGTAAGACTCACGAGCGTAGGAGCGGAAGGCAGACATCTGTTCTCTTGTCCTGGTTCTGCCCCGAGTAACCGAATGTTCTTGAATAAGCCAATCATTTCTCAGAGCCTCCATTTTTCAATTTGTAGAATGTCAACGTCAGGTCCTATACTTTTTGAGGTCCCTTCCAGTTTAGGTTGTTTGTATTGCCACATTTGGACAGTGCCACTCAAAGGATTACATGATGATATGTGACAGTTCATGGACTTCGAGCTCAGTGGATAGCCAGCTGGTAGATACAATTTCCATAGCTCTTGGTTCTATGACCACATGTTGTCCAGCTGAGCCCTCCCTTCCAGGCCAGCTTTTCTGAAGTTACAGTGTCTTGGTCAGAAGGTGGTGGTTCTCTTTTACCTACTGGCTCTGCTGGTGAAACTCAGAGCAGCAGCATCTTTAATGTCACAGTTGAGGGGTTCCATCAGGATGTGCATCGCTGCCCTCATCTAGGCACATGCAGCCCTCCTCCCATGGGAAATGGAGCTAGAGACGCTGTCTGGATCTGTTCTGGCAACTCTAGGACAAGGACACCAATTATCACAATAGCAGACAGGGGACCAGCTCTGCTGTACCCCGTTTCCTCAACCAGACATCTCATCTCTGTGGGCCCTGATTTTTCCCTTCAGAAAATGCGTATAATAAGCATGAGAGTGTACAATGTGCCAAAAATATGCTAAATGTTTGATATGAATAAACTCATTCAATACTTTATCAACACCCCTATGATGTTGGTACCGTCATTATTCCATTTACAAATGACAAGTTTAGCACTGAGCTGTCTGTGACCTGCTCAAATCTGGTTGTTGATGGTCACTTACTTTGGTGTAACGTGCTCATCTAACTCACTTTCGCTCATATTTAATTCTTAGACTCGCTGTATGTTGGAGCTAAAAGGACCTTCAGAGATTGTCAGCACAGGCTCTCTTTTAACAGAAGAGGCCACTTGGGGACTGCCCCCAAGTCACAAAGTCATTTGCAGCAGCGCTGGGGCTGGAACCGGGTCTGTGGGGCTCTATTCTAGTATTCTTTGCCAAGCCCATGGGCTGTTGACAGCTGGAACACTCAGATCTGATGGGGAGCCCTGACTGGGTACAGTGGCGAATGTGAGTAGGGAGCGAATGTGGGGATATGTACCCCCCACCCATCTCACTGCATGTGTGTTGTAGCTGTAGAGTTGATGCAAACATCCATAGCTTCCCCGGTTGGTTCTCTGGTTTTAAATCCCCAAAGATCCTGCATTTGGAATCCCATCTTAAATGAACCTGGGTGAGAAACCAAGGGCTTGGAATCCAAACTGCCTTTGCAGGTAGGAAGCACAGAGTGGTTGACTAGCAGGCCTGAGGCCATATGGCTATCAGAGAAGCAAGAGACTGGGAGAGAGATCCAGGAAGGAATCAGGATTTTTACTTTAGGGCTTTCTCTTCATTAGCTGTGGGGCACTGGGAAAATCATTTAAATTCTGTGAGCCTCCATTTCTCAATCTGTAAAATGGAGATAAAAGATCATTTACCTATCCCCTCTTTTGGGGAGCCACCTTAGGATAGAGTGAGAAATATAATATTGCTTTGGTGGAACAAAGCTCTGGAAAGGGAGGGAAGATTGTGACTGCTCAGATGATAATAAACCAGAAGCCAGGCTCCCTGGTTGTGTCCTAGTGCTGAGTGCAGGGGCTTCTGGACCACACCTGTGAGGCTGCTGCTTCTTGGCTTCCTTGCAGGAGAATGCAGCTCCCAGAATCCTGAGTTTCTAAGAGTCTCACATCCTGCCTTGTCCAGGAGGCACATTGCCACTTCTTTTCTTCTATTCTCTCCCCTGTCTCTTAAAACCAAAACTATTGACTTCCTGAGAGAGGTTGATTATTCTACTGATAGAGAGAAATGGCCACGCACTTGTTAATTCATGGCCACCTTGTTTTTCTTGCCTCATAAATTCACAGTTACCAGGAGGCTAGGGCAGTGTTTCAGGAGATGCATTTAGGGGATAACGTGTGAGAAGAAGGAGTGGGAAAAGAAAAGGAACAGAATTTGGATCAAACCTCTTTCTTTTCCTGAGTCCAAACCTTTTTCTTTTTTTGTATGTTTGGAAATAGAACCAGAATCAGAAAGCAGAGAGGTGGATCAGTGAGGGATAAGACACTGGTTTACAAATTTCCATATGCCTTTGCAAGTGGGACCCAGCGATGGAATGGATATGCAGTGTGGTTCAATTCAAACTGATCACTTAAAGGAAACGGCATCTAGCGTAATTCTTGGAAATTCGCTCTTTAGTCACGAAGTCCCTTTCTCAGCAAATATATGTATGTAATTCCTTCCCTGTATAAATTACTGCAGTATGTTCTAGCCAAGAATTTATTTAAAGGCTCATTAAAATGATTACTAGTTTTTTCTTTTGCATTTTATTTGGAAATGGGAAGAATATAAACCTATAGCTTGGCTTCTTTCCAAAGCATCCTTTGGGGTTTGCATTAAGTATATCATATATATATATATATATATATATATATATTTTTTTTTAAAGTACAGCTATGATTTGCAGTAAAGATTATCCAGGCATTTAAAAGGAATAATAAAAATTATCCACTTACTGCACATCTTAGTGGCTTATGGCCTAACTTATTTTTTTAATTTGATTTTTATTGTATTTTTGGTTTATGTGTATGTGTGTGTGTGTGTATGTGTACATGTGCATCTGTGTACATTATGAAAACTTCCAAGTTAAAAAATAATAACAAAAGTCCTGTTCTTCTCCTGTGGATACCCTGGTTTGCAGTGAATCAAAGATTTAAAGGAAGCCTGTATTTCTGGATTGTCACACGAGATGCTGGTTCTGTTTTGCTGCCTGGCTCATCCCAGGCACCCTGGTTGACCGCCATAGTTGCTCAGTGAGACTTCTGAAGAGGAATTCCATTCAGGGGAGGTGGCAGTCATGGGTATAGGCTAAGGCAGATTCATCAATAGGAGCACAAAGAAAGACCAAGGGACCAACCCAAAGGAGAGAGCACTAAATTCCAGCGTGAGGGTGTCAAGCTGGATAAGAGAAAGTAACAGGAAACATTGATGGGGCTTCTAAACTGGGCCTGGATGACCAGTGAAGGTTATGGGAGTTTTATACTTCGACGACCTTAAAAAGGAACACAATGTATCCTAGTCTGAAAGAATTAATGCAGCACCAAGCATGAAGAAAGATGTCATCCTGTGACATAGTCAGAGGTAGAGGCAAAAATTGAGCAGACTTTGGAAGAAAGCTTGAGATTTGGAGAAGAAGGGAAATAGAATAATCCAATAGGGGATTTAGGGTCTGGAGGTCTTACTAGGCACATTCAGTTTAACGGTTGTAAATCAGGAGAGAGGGTGGGACTAGATGTCAAAGACCCTCAGAAGCTCAGGGATGGAGTTAGGACTCAGCACAGAGGGCATGGGGAGCCATAGCAGTTCTCTGACAAAGGGCTGATAGCCTGAGAGCTGAGTGTAAGAAAGGCTGGCGAGAGACTTACACTGGTGAGGTGCCTGCGTTCAGCATCACGCTCCATCTCTCCTCCCCTGCCCTGCTCTCAGACCTTCTGCGTGTTTTTTCTGAACATCGCAGGCAGAGGGATTTTAGCAAAGAGCTTGGGGGAGGCGGGGTGATGTGTTCTTGGTAATGTTCCGATGCACATATAGCAAATGGATCTCGCTGCCCCTGAGTGGAAATATCTAACAAAAACTGCCACCACCACCGCGAAAGAAATGACTCTTTTTTTTTTCTTCCTGGGTGAGCTCAACCAAGCAGAGAGATTGCTACTGGCATGCACGCCTCGCTCCCGGCCTGTCTCCCCGTTACCGGCCCAAGGTCAGACTGACAGACGTCAGTGCCCCGCACATACTCTGCTGGTGAGCGTGTCTGCGTAATGAGGGGTGAGCGTGCTGGGATCTTCGGGCCTTCCAAATGGCTCGGAGCAGGTTGGAAGCAAGCAAGTCGCTGCCCCAGAGCACTGAGGTCCAAGCCAGCAGTGCAGAGTGAGACACTGACCTCAGTGACAAATGAAAACCTAGCTTAGTGCTGGTAGCCCCATGCGGGGGGCCCCTCAGGTGCAATGCAGACAGTCCCCCCTGTCATTCTACAGTACGAGTGTAACTCTGAGAAATGGCTCCGACCGTCTATGGTGACCAAACAGAGAAAAGAAACGAACCAGAGAGGATGGTGGAGCTGTGAGAAATGTCCATGAGGCTCTCCCAGCCGCCAGCGACGGGAACGGATGCTGTCCAGTTTAGAAACTTGCCTGCCAGGTCTTCTTGGTCCCTCTCTGGTGCCCAGCAAGGTGATGTGATGTGTAGGGAAGAGCTTCACTATTTTTTTTAAATTAAGAATTAAATAGCAGTGTTATAGAGTGCACGGAGATGGTACTCAGCAATGCGACTTTCTCCCCTGCCCCCATTAAATGAACCTCTCTGCTCAGTGATACCTCACAGATCTCAGGAATCCCATATCTGCATAGCTCACTTTTCTATCCCGAGCAAAGGAAGCTAAGCCCCGCAAAGCAGCATTAAGCAAAGAACTTTCAACTTCCAAAACAAAAAATCGCCCCCTCTGCAAGTCTTCTATTTCTCTCTATCTAGCCACCTGCCTTGTGTGCTTGCTCTTCTCACTGATCCATCGATTGCTTCTACCTCACTGAATGAATTATAAATTAAAAATGATAAGTGCCAGCCCTGGGCATGTGTGCAAAGCAAGTTTCTACCCATTATCAACCAAGCCCCATTAGGCAGAGCTGGTGCCAGAGGGATTCATTTCCAGGTCTCCTGGATTCCGAGCCCCAGAGAGCTTCTCCAGCGTTGAAACCCCTCTGAAAAACAGCTGCATCTGTGCAGCCACACATCCGGGTTTGCTATTCCCCCTCGATAGTCTGTGTGTCATCCTTCTCAACACCACACACATGCGGATCTCCTTGCATGGGGGTGGGTGCACTGCGCCAGGCCCGGGACACACAGGCACTTCAGGCCTGGACCCCACACTGGCAGACATTGTTTTTAAGTGAGAACCAGGTGGCCCAAGACCTCGGAAACTGCAGTTATGGCAGCAGCTTCCAGACTAGACATCAGAAATGGGTTCTAGTTCCAGCTTGGACATTATAAAGAAAAAAACAGCTAACGTTTATTGAGCACTTACTGTGTGTAATGTTAATGGTTTTACATGAACATTTTTTTCACATATAAGAATATATAAGGCAAATACTATTATCCCCATTTTAAGAGAAGGGCGGGGAGGAGAAAGAGTGAGTGACAGAAGATGCCCGAGGGAGTCGGGGCGGGGGCGGGGAGCACACACCGAAGCAAAAAGAAAAAGTTGTCGCAGCTGAGGAAGTGGCCGTGCCAAGTTGTCCACCTTCAAACCATGAGCTTTTAGTCTGGAGTCTCATCGGCCTCCCTCGGTTTAGATGGACACCGTCACCCTCCAGAACCTCTCTTTACACACCTGAAAAAGGAACGTAGCTATGCAGAGGTGTGTGTTTCCTTCTCGGGCGACAATGCAATGCTCCCGTGCTGAGAACTTATGAGAAATGTTTCCTGAGAAGTCAGCGAGGGACAGGTGTGCTGAGTTTTCTTAAACATAGGACAAACAAAAGCCTGGGATGGAAGAGGGCAGGAAATAGCCCGTGGAAAATGCCTTAGCCTTCAATAATTCACAAGAGCAAGTAGCAGGGCCAAACTCTGGCATTCCCACTCAGAAGCCCCTGTGGGGAGGAGGCTGGCTGGGTTCCCAAGGGTCTATTTCCACTTGGGAAAGAAGCCACTTAGTGCAGATCCTGGCTCTACATCTTAGCAGCTGGTGGCATGGACACATTATTAAATATTTCTAAGTTTCTGTTTCCTTGTCTGTGCAATCAGGATAATACTAGTACCTACCTCATCAGCTGATAGCAGGGTTAGATGAGGAATGCTTGTAAGTGCTTACCCAGTGACTGACTCATCGTACTCAGTTAGTATATACTATTTATTATTACTCTTATTATCGCCCTAGTCTAGGAGAACTGGTTCCTATAACCGGGGCAGTCCCATGTTGGAACTGCCCACTTATGAGTGGCACTCAGCCTGGCTGGGCACTCGTGGCCCTCCCTTGAGCATCGGGTGATCTGTTTGGAGAAGTGTGGAGCTGGTAAGTGACTGGCAGGTTGTCTGGCTCAAGCCTCTCGTTAAACTGATGAAGAAACTGAGTCCCAGTGCGGGAAGTCCCTCTTATTCAAGGTTACACAGTCACTTAATGGCAGAGCTATGGTTTTGGAAATCAGCTTTCTGGCTTCAAGCCCAGTGTTCTTCTTATGAAATTGCACAGAAAATCAATGCACGACGCAGGTATACCTGGGCAGACAGGCAGCTAAGGAAGTTACCGACAACTGGGGGCTTAGAGGCACTCGCTGTCTCTGTCCAGTCAATCTAGAGCTTCCAATCTAGAGTTAGAAGAGGCTAGGTCAGTCTTTCAGATCAGAGTGACTCTGGTGGGGAGCTTATCCAAGGGCATGTGACTACAGATAATGTCCCCTGGGCCAAGTTGGACCCAGCGTGGCCATTGGAAACAAAAACAGAGGAGTGTTTGAGTCAAGGTTGAACAAGGGGAGAAAAGACCTAAAGTGAAGGTCTGTCAATGTCCAAAGGGTGAGAAAAGGCTCCAAACAGAGGGGTCAACCAGCAGCAAAGGCAGCAGGAAGGCAGGCCATGGAGTAAAAGGCAGAACCAGGCACGAGCTTCCAGATTGAGACTGTGAGGTTATAGGCAAGACATTTTTATTGGGCACCTTTCGTGCACTGGGGTTATGGTAGTAGGAGTGGCACTTGAGTGATTAAAGCAGTCAGTAGGCCAGATGAGAAGGACAGTCACATAAGAAGAGTGGCAGAGAGATAGGTTGCAATTATCCAAAGTGGTCTTTGGCCTGAACCTTGAATCTTTAATCATCGTGGGAGAGGCAGTGACAGCATGTATATGCACAGCAGACTTCCTGACTCCACTCTGGACCTTCAGAGAGGAATGAGCTGATATCAGAGCAGATTCTTAGCATGCAGGTTAGCTCCAGAGAGTTGACTTGGAATAACAAACTGCTGGCTTCCTGGTGTCAAATGCCCCACCTTGATCCTAGATCACAGAGCATCAGCATTCGATAGCTCAGAGGAGACCAGCCTCCCAGACATGAGGTTGTAAAAAGGTATCACTCTGAGATTTCCTCAGCATTAGTAGCTCCGTGACGTGGCTGTCTGGACAACCCGTCTTGCCTCAGCTGGACCCTAAGCCAATTGTAAATGGTTTGAAGTGCTCTGCATCACTCTCTTCCCGTCAGCAGCTGTGAAGATTGTTTCTCTTTAGCCTCCCAGCTGCTTGCATATGAACTCCTGCTTGATGAGGCTGGGAAGGGGCCTTTTTGCATTGCTTCCTTTTGCCAGTGATGATCTGAGTGTGAATTACAGCACTTCCTGTTGGAGTCACAGGGAGCTGCTGGAGACACCAAGCAGCAGAACAGTTGTCTGGTCCACCAGCAACCCCCGAGTGACTGTGGTGAGCATTGGCTGGCTCTGGGCATGGAGGGGGACTACGAAGGAATAGTAAATAATGGCCTATAACATGTTTATTGTCTCCTGGGGTCTCCGGGCTAAGTCTTTAATCCTTAAAACAGCCCTGATGACCCTTGTGAGTAAGTTAGGCACTGTTACTGTCCCCATTTCACAGCTGTGGAAACTGAGGCCAAGAGAGGTTGAGAAATTCGCCTCACTAAGAAGTTGATGACTTAAGTTTTAGACTCGGGTTTGATGGACTTCGGATTCCATACTCTGACCTACTCACTCTACTGGAATTCTAGAAAACATGTGCCATTGCTTGCAAAAGCTTTGGAGTCAGTTTTATTGATTCTCAGCTGTGTCTGCCTTTGGGATTCCTGAGGGAGTTTAAACCACACCCATGTCCAGGCCTTACCTAAGGGACCGTTTGAGTAGATCCAGAGTGAGTCCCTGGATTAGTAATTTATAAAGCTTTCTAGATGATCCTAAAGTGCTTCCATCATTAAAAACCACTGGTTTGGTTGGCATGAAGAAAAACTCATCATTTGACCAATATTTTGGAGTGTGTCTTGTGTCCTGGGCCTTTGCTTTCATGGAGGCATGGCCAAGAGGGTGGTAGGTGCTATGGTCATAGAAGGAGGAGGCACTGATTCTACCTGACAGGGTCAGGAAGGCTCGGAGTTTAGCTAATATTTAAGTTGAGTCAACATACGAGTAGGGGTTTACTCAGGACCAGTTGTTGGGGAGTGTTTTCTGGGAAAAGGAAAAACATGTGTGATGCCATAGACATGTGAGAGAGTAAGGTATGTTCAGGAAGCCCCAAGAACTTCGGTAGGGATGGGATGAAAGCACATGTGAAGAGGTGGCAGAGGAGGAGAGAGAGGTGGTAAAGGGCCATGTGAGTAAGGGTCTCCTAAGAATTTTTTTTTTTCTCTCTAACTGAACAGGATAGGGAATCGTTGGATCAGATCTGTGTCATAGAGAGATCACCCAGGACAAGAGTGGAGTATGGTGAAACTGGCCACAGAAAGTCCAGTATGACATTGCCTTATAAAAGCAGAAGAGATTAGAAGTCATCTGATTACCCAACCATGAGAAATTCATTAGTGAATTAAAATACATTGATGGAGTACTATGTAGTGATCAAATACTATATCTGTCAATAAGAAAGCTATTCATTATATGTAAGTAAAACACAGGTTATGGAACATATATTTGAAATAAAATAAGCAAAAAATGGCTGATCTGATGCTCTATGATACCATATCATATCATATCGTCATATCATAGAGGCAAGGGATGATGCGGGCATGGACTCCTGCAGCGGTAGAGAAGTGCTAGCACGGTGGGATCAACCCAGCTTAGTGCTTGCTCGGATGATGGGGACACAATAGAAGATTTTAGGGTGGTTCTCAGGTGTTCAATTGAGTGGTTAGGTAAATGAGTAGGGATTGGGGCTATTAATAACACATGGATGGACTACAGAGAAAGAAGAGGTTTTGGGCACAAGATAATTTGGTTGGGGCATGTAGAGTTTGACACTATGGGACATCCAGGTAATAAGACTTTTAGCAGTTGGATTTATGGGTCTAGATCCTAGGAGACAGGCTTATGCTTAAGAACACATCCAAGTCTCAGCAAACAGAGATAAATTCAACAATAAAATCTGTTTTCAATTCTTGTTGTTGAACATAGGATCAAGTGCAAATAAAGCCAGCTCACTATCAGTTCAGCAAACATTTATTGAAAACTTACTCTTGTCAGCACGCTGCCAGGCACGGGAATCACCAAGATGAGTCAGACTTGGCCTCTATCCAAGGAAACGTATTATAATAGAGATATGTATGGCTTGGTAATGCAGGGGAGGGGACTGATTAATTCTACTGTGAGTGGCTATCAGAAGAGATAGAGGACAAGTTGCATTTGACTAGGCCTTAAAAGATGAGTTAGACTTTGCCAAGTGGATCAATGTTTTATGCATTTCGGTTGCCCCTGAATTTCATTTTAGAAATTAAACATATTCCAGAAAAAATGGGTATTAATTTGAATGCCAGGGAATTGAATATTAAATCATATTAAATCCATTAGACGACTCTACTCTAAAATTCAAAGAGTTCCTTTAAGACGATAACTGACACTGAATGTTTTGTAAGTCAGCTTAAGTTCTCTCTCCGGTTGGCTGAAAGCTCATGTTACCTTCACTTACTAGGTAGCAAAGCAACATGGAATCTCTCATTCAAAGTGGATGGTGCCTGTGATAGGTTTTCCTTTGGGCTGTACTAGCCAAGTCAAGCTTGGGTCTTGAAAGGATACCCCTTTCCTAAGCTCCAGAAGATGCCTCATTTCCCATAGCTGATTAAACAGGAAGGAGTGAATCAGTTCTTGCTGTCTTCCAGAGGGCTTATTGAAGGTCACTCAGCAAAGTGGTGGCAGAATCCCTCTGCTGTATGAACCTTGCCACACCACTGGGCATGTTCAAATGCTGTTTCTCCATGTGTTTGGCCATTCTCCTTTGGCAGCACTTGTATATACTTTTATCTTTAACTACAAGGCACAGCAGCAAGTAGCGGTTCGTATTCAGGTGCCAGGGGAGATGGAGGCAGCTGAATGGGAGTGCTTGACCTGGTGAAGGATGACTGACAGGCAGAGTTTGGATTCTAGTCTTAACCTTTGATTTGGCTGCAGTTTGATGTGTTTTCTGCGTTTCCAGGGTTCTCTGTGCATCAGGAACCATTTCAACCTCAACTTGCCTCTTTCTCTACTGTTATTAGTGCTTTAAAATTTTGACTGAGAAATAAATATAGTACAGAGATATAAACTCTCTCAAGCTGATATGGCTCTCAGTAGTTGACAGGTAAATTTATATATAACCTGAGATTGGGCTGTGCTTTGACATCTTCCAATCAAGAATGGCCTTTATTGGTCAGGAAGGAGTGTTTCTGAGAAATGTTACATGAGATCATTTGCTTTTATGCAGTTCCCTACCCTGTTCAAAATTGGCCAGTGACTGCCCATGGCCTTCAGGATTCAGGCCAAACTCCAACGCATGGAGTTAAATCTCCTCAGTAACCTACATCAGACATTTTCTCCTGCCTCATCTCCCTTGTGCTCTTCTACCCTTAGAGGGTTCAGAGACTCCATGTTTCCTTTTGGCTCCGATGGCAGCTCATGTGCTTATGCTCATAGTGTCGTCTTGGAATGCTCCTTCCCATTCTCTCTCTCCTTGTTTAAGTTCTAACCATCTTCAGGGCCCCTTCTCCAACAGGCCTTTACTGATCAACTCATGTAACGTTTCCTCTCACATTGACTGGCATTTCTACTTTGTGTATTTTCACATTATTTTCTTTTTTTTTGTCTTTAGAGATATGGCTAGCTCTTTTGGGGCAGGTGCTGAATTTTTCCCATTCTTGTACCTATTGTTGTGCCTGGTACAAGGTCTTACGTGCTTTCAGAGCATGGCGTTCTTGTTGCTGCCTTGGAAGAAAGCCATGGTGCAGGTGTTGAAGGCAGTTCCAGTGTAGCTGGATTCCAGCCACTTGTCAATGGTTCTCAGTGTTTCCCTGGGCAAGGCTGTGGAGGGCTAACTAATGGAGAGGGCTTCAGCTTTTATCCAGGCTTCCTAAATCTGCTTTCCTGGTCCAGATGGCACCTGAGCTTGGCTGTTCCTCCTGGACTCACCTTCTGCATTCAGCATTCTGCCGGCCTCTCCTGTCATTGCAACAGGACTAATGGCTTCCAGCTGTAATAGCTTATAGTTTTCCTCCAGCATCCTCGGCCAGGATTCAGAGCTTCGTACCTTCTTCTGGGAGGAGGGAGTAAGGGGGACATTTATGCTGAAATTGACTATTTATGGTGAAATTGACTATTCCCTCCTTGGTACTTTTACAGCATTTTGTTAACTCCTGTCTTAGCATGTATCTCCCTACAGCTCACCACTTATATCTCTGTCTCTCCTGCCAAGCAGTAAATGCCCTAGGGCCAGAACCATGCATTATCTGTCCAGGCTTACAGGTGCCTAGCACAGTGTTTGGCATTGGGTTGACATTCATTTCAACGAAGCTGAAAGCAACAAGAAATTATTAAGTGAGAATGTCCTAGAGAGTATCCGATCACAGTATGAACCACCCGAATTCTATGTTGTGTTTCTGCAGCTACTCTGACCAAGATATTTAATAGTGTCCCATTGGGCTTGACACTCCCGCATACTGGAGGTTCAAGGAACATTTTCTCTCCTCTGGGTGGAAGTATCAATGGGGAAGAGGGAGGTCAAGGCAGACCAAACGGTGAAAGCTCTGAGGTTCTGTAAAGTAACTGCTCTCACCGAAAACGTACTCAAAACCTGGTGGGTTTCCACACTGACCTTGTTTCAAAAAGTCCGGGTAGATTTGGGCATGGATTTTTCTTGCTCCACAACATTTAGAAGGTAATAGTAAGCCACACTTTAAAAAATGTTCTTTTTTTTCTTATTGAAAAAAGAAAAAAAAAGAAATTGAGAACTGGAACCTTTAATCACTAGACTTCTATTTCATATCAGTTATTCTCTCTGGCGCTCTCCCCCCTTGATCGCATAAAAATGCTGGATTTTACATAACCTAAGGGAGAGTGGGAACATCTTTGACCTCATTTGGTGATTGTGTTTACTGCACTTGGCCCTTGACAAATGTCTGTCAGCCATTTGGAGATGGCTGACTCTAAAGCCATCTTTACTCTGTGTGTGATGAATTGGGCTATGTACACCCTCTCTGAGTAATGCAGGGAGGAGGCATGAAAACTAAATATTAAATCAAGCTGTACTCTGAGCCCGCAATGTGCTGCTGCCAGACCAGGGAAATGTACAGAACAAAGGAAGTTCCTGCTGGAATTACTAACAAACCATTTACCCACACTGCGAAGGGAAAAGATTCTTTAAGTCATATCCTACACAAAATAAACCCAACCATTCATTCCCTACAGCCCCAAACCATGGGGAACCTATGCAACAAAGGCTGGGGATTGCCAGCAGGCTTTCTCACTGTATATATACCCATGCCATTCACGCTACATACCCTTATCTTTCACACTGTATACCCATAGGGAAATAGGTAAACAAAGTCTTTATAATTCACAGAAACTAAGAATGATAAATAAAGTGAATTCCCTGAACACTCGGGGTCTGTCTGTCTTTCGGTCTCTTTCTTTCCCAGTCTTTTCTCTCTGTCTTTCTGTCCCTCTCGGTTCTTTGTCTCTGACAGGAGACCAGGCTCTGTCTCTGTTATCCCTTCTCTAATAAACGTTCCTTTTGACTCTAGCTCTGGTGTACACTTGAATTCTTTCCTGTGCTCAGTAAAGAACCCTCCCTCTGTAGGTGCCTGTCTCGAATCTCCACTTGACAGGGGGATTCGCCCTGTCCTGCATCATAAGGTTCTCAAGGCCACCAACTTTGTTCACAGTCTCTATAGGCACTTATAGGCACCGTCCATTTGAATTTCTGCCACTCTGATCCTGCTTATCAGACTCAGGGAGCTACAACCCTTGTTACTGCTATGAAATAAGACTTTAAGGGTTTGGACTCTGTTCTTTTCAACCAGAACACTGAAACTTAGACAATCTGGCTAACTTCCCTGGGCTGGTCTAGACCCTGGAGAAGAAAATAGAGATGATTTTAGCACTGGCTTCCAAATACAAGGCCTCTTTTTCTTTTTGGCTCTGGCTCTGAAAGTAACTAAAAAGCTGTGAAGTCCCCACTGGGCCAACAGAGTCCATTCCTTGGAAACAAAGACCTGGCTGCCTGTCTGGAAGGGTTTATGTGGGGAATTGGGACTTAGCTTTTGTTTCAGGCTGATGAGTCTGGAGCATTGAGAAAGAAGACACAACTTTATGTCTTCATAGGTTATTTTGCTTTGTTAAATTCTCAATAAATCACCTTGCTACAAGGACAGTGTTTATCTTTTCTTTTTAAATAATAAAAACACACTGTATTCACCAGAGGGGCAATGCAGAGATAAGACGAGGATCAAGCAGATCTGACTAAAAGATCGAGACTGTAGAAGGAGAATCATGGATGGAATCTGACCAGTGGAACGTGTCGCAGCATTTTCCAAGGACTTCTAGGAGTCAAATGCCATTGTTAACCTAGAGCAACTGTTGAAATATTTTAGAATACTGAAACATTTTAAAGTCTAGTATCTATTGGAGAAACTGAAACTGTGATTCGAAGTTTTCCCACAAGAAATCACCAGTCCCAGATGGCCTCACCAATGAATTCTTCCAAACGGTCGGGAAAATTTAACATGAATCTTACAGAAATTCTTCAGGGAATAGAAAAGTGGGGGCAACTTTCCAACTCAATATGAAGGCAGCATAACCATGACACCAAAGTCTGAGGATGGCATTAAAAGAAAGAAAAATTATGGAATTGATTCCTCTCATTAACATAGACACAAAAATTCTTAACATTATCTAATTCAAGCCAGCAAATTATAAAAAGAATAATATATCACGACCAAGTTGGATTTACTTTAGGAATGCAAGATAACATTAGAAATCAAATTTAATTTGCCACAATTATGTAATAAAGAAGAAAATAATATGATAATCTCAATGCAAAACATATTTACTTACACTCAACATGCATCATGATAATAACTCGTAGCCAACTGAGAAAAGGGAAATTCTTTAATCTGATTAAATATATATTTTAAAAAATCTACAGCAAACATCATTTTGAATTTTGAATGCCCTCTCTTGAGTCTGAGAATTGGATAAGGATGCCTACTTTCATCTCTTTTATTCAGCATTATAATGGGAGTTCTAGCCAGTGAAAAAGGCAAGAAAAGAAAGAAAGGAAGGAAGGAAGGAAGGAAGGATAGAAGGGAGGGAGTGGAGAAGGAAATGAAGCGAAGAATGGAAAGAAAGGAAAGAAAATGTATAAAGATTAGACACAAAGAAATGATAAAATAGTTGTCTATGTGGGAAATTAAAAAGACTCAGTAAATGAACCTCTAGAAATATTGAATGAATATGGCAAAGTCACTGGATACAGTGTCAATATATTAAAACGTTTCTATATGATGCTAATAAGCAAATAGAAAATAAAAATAATAAAATGGTTCTAATGGTTCTATAATAGCACCAAATAATATGTGTTAAAGATGGAGATAATATAGTAATATAATGAGTAGAGTAATAAATGATGAGCAAGGTCTCAACACAAAAGAGTACACACACGCTCAGAGAAATTAAAGAAGCCCTAAATAAATTGGAGAGAATGATTTGATATAAACATCTAATTTTCTCTCAAACTCATCTATTAATTCAAAACAGTCCCAATAAAAATTCCAATGGACCTTTTCTGTAAAATTTAACAAGCTAATTCTAAAATTTATAGGAAAAAATGTGAAGTGCCAAGAATATATAAAACAATCTTGAAAAAAAAAGTTGGAGGAATTATACTATATATTAAGAGTTATTTAGAGCTGAAGTAATTAAGACAGTATAATATTGGACAAAGATGGAAAAATAGACCTGTGGAACAGAATAGAGCTCTAAAGTAGACCCAGACATATGGTATCTTGATATATAGCAAAAGTAACATTGAAATGCATTGATAGAAGACAATATTTTAATAACATAACTTGGTTTATTGGTTATCTCCTCAAAAAAATTCTTGACTCCTGTCTCACTCTCTACACAAAAACCATTCCTGATGGATTACAGATATAAATTTGAAAGTTAAAATAAAGCTTCTCAACAAAAAACATGAGAGATTATCTTCATGGCTTCTGGATAAGCAACGATTCCTTACATTGGCCACAAAAAGTTTTGACCAGAAAGGAAATATTGATAAAATGAACTTGAGTGAAATGAATAATTTATGTACAACAAAAGCATTATGAGAGCGTGAAAATACAGCCCACTTAATAAGAGAAGACATTTATTGTATATGTGACAAAGGACTTATCTAGAATATATGATGAACTCCTAAAAATCATGAAGAAAAAGGCTGATAATGGAAGAATGGGCAGAAGACTGAACAGCATTTTACCAAAGAAGATATCTAAATGTCCCATAAACGCAAGAAAACTTGCTCATCAGTCATCAAGCAATGCAAGATAAAACCATTCGGAGGTCCTTTTATATAGCCAGCATATTAGGTAGAGAATTCTGAGTGTTGGAGAGGATGCAAAGCAACTGGAACTTTTATACACTGCCGAGAGGGATGTAAATGTTATAATCCCTTTGAAAAACTGGCAGCATCTACTAAACGGAACATCCATATAGCCTATGACCCGTCAATTCTACTCTTAGGTACATAGCAGACAGAAATGCATGCATATGTGCCCCATACAGCATGTGGAAGTATGTTCACAGCAGTAAAAACCACAATCTGGAACTAACCTAACTGTCTGTTAACAGCAAAATGGACAAATGAATTGTGTAATATTTATACAATGGAATACCATATAGTAAAGAGAAAGAACAAATCTGCTGTGAGTAAGCAACGAGATGGGTTAATCTCACAGAATGTGGAGCCATACAAACAAGATGAAAAAGAATGCATCGTGTGTGGCTCTGTTGAGATAGCATTTAAAAACAGTCAAAACTAGTCAACGTTAATAGAAGAAAGGATAGGAGTTACTTTGCGGAGAGACGGGAAACAGGATGGGTTTCTGAGGCACTGCTCATATTCTTTATGTCGGAAGTGACTTCACAGGCAAAGTTCACCAGACTGTTGTACCCTTATGATTTGTGAACTCTGCACATTAACTTCAATACATTGTTTACATTAAATTATTTTGTAACATTAAGGAGGCACTTTAAGTTAAAAGGGAGGGGAACAAAATAAAAAATAATAAAATAAAGGGGGGCATGGCTGCTCTGTTCAGTAACACACATTTTTCACAAAATTAACCACACATACATATATGTATCAAAAAAAGGTGTTTTGCTCCATGTCGTGCTCTGTCTTTAGACCAATATATCCTCAGTCACATTGGGGAAGTTGGGGTGGCATAGGAGACCCTTCAAGGCACTGTGGAATGGGCTTTGACTCCAGGGGTTGCCATTTCGCAGCCATTTGGTGTGGTTTTTTTAGAGACCCCACATCGGCTTCAGGCAGACTTGAGTTCTAGGCCGTACTACTTATGACAAGTGAGTGGTTGAATTCTGAACACTTTCGTGTCCTTGTCTGTGAAATGGGAATAAGATTGATTCTTATCCCCTGGGGTGTTGTTGAGTTTCAAATGAGATAATCCATGGAAGTGTTTCACACAGTGACTGGCATGTAAAATGTGCTCAATAAATGACAGGTTCAGTGGTAGGAACAACTGTTACCAGCTCAGGAGGGAGTGTGGGGCTGTTTAGGATGCTTGCAAGGGGCTCAGCATGGTCACGAATATAGGCCTGCCAGTCTCGTTCTTTCTTCTTGATGTTCAGTCTTGTCTTTTCCTTTGAGGCCTCCCCTTCACCCTCCTCCTCTCCTGTTTTCACAGTTGCTCAGTGAGTTCCAGCCCCATCGCTCCCTGCCCGGCTCACATTGTCTCTCTCCTTCTCTCTGAGTGGTGTATGTGGTTGCGATGGGGGTAGGCCGGTCCCAGTTTATCAGCAGAAACCAAAATTGTTTGATAAGCACTTTGTGTTGTCAGACCATCTCAGGGGCATTGATGCAGAGACAAGGCATTCAGAACTCTTTGTAGAGGCTGGGACTCGTCCTCTGCTTTGACATGAAGTTGCCTGCAGGTTGGTTCATGGTTTCGAAAGAAATCATAAGCTCCGTTTCCACTGGCAGATAATATTCCTACCTCCCAGAATCACTGAGCTCTGCACTTCGCCTCCCCGCCCTCCTCCCCTGGGTACAAAGTTAACTGAGACATTCTCCATTCTCCTATTCGGCGTGAAAACCAATCGCATGTGGCTCAGGGGAGCGAAGGCATCAGAGCATGCTTCTCTTTATTGGGAGTTGATAGTTTTATGTTTCCTTGGTAGGATTTCTGAGTCCTAGGGAAATAAGAGCCTCACTCCCTCTGAGCTCCCAGACGGTTCCTCTGGTGTGAGGCTATGGAGAGGCACATGTAGCAGGAAGCGGGACAGCAGGAAACATGAAGCCAAACTCACCTATGGGAGTGGCAGATTGGGTCGTTTGCCGAGAGAAGAGATGGCAGCTCACGTTCCAGAAAAAACAGTGGTGTGGCCTAGGAAATTAGCACTGATACCTGGTCTGGTCTGCTCCCCTCATCCTCACTGCTCCATCACTTTTTCCTTTGCTCGCATACGAAGATCTCATCTATTTTTTCTCCCAGGAGGGAAAATGGGGTTGACCAAGGAAGGACTCTATTAGAGAGAGGTACATTTTGAAAGAAGGTTTTATGACAGAGACAGGCAGTAAGATCCATACCTGCTGTGTTTTATTCAGATTGGGGGAAATGTCCCCTTCTTTATATGTACTATAAAGAAAGACTGACTCCATTAGGATTCACATACTCCAGTTGGGGCAGAAGGAGGCTCAGGAAATGCTGGGAATTAGAGAGAAGAGCCTCATTCTCTTTCCTCTTGAGGGAGGCTCAGTGAGGCCAAAGGCACGAAGGCTCTCCCAGTGTAGGGCTGTCTCTTCCTGGACAGCAATACTGACCCGTGTTGCTGTCATTCCTCATGCCCATCAACTCAGAGAAAGGCAAAGCTTATCAGAGCCCACTTCCTGCCCTAATACCGGGCTTGATCAAGGGTTTTTAAAGGCTTTGGGCATAAGCATTCAGAACACAAAACTGCTTTTGTCTGGACACCAGAATTCTTTGTCATTATAAAAATGAGTGAGAATATTTAAGGAGTTCTTATAGAAAGGACCCCAGTGGGGGGTAGGAGTAGACTTGGCAATGAGGAACAAATAACACATATACAGCCTTCATGCTCTTCCCAACTGTTCATTGTCTACCTCTCTGACAGACTCAGGATACTGACCCCTGCCTGGCCCTGTCTTGAGTGCCCCTGGGTCTTGCTTCCCTCCGGAGGGGTGGTAACTATACCCCACTTCAACCATTTAAGTCCATCCACAGGGTTCTGCTGTGTCTGATATAGCTTGCAAAAATAGCATGCAAAGAAATGAGGGCTGTCCCAAATTAGTAGATCATTACCCATAAATTCTGATGTGCATGCCTCATGCAAGATGAAGTCAACATCAAGTAGCTGGGAAGCCGGCCTCAGATATCACATAGGCATCCTACTGGGCACGAAAACTATAAAAGCTGGGCAGGTATGAAGGTGATTATGGAGAAATGGGCAAGGACCAGCAATATGGAAGTAAGTAGAATGGAATGAAGAACTTATCATGAGAGAAGTGGTCTAGCTGGGAAATGAGTTTGCATGTGGATGAGTTCATTTCACAGCATTTTCATGGTGCCAGGCCCTGGAGACATAGTAACTATAGCCCAAATAAAGCCCTGCTCACATAGCGTTGACTTTCCAGTTTAATGTCTGTGAGTGCTTTTTTTTTTTTTTGACCCTGACATGCTTTATGTGTCCAAAGGAAGAGTCTTAAATGAGAGGAAGCTCTCCAAGAGGAAGAGCACACAGCAAGTAAATGAATGATCCGATTTGTCTCTTTTTAGGAGTTATCTAACGGGGCTGCTAACTCCAAACCCAGCATGCCCTCCATTGTCCCAGCCCTTGTTCACAGTGGTGTCTCTATGGGAAGTGTTTAATTACAGGTCATTGTTCTCCCGGTCCCATTTGCCGCTGTCCTCATTCCTCCCAGCCGCCCACAAAATATTACTTACTTTGTCAAGGAATGTGAATTCATGCTAATAGTAGCCCAAGCTAATTTGTTGCAGAAAAGACCACTATTTAGGATATTAAGGGGAAAAGTGCTGTGATTAGTCACCACTTGGGATTCCACACCCCTCCAGGTCTTCTCCGTGGTATGAATAACCAGACTTTTACAGGAAAATCTAAGTTTATTTTTTCTCCATGTTTAAAAAATCGATAGGTCCCTTTACCACACATAACCCCTACCTCGCTCCAGCGGCAGAAAATTGAGAGTTGGCTGTATTTAAAATTGCTATGTTCGCTTTGTCTTTAAATTGCTATGTTTTCCACAGATACTGTTTGTGTTCGGGCATCAGCTGGGGGAGATATGGGGGATGGAAGGAGCTTTTTTTGCTTACATGCCTTAGGGAAAATGACATAGTTTCGAAAGTAGCTCAAGCCTGGGAAATCAGATTTTAGTTTCAATTGGCAGTTCAAGAGAATGATAGATGAACTGAATTATTTTACCCAGTAAGAGAGTGAAACACTTTAACAGAGAAGACATTCTCTTAGGGGTTCAAAATATGGGATATTAAGAAAAGAAGTTAAATATAACTTCTATTTCTTAGGAAATTTGATGCTGTCTCTTGGAACCCCTTGCAGCATTTCATGAATATATCCTATTTTCCTTACACAGAGATAAATGATAAAGAGAATCTTAGAGCAAAAATATGGCTTGGTCTAGATTTTGAATGTTTGTTCATTGTGGCTTTTTGAATAGAGCCAAGTGCATGCTCAAAATCACATTCGCTTTAAGAAAATCCACTATATAAACACTTTGAATTGTAAAATATGTAGGCTTTGAGGGTGTGTGTGTGTGTGTGTGTGTGTGTGTGTGTGTGTATGGAGGAGGGAGTGGTAGAGAAAATAGAGAATTTACTGGTCAGTTCCTTGGTGTATTTCACTGCTCATTTGCAGATCATAAGCTACTTGGCGGAGAACGGAGGGGAGAGAAACTTTAAATTGCACATTGAATACCAATTTGAAGGGAAACGGTAATGAGTCAGTGGAAGAATAAGATTCGATTTACACAAGTTCAATTAGTGTATAGTATTTGTTGAACCTGCAAGAGCTCATCTGTGCAGGTGTCAGGTGAGTCACAGAAAACATCAGTCTAAGAGGCAGGGGTAGGAGCTAGGGCATAAGGCATAAGGTGGAGGTGGAGCCAAAATAAAGTGTAGCAGCAAGCGAAGTAGAGAAAGCAGCACTGAGTCTTCCACCTTTGTGCCTCTGTTTCCATCTTTGCAACACCCTTCTGCTTTATTTCCCATTAACCTTCTACCCCATTCTAGATGTCACCCTCAATAACACAGCCACGTGTGATCACTACCCAAGCTAGTGACATACTACAGCCTCTTGCCTTTTTTGATCCCCACCCCCTCACAAAAAGCTAATTTTAGGACAGTGTGGAACTGTAAGTTTTGGGGTTAGAAATATTGGATTTTAGTTTCTACAACATTGTGTACTAGCTGTATGATCTTGGGTTATGTTTGAAAACTGGTATAATAGAGAGTCCTAATTAATACAGTCCTTGTGAGGGTTAAATGAAGCACTGCATGAAAAAAAAAATCTTAGCCTACAGCTTGGCACATAGCAAGAACAAGGAATATTAGCTATTATGATTGTAATTATGATTTTAAGGCTATTTTTATAGATCTGGTTTAGTTACAAAAATGTTTCTTAAATTGGTTTTGGAGAACATTTGCTGGAAATTTCCATTTGAATAGAATGGCTAGTCCAAGTGACTTGGGGAAAAGCACCATTTTCCTCCATCTCAGACTGGGAGAATGCTGTCTTGATTAAAAAGAGGAGATAGCAGGCTTAGGTTTCCACCTCAGAAATCTCGCATCAGCATCTCCAGAGCATGTAGCATGGATTTTGAATGTTCTTCCAAGCTTTTCTGGGGATTTTTAATCACAGTAAAGTCAAAACCCACAAACTTATATCCAAATGATGTCCTCTTAGTGGTCTTATAGCTAAAAGGCTGGGTTCTAAATATCAACAATTTCGGCAAAGGGATGTTATAACAGGAGAAATCTTAAGTTCGATGTTTTTTGAAGAAAGCCAACTGCTTTGACCACGCTACACCTGCTAAATCAGAATCTGTATTTTAATATAATCTTCGGTGGTTCATGAGCATCTTCAAGTTTAAAATGTACTGCTCTAAACTATATCTTTTCTTCCTTTAGTCTTAAATTGGCCTTTCCCAGTCTAGGTGTCCCTGGGGTTTGCATTCACCCATGGTTTGGGAACAAATGCTGAAAGTCCTTCTATTTTCCACCTTGTGACTAACTTGAGAGCTGTGCTTGCTCTTTTCTAATCAAATCCACGTTTCCCTCCCACATGCTTATCCCTCTAGCCTAAATTCATGCACACATTGACACTACTTTTGTTTGTTTCTTCTGATGTCATCATAAGCTGGGCGCGATAGCCAGGGAATAGCTAGAGTTGTGTTAACGTGTTGAGAATTAGTAGGGATGGCAACTCTTGCCTATCAACGAGGAAAGAGAATGGCTAATTCCTGCTCATTTCTATTCTAGAAAGTAAACGTCGAATCTGAAAGCTGCAGCTCATTGCTCCACAGTTGATGCTAATTACTTCCTAACCCTGTTATGAGTAAATCGGTGGTGTTTAGAATAACTGAAATATGGGCTTTTTAGGGGGAAAGCCACACACCTTCAGGGGGCTTGGTGTGTAGTTAGTGAAGTTCCAAAAGGGATATTTGGAGACCCGACTTCTGACAGAATAGAGGAGGATTAAAGGTTATTCAGGGAAGGATAGTTAACAAATGGTGTCGATTCTCTTGTTGTAATTAGTTCTGTCCCCAGTGCCACTTTGTTCTCCTCTATAGTCCCTGATTTCCCACTGAGTCCAAGGAAGCTGACCCCTGTGACGAAGGCTGCATCTGCATTTCACACTCCATTTTACTTAGGAGTCCTCCAGACCGTCCTGGATAGGGGCTATCAGGCTCTAGCAGTTTTCTTCAATTCAGCAAGTAACCGGAGAATTGTTTTCTTGCTGCAAAACTCTTATGAGGTAGAGCTCACACTTGTGTGTACGTTGAATAATCTTGGCAATTCTTAAAAGGCAGATCCAGGGCTCTGCTCCATGAGTCAGAAATTCCTATTTGGGGTGTCTGAGGTAGGACCCAGGAAGGTGCCATTCAACAAGCACTTGGGTTGATTCTGACAGTCTTTTCCAAGGTACCACTATTAGCTAACAATTGTATCATAGATAACTGCAGAATTTTTAAGGAGATGGCTGAATCTTTCACGTGCCCTCAACTATATATTGAGATAGTTGTGAAGGATGACCTTGCTCTATAATAATTTTCTCACTCAGACATATCTATTAGCATCTGCAATGCACCAGATATTGTGCTGAATGCTGGGGATAAGAAAGATAAATCAGACTCAGTCACTGTTCTCAGAGATGTCACTGTTGAGGACACAAACATACAGAGTAATAAATGGCACTAAGCATGCTAGCTGATATAATAACAACAGGACATAGGACCCGAGAGATCCAGAATCGAGAAGAGTGAAAGAGAGTAAGTTCCCGGTATGTTCTGATAACTCTCTACATTGGGGTCTATAAGGAAGAGCTATAGCAAGGAAGACTAAGAATCTTGGGGAGCTCTTGGACATGTGGGAGGGACAAAGTTGTCCTGAAAAATGCCCCATGTGATGGAGAAGGCCAATTCAAATAATTAACTGACTTTCCTCTGACTGACATGAGATTTGGTCTCCAAGAAGCGCCCCCAAGAAACAAAACAAAACAAACAAACAAACAAACTAAAATGAAAAAAACAAAAACAAAACCTGTTGATAAAACTTATGCTGCCAAGAGAGACTCTCAAAAGGGACTTTGGGGATTTGTGTTCCATAATGGTGGTCCCATTATTAAAAGCTTAGAAGAGATGTGGTTCACTCCATTGCCTGCAGTTTTCAAGGCTATCTGCCCATTGTTCATTATCCAATAATAAATATCATCGTGAAAGTCACCTTTAACACTTAAATATTGCTGGGGTTTTATGGGATTGAATGGAACAGACTGCCGTGGTATTAAATAGTCACATGGGTAAGGTGCTTTATAATGCATGGTTCATAAAGCTTTACAAAGCTAGCATCTCTACACTATGCTTTAAAATGAGAGCATTTGAGCATGGCATTTAGGCGTGAGGGGGCCTCTGCTTGTTAATTAAACCTGTTGGTAATGTTAATTTTTAAGAAATAGGAAGAGGAGGCTTGAGGCAATTAGAACAGATTTGTTCCTGAGAAAGGTAATCCACCTGGAACTCTCACATCGGCGGACATGTGGATTCTTTATAGGCTGTGGCTGTGGCTGGAGCTGGGCATCGTGGGAAGAAAGCAGAGCTGTAACAAGTTTCCCTAACCGGTAGTTGTCTGTGAGGTTAGTGCTGCTGTTCAGACCATCCTTGCAGTGGGGGTCTGCAGAACCTGTTTAGATCAACTGCATTATTGTTATTATTTTACATTAAGCAGAGGGTTTATGAGGACACTAGTTATTTTACAAGCTAGATGGGAATTTGTTTTGTGCTTACTAGTATCTTTAACTTATATTGTCACCCTAATTTTGCTTGGCAAGCAAGAGAGAGGCTGTTGCCAATGAGTGCTGGCCACAGTTCTCTTATTTTACATATTTTTATTGAGACATAACTCACATACCATAAAATTAACCATTTTAAAGTGGAATTTAATATATTCACAATGTTGTACAATCACCACCTCTATCTGATTCCAAAGCATTCCCATTACCCCAAACAGAAACCTGGTAACTGTTAAGGAGTCGCTTCCTATTCTGTCCAACCCCCAACCCCTGGAACCCACCAGTTTGCTATCTGTGTATTTACTTATTCTGGATATTTCACATAAATGGAGTCATAACAATATGTGACCTTTGGCGACTGGCTTCTTTCACGTAGCATGTTTTCGAGGTTCATCCACACTGTAGATGTATCCATACTTCATCCTTTTTAATGACCGAATAATGTTCCATGTGTGTATCAAAATTGGTTTGCTATTCATCCATTGATGAATGTATGGGTCGTTTCCACATGTTTGGACCACATTTTGTGAACAGTGCTCCTAGGAACATAAAGGTGTATGTGTTTGTTTATCTTTTTTCGATTCATTTGAGTGGCATTTGGGTATGCTAATTTGTACAAGATATTCCTCGCTTCTACCCTGCCACCGGGGTTCTCCCCCTGAGAATATTATACACTTAACCTCAATGGGAGCAGGCTTGGCCATACAACTCGCTTTGGCCAATGAATGCGGTGAGGGCAGAGGTGACTGGTGCCACTGTCAACAGAAGCTATGGACCATCTCAAGACTCTGCCATGACTCCTTTTCCTCTTCCAAGGGTTCTGCAGAGATGGCAGGGGCTGGCCCTCCGGGCCGGGTTCATGAGTATAATAGGCAGCCTGGGCAGAGCAGCGAGTCTTGTGAGCTCCCTCTGAAAGATACGAAATTGAACTCTGGGGAGGGGAATCCAAAGATGGGGGAAAGTCTCCCTGCCGTCAGGGAGCTTACAGTTTTCTGTAATTTGATCAGGTCATTGTGAGCTCTACAAAGCACGAAGAGGAAGGAATCCACGGAGACTTGTTAGAGGACTTTGGGTCTGGCCTTAAAAGACTCCTAGGGTTTATGTGTATAGAGTGTAAAGAAGAGCATCCAGGAAAAAGAATGGCCTCAGCAGTGACTTCAAGGTCGTCCCCCTGCTCCTTTCTTGTGCTTTGAAGATTGGACCCATTCTTCTACAACAGTGGTTATCAATCTTTAAAACTTTACGTTTTTGTATTTACTTCATACACCTCACTCGGCATAGCCTGAGTGACTTCTCACCCCCTGCCACAGGTTGCTTCTCTACTTTTACCCTCGTCTCTTCTTTGAGACTAACTGTCCTCAAACACCGTGGGGAGCAGAAGGGAAGGAAAGGCCCTGACATCTGCTGGGCGCCAACACAGGTCTGGAGGGTTCCGAGCAATTTTTCTTTCCTTCTTTTCCTCTAAACCCACTGTGGCGGTGGGCGAGGGTGCGATTGCTCTTTTGATTTTATAGTTGAGAAAAACCGAAGCTTTGTAGTCAAGGAGCTAATACATGAACTAATAAGTGGAGATGGAATTTGACTCTTACTTAGCCTTGAACCCCCCAGGCCCATCCTAGAATCTGGCACACAGTTAGAGCCTCAATAAGTGAAGCTGAGCAAATGGTTGACCACATGCCTGGATGACTAAATGAAAAAGCGAGGTCTGTTGGATGCCAGATCTAAAGGTGATGAGATTTTGTAGCATTTTGGTTTACTTTAGGGTTCTCTTTACCACCACAAACACTGAAATAAATCCTCTGAATCTGGGGTGAGTATGGTCAGGAGTAAGAGGACTAAGAAAGGGGGGTTGGGTTCCGTGGGGTGCCTGGATGGAGCTGGCTCAGCTAAGAGAATATCCCCTTTTATCTCTTGTCCTGTCTCTCTGCATGCACTGCTGGGTGCAGGGAAGCCCATTGGCCAATCCTTCTCAAGTACATTGTCAAGGATGTTTTCTGACCCTTTGCTGGGGGATTAGAGCTTTTTGAAAACTCTAACTAGAAAAGGAGGGACAAGTGAAGAAAGCAAGGTCAAACGTAATTTCCTTTTTAATATAGATGGTCATTTAATCTAATATTTTAGAAAATGATTAGATCTTAAAAACCTATAAATTACATTTGACAACTCTCTGGTGTGCCTCTGCTTTCCATCTCGGCAATTAGACACGGCACCAGTGGGCTGGGCTGAGAGGAGCTCTCTGAATGCAGTTTGTTTATTGGCTCTTAATGAGAAGCGATTAATCTAAATCACTATAGGGGTGGATTTTTTTGCCGAGCTTAGGATTTCGAAGTGGCAGTTGTGCCTTTTGACAAATGTGCTCTACCGTTCTTAACAACAACACAAAGTTTGTGAGGGTGCATGTGGTGGTGTTTTCTTCCTTTGAGCCATGAGGAAACACACACACACACACACACACACACACACACAGAAGAGTCACTGGGGTAAAATAGAAAACTGCCACCGTTGGGCACCTCCATCTCTCACCCCTTCAGTCTTTCTTCTCCTGCCTCCACCCACCCTCCCTGACTAAAGCAGCTGGGGTTCCTCATTATGCGGTTACTGGAAGGCCCCCTTCTCCATTTATTACTGTTATTGTGGCTTTCTCTTCCCTGCCTGTCTGGGGACCACCTGGCACTGGATGATGGATCATTACAGAGAGTACCTGCCTGGCAAAATTGCTACCTCTCTGTCCCTTCCCCTCTGCTTCACGTTGGGAAAGACAGGAAGCAATGCCAAACAACCAGAACACCCTAAAAATCCAACAGGAAAAAATACACACACATATGGCCTTTTCTTTGGGAGTAATGGGGTCAGATTTACAGCTGAAGGGATGAAAACAAAAGGGCGAGGATGGTGGAGAGGGCGGAACAAGAGAACTCTGTGGACAAATAGAACACATAAGGCAGAAGTCTCTGCTAGGTTCTCCTACTGATTTCTGTTTGATTTTCTGCCTTTGTCATTTGCTGTGTCCCCTCTCTCTCCTTCATTATGTCACCCACACAGAGCACAGCTAGAAGAATAAAGCGCTCAATTCAAGAGATAAAGTTCTGAGTTTGAGCCCCAGTTTTAACATTTGGTAACCAACTGTGACCTCCAGCAGGTCACTCAGCTCTGGTCTGGCAGTTCTTTGCCTATAGCATGGGACATGGTAGGTAGAATAACAGCCTCCCAAAGATGTCCTAATCCCCAGAATCTGTGAATATGTTAAATGACATAGCAAGGAGACATTAGTTCCAGATGGAATTAAGGTTGTTCATCAGTTTATGTTAAAACAAGGAGAATAGTCTGGATTATCCGGGACGGGGGAGAGGGGGCGATATCATCATTAGAGTCCTTAAAACTGTGGAAGAGGGAAGAAGCAGAGTCAAAGGGATGCAATATGGGAAAGACTGGACAGGCCATTGCTGGGTTTGGGGATGGAAAGGGGCCGGGAACCAAGGATTGGGTGCAGCCTCTGGAAGTAGAAAAGGCAAGCAACAAGATTCTCCCCTAGAGCTTTCAGGAAAAAAGTATAGCCTATCGTGGACACCTTGATTTCAGCCCAGCAAGATCCATTTTAAGCTTCTGACATCCAGAATTGTAAGATAATAAAATTATGTTGTTTTCAACCATTGAACTTGTGGTAATTTGTTTTCAGCAGCAGGAAACTAAGACACTGGGTAATAACACGTGCCCTGCCTTCTCCAGGGAGTAGAGTGATAATCAAGGAGAGAATAGCTGTGGAAGAGCTTGGCAAACTATAAAATGCAATGAACTCAAAGCCTTTGATATTATTCAGCTCTACCAAAGGTGAAGGTACACAGAACAGGTGTCTTGAGCTGGGGGTAGAAAGACCAAGGGTCTGCCCAGCTCCTTGCATGGTCTGGCTCCTGTTTATTTTCACTCTTTCTGGGAGCTAAATGTCTCTCTCATGGGGGGATGGGATCAGCGCTCCCTTTTCCTTTCCTCAGGACAGTTTCTGCACTGGTGAGATGACCATAAGGTACCATTGGTTATTCCAGCCTGGCTCTTCTGTGGTCCATTGGCTCATGTGGCTGTCACCTCAGGAAGATGCCATGCTCGATGTTGGTCACGTCTAGCATTTAGCTGGATGTGATCTCATCTCTGCCCCTCAGATATGTGGGCAGTGACTGGGAGGGAGGAGTTTTAGTGCATGTTCACATGATTATCCTCGACGAATGTGGTGGGGGGGCATCCCTAGAATGTAGCGACCTTGCTACCAATGACTGTGAGCTCTTGACTGCATAGTCTCTTCCAACTATACCAAGACAAGGATTTTTCTGAGTTTATTTGCTCCCTTAGTTGTTTTCATCATGGTAACCTAAAGCTTGTCTCGCTTCTTGTAACTAAAATATTAAAGGTTAGGCCTTTGAAAACTGCCTGAGTTGAAGGCTTCTCATATGAAGAATTTAAGATCCAATGGAAAAATAAGATGAATGGGTAAACTTATGAAAGCCTTGTCCCTTTTTTTAATGTTCACTAAATTAAATACTAAAGGTAACACAATGAATACTGTATCACTGGCAATCTACAATTCTTAAATTAGTCATAATGGGTACTGTGCAATTAACTTCCGTTTTCCATTCTTTGTGCACCAGAATCTTTTCAGGATCTTCCTCCTACACAGCTTCAACAAGATGCTTATAAATTAGGTTTGTTGTGTGGTGGATAATATGCATACTGGTAAGCATTTTTTCTTTATCTCTTCATGTAGTCATTGCCTTTTTGATTTTAGGATTTGAAACAGTGACTCTCAACTCTGGGCTTCCGCTGTGGTCCCAGATAGGCACAGTAGCAACTTGGTACTTGAAAGAGCAAACACCTTGATTCAACTGATTTGATATGTCTCAAAACCTTTCCCAATATACCTGGTTATTATCTATGCCTGTGACAACATTGTGTCAGGTCTCAAGCCCTGGACTCATCTAACCTGAATTAGATGATTGGCCTTCCACCCAATCTCATGTTACATGTCTGGGTTCTCACCTTTCTTTAGTGCTCCTGATGTGGGGGAAACAAAACAAACTAAACGAAGTCCCCAAATCAAACCACAACAAAACATTAAAAATAATTCAACAAAAGTAATGAAAATTACTTCAACCCAACCCTATATACTTCTCCCAGGGTTACACTTGCTTTTTAAAAACACTGGAAATAAATATCTTGCTGAAAAATAATATGGCCATCAATGTGTTAAATTTGTCTGTATTAGACTTCCACAGAAGAGATCTGGCAGTGCTTCGGGTAAAAGTTCTGCTGACTGCTTTTACCGAGACAGAGCTAGCTTCTCTGGCTAGGACACTGGTAAGCCCCAAATATAATGAAGTGAACATGAGAACAAGCAAACTTAGAAACCCTTGAGTGACTTTCACTCAGTCATGTATCAGATGTTTACAGATCATGTGCTTCATTGAGCCGGGCAAAGAAGACCAGAGGCAGTAATATCAGTGAAGTTCTCTGCCATTAAGAAACTTAACATCCAGAGGAAGAAGTGAGATGAATACAAGTGGAACAAAATGTAACTAATATTTATAAAATTTCAAATATTTAAAACATTTCCAAATCATATCATATCAAATCATATCAATTTGTGGGAACAAATTTGCCAGTGGAAGGCAGAGATTGTTCTGCTGGAGCATTGAGAGGCTTCGTGAGAGGAAGAGAATTTAAATGAGCCTTGAGGGGAGGCAGAGGTAGGGAGGATGCTGGGCTTTTGGGTGGGGCAGGAGCATCAGCAAAGATAGGAATGTTAGAGGAGGTATAGTGATTTGAAAAAAAAAAAGAACATTTAGGGAATGCTTGGCAGAAGCATAGGGTTGTGTTTTAGAGGTTAAGCCCGAGAATAACAGGGGACCCCAATTGTTTGGTGTCTGTGGTGCCGGCTTGTTTTCTGTTCTATGGAAAGGGTACCGGAGTTTCTCGTGGAGGGGAAATGCCGTGATCAGAGCTGGGCTGGGGGAGATATATCATGCAGTGGGGGAGCACGTAATGGGGACATGGGGACTAGGGTGCCAGAGATTTCTACTTCAGAGAGGAGGTCGGGAATACCACTGCCTGAATAGAGGGGTGCTTTTTTTGCTGTCTACACTGAAGTCCCTTCACTACCCTACCTTCACCCTATATGTGTCCTGAATTCAGAGCAGTGCTTACAACATGGACAGAAATTTATCCACCTTCTCAGTTTTTTCAAGGGCAGGAAACAGATTGGCATAATCTTGTTGAGATTCTTGAAAGAGCTAATGGGGATGTGTGTGTGTGTGTGTGTGTGTGGGTAGAGAGAGAGCGTGAGGAGAAAAAATTTACAGGTAAAATCTGCTTATTGCAGAATTGCAGAATATTTGTGAAATAATAGAAAAATATAAGGAAAAAAGATTTCTCATGATCTTGCCACGTAGTAACAATAACTGTTAATGTGTCATCGATTTATCTATGCGTAAATACAGACATAAAATATAAACAATTTTTAACTCGATTGAAATTATGCTTCATGTGTTTTTAACCTGCTTTTTATGCACTTTAAACATATAGTTATTCTTCATGTGTCATAAAACTATTAGAATTCATACTTAATAGATGCCTAATATTCCACTGAATGGATTTAACCTACTTTATTTAATCATTCTATCAGATATTTGGATTGTTACCAGTTTTTTATTATTATAAATAACACCGAGATGAACATACAGGTGGATAAACTTTTTATTGGGATCCCTGAGGGTTTCCTTGGACAGATTCCTAGAAGAGAAATTACAGGGTCAAACGTATAAATATTTATAAGATTCTTGTTCCATATCACCACATTGCTTTCCAGAACAGTGTTGCCAATTCATATGTGCATCAATACTGTCTGCACACTTCACTCTGCTGCCTTTGCCATTGTCGCCAGCATCGTGCACATGGCTAAATTCCACGGTCAGTTCTTGGTACCCATCTTACTCATCAGTTGCTTTTGATCCAGGTGAAGACTCTCTTCCCTTATCACTTTCTTTTCTTGGTTTTAAGGTTTCAAGGACACCGAAGTTTCTGGGTTGTCTTCTTCCTCAAATTCCTGTTGGGGTCCCTCCTTACCTCTTTGACCCTTAAACAATGCTGTAGAGCTCAGCTCTCTAGATGCTTTTCCATCTAAACTCACGGTCTTGGTGATCTCCAGATTCACATCTTTAAATGCTATTCAAGCCTCCTAAGTGCTTATCTATAGGCCAGTCTTCTCTATGAAAATAGGCCTAGCATGTCAATTGTCTACTTCACATCCCCTTTGGGGTGTCTATCAGGCTTCTAGCCTGTGCAAAACCAAATTTCTTATTTCCAAAGCCCCAGCTTGCTCCTCCCATAGGATTTCTTATCTTTTAAATGCTAATTCTTTTGCCCGGTTGTTTGGGCCAAAAACCTATTAGACAATTTGAGTTATTTCCAATTTTTAATTATGATAAGCGATACTGAGATGAGCATACAGGTATAAAACTTTTTAATGGGTCTTCTCACTTTCTCTGATAACCCACATCTAATCTATAAGTGGACCCTTTTGCCTCTCACTTTAAAATACACCCAGAAAGGGACCACATTTCAGTACCTTGGCACTTCCTCTTAGCCCAAGCCATAAGCCTCTTCTGTCTGGAACATTACAATGGCTTACGTCTCTCTCTCTCTGATTCTGTCCTACTATTCCCCATCTTCCACAATGGTCTATTCAACCAGAGTGTCAGAATTTTAAAGATTTAATAATATTCCACTGTATGTAAACACCACCTTTGTGTACAGTGAACTCTTGGGTTGCTTCTACCTTTTAGCTCTTATGAACATGGGTACACAGATATCTCTTTGAGACCCTGTTTTCAATTCTTTGAGGGTATATATCCTGAAGAGAAAAATTCTGGACCATTTTTAATTTTTGAGGAATCCCCATACTGTTTTCCATAGCAGCTGTTCCATTTTACATTCTCACCAACAATGCATAAGAGTTCCAATTTCTCTAAATCCTTGCCAACATTTATTATGTTCTCTATTTTATATCCTATTGGTTGTGAGGTGGTATCTAATTTGTGGTTTTGATTTGTATTTCCCTAATGATTAGTGATATTGTGCATTTTTTCATGTACCTTTCGGTCATTTTCATTTTTGGAAAAAATTCATTGAAGTTCTTTGTTGATTTTTTAAATAGTCGTTTTGTTGTTGTTCTTGTTGAGTTGTTTATGTGCCTTTTCTTCTCCAATTGGCCTCAATGATTGTTGCCTTATTGATGATGCTTATGTTAAATTCTCAAGGATGAGTAGATATGATGGTTTGGGGCGGAAACATGGGAAGTCTAATTTTGACAAAGAAAATGGCACATATAAATGGTAGTAGGTAAAAGAGACGTGTGTAAGCATAAGTATGCATTGATGTCCTATCTGTAAAGTGTGTGTGTGTGTGTGTGTGTGTGTGTATATAATTTATATGCATTTCCCACAATAGGATATGTGTGTGTATGTCTGTATCTATTAGGCATCTAGCCTATCATATCTACTAAATAACAGAGTTTCTCAACAGCAGTAACTGTTGACATTTTTGTTAGATAATTCTTTGTTGTGGCACTTTGTGTGCATCGTTATGTGTTTAGCAGCATCCCTGGCCTCTCCCTACTTGATGCTGGTAACTTCTTCCTCTGCCCCCAGATGTGACAATTAAAACAACTCCATAGGTTGTTAAAGGTCTCCTGCTGGCAACCCTTCCCCTCACCCCAGTAGGAAATTACTACTGTAAGAGGAGATATTAGATAAATGGGTAGATAAATAGAGGGGTGAATGCTGATTTATTGTTATATTGTGATTAAAAAGCCTTATCTATAACAGGCTCTGTTTGTGTATATGTCAATGTTTAACAACATATTAATTATATCAATAGGTTTGGGGAAGGTAGCCTAAAGAATACCTCTCATATTCTTTGTGAGCTTGTATTAATGTTATTGTTATTTCTTATTGAGTGCAAATTGTGCTAAGGGTCTCCCATTAAGACTTAATTATACAGTCAATTAGTATCTTTCCTTTTCATAGGAAGTCTACTTAATCCTATTTTGTGACTGTTTTCAGAGCATTGGACTAGAATTTGTTTTCCTTGCATTTCTAGGATCTCTGACAGAGTAGGGCAGAGAAACTAGCTTTCACCCCTAGTCTATGGATTACACACAGGAGAGAGAAGATGACAATTGAATAAAGTAACATATTCGTCAATGACATTGTAAGACTCACCCAGCAGTAGGGAAGGGTGCATTCTGGAAAGATTTCTGGGGAGGATTTTGACATCTCCAATACTAATTTTCACTGGTTTAGATATAGGCTTTCGAAATTGTAAGTTGAATAAGCATATGCCCTGCCTGATGCCTGACTTCCAGATGTGTCCTTTGCAATTTGCAACACACCATTAAAAATAGGGCCACTTATTCAGCTTTCCCAGGAATTTTCTGCAAAAAGGATTACAGGCAAAAAAAAAAAAAAAATGATGTTGTGCCATTTGTATTTTGGTAAACTCTAAAACTTGTCCTTCTTTAACTTGAGATACAGACAATTTATGTATAGCAAATGGTCAAATACACAGAAACTGGTTGTATGAGGCTCTCACTCCTACGGCAGCGATATATTCAGTCGCTTCATGGGTTGGAGGCTCCCACTGAAAAGATGAGAATGGTCATTCAAAGTCGTAACAGTATTTAGCAAATTGACAATTATCTACTGATTGGTGTTCGTTTTGGTGGTGTTGATACTTGCTCATAGAGTATATTTTTCTTCAGTTAATATCAGGGATGTAAAATGTATGCAAAATAAATGTAAAATGTACTTTTTTCCTCCCCTACCCTTTCACGTTTTTTTGTTTTTAATTATGGTCAAAAAAAAAGAAAACCACATAACATGAGACCCACCCTCTTACTGAACTCTTCCAATTGACAGCACAGAGCTGAAAACAGCAAGAACAATGCTGTGCAGCAGATCCTTAGACGGTTATCATCTTACACGACTGAAACATTATATTGTTAAGTAACAAAAATTCAAATGAGTAAATTTTAAAGCTATAACTGGCTTTGTTAAATGATTCATAAAATGGGCAGCATCCTATCTAGCAGATGGAGAGCTTTTTAAAGGCAGAGAAGGGGTGGACAAAGGGAATTATGAGTGATGAATGCATTTTTTCAGGCAAGGCTGACCTCCTCAGGAGAGCGGAAGGAGTCTATTAGGGAATCGCCTCCTACTGCTGACCAGGAAACTGCAGTTTGGCTGCTTAAAGGTCACTTTCCTGGGGAATGTTGAAACTGTAATTAGGTTAAATATTAAGTCTTGGTTTGCCAACATGGGGCCTTAACATGAGTGACTCCATTTTGGGCCTAATGTCCCCCCCTTTTTTTTTTTTTGACAATACCCATTGAACAGCAACTCCAATTTTCTGTCACCACGCACCCCTTTAGTTTTTATCCCCAAAGCTCAGACATGATGAGAGCCAAGAGGGAGGAAAATAATCCCCAAATCAAATTGCTTCTAATCATCTCCAACCTGCCTGGCATTGTTTCTGACTGTAGTTATGCTATTATCCTGGGTGATTTAGAGATAAAGGTTAATGTTTATTTAGCAGTTATGGGTCTGTGCTAAGCTCTTTTAATCATGATCTCATTTAAATCTCAACAGCATTGTCAGTTAGATACAATTATCTGCTTTTTTAAATAGGTGAGGTAACATATTGGGAAAATCAAATAATATCCTCACGCTTATGCATAAAATAGCAGACTGATGATTTGAACTCAAGCCACCTGCTTCCGGAATGTATACCATTAATAACTCTGTTAAACTAGATTTAAAACACTCCTTCTCCTCTTCCAATACATGCATACACCCACTGCAGATCTTATGTCAGGAAAAGCTGGAAACAAAATAAATGCAAAAAAAACCCACAAAAAAAACCCAAAACAAACAAACAAAAAAAACAAATACAAATATCTTCAATAGGAACTCCTTTCTGCGCACATTGTCGAAAATCATGTACATGCAGAACTCACAGACACCTAAACAGGCATCACTATAGGTTTTACATCTATAGACCTACAATTAAAAGTTGAAAGACAAGGGTTGTAAATTTCTTTGTTTTGGAAGAAACCAACTATTATAACATTACCATGAGTCACATGCCTGCTTCATGGATTCAGTCCACAGATATTTAATTTGGGTCCCTTTTTCTTTTCTTTTTTTCCAAATTTCAACATTAAATGTTTTAAGGAAAGGTATGTGCTTTCCATTTTGGCACAGTTCTCATCACTCCTTGTCTGGCTTTATCTGCTTCACTCACTTACTTTACCTGCTTTGCCCTCTTAGGCATTTGTGTTTGAAATCCCTGTTTAGCAATAAAAATGTGAGTGGGCATGATGTGATTTTCTTTATATCTGTAGTATGTTAGTATATAATATACTTATTTTACCTTGAGACAACTTCTAATAAGGCATTTGCTCTCTTATTATATTTATGTTAATATAATATATGGTCTCCTTTTTTTTAATTGTTTTAATATATTTTCCTGTTATTCCTGTTCATTTAATTCTACCACCTTTTAGCCAGATGTGGATATGTCAGAGAGAAAAGGGCTTTCTTATAGCTGCTGTAAGTGTGTGTGTGTGTGTGTGTGTATTTCTTAGAGATATTTAAAAAAAAGATGAATACCTGCTTCTCTGACTTCTACTTGTCCCTTGGTAAAGATTAATTAAAATAAAATGCTTTTGCTTTGAAGTCTAGCAAAGTGTTACTTTGTTTGGGGGGAAGGTGGTAATGTTTGAGTTGATCGGAAGAGGTCAAAGTCAAATTGCTTCTTTCCTCTGAGCCTCAGTTTCCTTATCTATAAAATGCAAGTAATGATACTTCACATAATTTATGAGCAGTTTTGATAACATATCCAGTAAAGTACCTGACACTTTAGAAATCCAGAACAGATAGGTTGCTATTTCCCTTCCTTTTATTCTTCTCAGAAACAAGGATTGAATACAGACACTGCCAGTGATATCAAAGTATATAAAAGGATTTTTGATGAGAATGTCAGAGAAAGGTTGCAATAAAAATGTACTATTGCCAACAAAAGCTCCCTCAAACTGCCACACGATGTCAATATGCCTTATATATAAATTCATTTCTGGGTGTGTGTGTGGACATGTATGCCGCATTGGTGTACTTGTAAGTGTATGTGTCGTGCACACATATGTGGCATTTGTGTGTGGATCGCTGTGTTTGTGAGTGCAAGTATGGATTTATCTGTGCAGAAAGAAATGGGACTGGAGGAAGAGGATACATCGCATTAACTACTTGATGGCAACCCTTATTCAGTGTATTGTAACTCATGGTATATAAAATAAAGTTTGCTTACGATGTTGGTCTTATCTTCTAATTAAAACCATAGGCATGCAGCTTCTTTATACCTGCATAAAGTTAGCAGTTTAATTTCTCTGCACCAGGGGAAAAATGATTTCATGGCCTGTTATGTAGCCCATCAGTTCATGGTGAGAAGGAAGTGAGGGCGGTTATGAAAGCCTCATTCTTACCCAGTATATTTGTCTTCTCAAACTCTTCAGCGAACGTGGATACATCCTTTGAGGTTTCCTCAAGGGCAGCAGGGGTGCTTTTCCCAGTTGTCTGTACCCCATCACAGTGCCATCTAAAAATTTTCCCCCTGTATTATTCACACATCAATGAAAAAATGTATATACTGCATCCATTTCTTAAAAATTTGCTGATAACTAGTAATAACTTATTTCAATGACGCTAAAGCAAATATTTGAGAAAAAGAAAGTAAACTTGTCTTGGAAGCTGCAAAGAAATAAAAGAGGAAAGGGACTATGAATCTTAGCAGTTAAAGGGATTGAATTTGTTTTAAAGCTTACTTTATAATACTAATATATACTATGCTAACATTTAAAAAATCTGCTATTTAATAGTTTTATTTTATAAGGAATGGAAATATTTTTTGGCTTTATTTTGTACCTTGGGCCCCGTGATTTACACCATGCATAGAGGTAACCCTAAAAACTTGTGGCAGTAGAGCCCAAGGCAAGAAAAACTGTAAGACGGAAAAAAAAAATCATTTGCTCATTTAGTCACTCAGCAAGCATTAGAAACTCCAAGAAGTTGGGTAGAGCGGGATACTAAAGGTTGAAAGTACTATGCTGCTGATGAAGCCAGAGACATATGCAGGGGGCAGATTTTGCTGGGCTATTTTAAGAATTGTAGAGTATAAGAGGATTGATGGTAAGCCATTGAATGGTTTTAAGTAAGGAAATATAGAATCGGTTTTGTATTACAGGATGGTTGTTCTGGCCACAGTGTACAGAGAGGATTGGAGAGGACAAAACAAAAACAGTGAGATTGTTAGTGGTGTTTTATAGTAATGCAGTACAGATATGATCACCTTTGGACTATGGCAATCACAGTAGGCAGGAACAGAATGATTTTACAGCTAATGAGTAGGTAAAATTGACAGGGCTCAGAGACGAATTGTAGAAGAAGCAGAGTGGAAAAGCAGAGTTAAGGATGAATCTCAGGCTTTTGGCTTCACGTGAATGGTTGGTAGAAACACCGAGCTGGGCAGGAAACACTGGGGGAGTAATAGGGCAGGGATGAGGTCCACTGTGAGGCGTGTTGAGTTTGAAGTGTTTGTGGGACATCCAAACAGATGGAGCTACCAGGAAGCTAAATTTTCAAGTCTGAAACTATGAGAAGGGGACCTCAGTGTGAGACTTAATTTATGAGTTGTCCCCAGAAAGATGGTAATTGAGGAAAATAAAAACAAGAGTAGAAGAAGTCGCTGAGGAAAAAATGCATTAAGTGGAAAGAGAAGAAGGTCAAACCTGAGGGTAAAAGAATGGTGATATTATAAGAATAACAGAGAAAATTGAGTATTCAAAAGAGATGAAAAGGAAGACTAGATGAATACAGCGTTACAAAGGCGCCTTGGAGAGAATGCTTTGAGAAGGATGGAACTGCCAGTGGTATCAAAGATTCTTAGGAGTTTAACTAGAGGAAAGGTCTGAGTACCTAAGTGTCTATTGGATTTAAATACTGGAAAGTCAATGACGTTCTTAGTGAGACCAATATCACTGAGTTACTATAAGTAGGAGCCAAATTGTACCTATTGGAGGGGACATTTAAGTAAGTATTGAAAGGTAAATAGTAATCATAGCTGTCATTTGTCAAGAATATTCATTGTACCAAGTGCTCAAAGCCAGTCTGGGCATCATCATTTTTAATTATTGCTATGGAAACCAAGGCCTCTAGAGGTTAAGTAATTTTCCAAGATGAGACAATATGAACATAGAAGTGTTGAGATTTGAACCTGATTTCTCTATGCCAAAGCCTTTACACAATGCCATTCTGTCCCTTTGGCTTGAGGATGACAAACTTTCTTGAGCATCAGGATTTGCCTCAAGGTCATTTGGGGATATGTGCTTTGGGAAATATTGAGAAAAACCACTTAAATCAATTGAATCATGAAAACAAATCAGAAAGAACAAAACAAACAGTGTGATCATAGAGGGATCCTTTTCATGACTAAAGAGCGATACAAGCAATCATGTGATGAAGAGTAACATAGAGCATTGAACAGGGGAGGGGAGAGATGTGATGGCCTCCAGGTTAGGGGACAAAGGACCATAAGAACCCACTCCCAGTTCTTAAAAGAGAAACATCAAAAATGAAGCCTCATTTGTATGCAGACTTAATCTTGCACAGTATTTCAACTCAATTCATCAATGAAGGACTAAATCAGGGGGAAAACACCAATATTTCATATAGAGGCCCAGATGCCACTTTTGGGATGTGATATATACAAGTACAGCTGACTTCATATTTATGCTTTAATTTCTTTATTTATTCTCTCCTACTAACACTCTCTATTTTCTCCTCTCTCTTATTTTTAGATCATGCTTCTAAGTGATCCTGAAATGGAAAGCAGCATATTGATCAGTTCAGACGAAGGGGCCACCTATCAGAAATACCGGCTCACTTTCTATATCCAGAGTCTGCTCTTTCATCCCAGGCAAGAGGACTGGGTGCTGGCCTACAGTCTGGATCAAAAGGTGAACAGATACTGTTTTCATTCACATCTTATCACTCAGGTACCACTTGATAAAAAGTACTTGTTTACTCAATCCAAATTTTGGAGTTGATTCAGTGGCATTTCATTATTCCAACCAAGTGGTTTTTGTCTGCAGCAACTTACTTTCCTTTCTACTCTTTAGTATCAAAATATGCAGATGAGGATCTTCCATTGATTGGCAATGCTCTTTATTATTTCACAGGTTCAAGAAGGTTTTCTCTGTAATTTTACTCATTTGACCTTTAAAATACCCTGTGAAATAAATAGGAAATGTGAATTATAATAATTTTATAGTGACTCTAGTAAACAGAAGTGTTCAGATGCACCCAGCTAGTATCTGGAGGAACCAGAGTTTGAATGCATATTGTCAGATTCCAAGTCTAGGGCATATTCCATCAAACCATGCTACCCTGATTTGGTAAAATTTAAATATGTCATAGTTCCGAGTTTAGCCAAGGAAGCAAAGGCTCAACCATTGTCCACTTTGATATTTTCTAAAAGTACATTCAAGATATAGTGGGCCAATAAGTCTTCCTCTTTGAGCTCCAGGTTCACATATCCAGCTGTGTACTTCACCTTATCTTTTGTACGTCTCAGAAGCCTCTTGATTCAACATATTCCAAAAATAAACTCTTGGTATTCCCCCAACATAGCTGGTTCTCTTCCAGCATTCCCATATTGTATCCATGTAATTGCAAAAGTCAGAAGCTTGGGAGGTATCCTTAATACTTCCTTGTTCCTAACCCAGCATCCTAATCCATCATCAAATCTTATCCCTAAAGATGTCTTGATTTCATGTATTTCTTTCTATGATGACATTGGTCATTTGAATCATTGCCAGTGCCTCTTCCGGTGTGTTCATACTATACTCTGAACAATGTCTTTCCCAAATGTAGATCTTATGATTTCATGCCTTTGTTAAAACTCTGTCAGCATTTTCTCATGGCTCACAGAAAAAAGACCACAGTCCTCAGTGGGACGTATAAGCACCTACTTGGCCCGGTCCCTCTTTCTCTCTCTTTACTCACTGTTATCAGTTCCTATTAAATGGTTTCCTTATCCTCTCACCCCAGCTGTCTCCTTTGCTCTATTTCCTAAGTCTAAAATCTTCTTCCCTAAAGTTAACCTCATCACTCTTAGATCTCAGATCTGATATCACTTCCTCAGGACATTTTCCCTAAACTCCTTGATAAACAAAGTTGTATTATTCTTGATATTATTTCTTAAGGCACTGTGAGAAGGAACATCAATACCCCTTTAGAGTACCTGTCATGGTTGAGACTTTACATGGATTTATGTGGTTTTTGGAGCATCTGCATTCCTCACTAGATCACCAGCTCCAAGAAGGTAGAGCCGTGTCTGATTTTACTAACCATGGTAACATCAGTCCCTAGCACGGTGCCTAGTCATTAATAAGTGCTCAGTAAGTATTTGTTAAGTGAACGGATTAGTAGGTGAATGAATAAATGCTATGATAATGAACCCTCTATAGTTGGTCAACTTACACTTAAGAAAATGGACTTTAGGTGATTTTTTGTATTTTTCTTGTCATTTCTAGAACCTTAGTACAGTGCTTGATGCCCAACTATTATGTAATAATATTGTGGGATCAATCAGTGAAGGGAAATAGAAAATTCCAAACACTGTCTTGCATAGAGATATCCACGGGATAACCTTGGTTGAAATAACTTCTTTTCTTTGTTCTCTCTTAAATACTGAAACAGTTGCTCTTCATTATGTATCTGAATATGTGATTGTAAATGTGAATGAGTGAATGAGTGAGTGAGTGAGTGAGCATGTGTGTGTGTGCGTGGGTGTGTGTGATATTGGCACCATTAAACAATAATTTCAATATAACCTTTATATCTCTCATTAATGGAGCCTCAAGGTGGGCATCAGGTGCTTAATTCAATCCCATAAGGACACCCACATGACATTTGCAGAGCAAAAGCCATTGCAAATACATTTCTTTCATGGCATCAGTGGATATTGTATGAAAGACTTAGCCAAATGTCAGATGATCTGTGAGTTTAGATGCTTAATATAGCCAGAAATTTTGAAGCTATATTGAAAAAATAAATTCTTTGGATGTTGTTAAATGGCTGAATGGTAATATTTTAAAAGAAGCTCAGAACTCCTAAACCATGTTTTTATTTATACAGAAACAAGCTAGATTAGAAGCAACAGACAGTTCATGCCAAGAGGTTGATAAACCAAATGCAATGTGCCTTGTGTTTATCTGGAAGGAACATCCCTTTCTCTATCACCGCAGCACTAAGAACATTTGGGGCATTGCTGAAAAAGGACCTACCCTTGTGGATATAATGCATTCAAAATACTTTCAGACTTGGTGGCTGCTTTCTCACTTAGTAAAAATATTTGAAAATGTGGCAGTGGGTGTTGATGGATTTTCCTAACCACATTGTACATTTCTGGATGTAATATTCCTTAGGTATTCTTTCATGTTGACATCTTTTGTGTAAAGTGGCCAGATGTTCTTCGTGCCCATAAAGTTTTGAACCAGTGCCCTGCCATTCTTTTAAATAAATGGAGTGAGGAGGCAGATGACGCCTCTGGCAACATTTGCAGAGATGACATAAAACACCTAGACCCAGTCATCCAGGGTACAGAAGAGGTGTTTTTTGTTTTGTTTTGTTTTGTTTTGTTTTGTTTTGTTTTGTTTTGTTGGAGGAGAGGTGGGAGATAATTTATTGGTTTAAAGTCAAGGAGAGTGATGCTATGCAGCCACAAATGAAGATATAAGAGTAGTTGAGATTGATATATAATTGTCTTATTTCAGACTGGAGCATTCTCTAATGTGCATGTGTTGAGGCAGCTGGTTTCTTCTAGAGAAAATGAAAAATGCTAGTGTTAAGGTAACTGCAGCATTAAAGGGAGATGTTTGTGGTGAGGAGTGAATCGATGTTTCCATTATTGTACCTTTGATGAAATGCACTAGCAATTCCTTTAGAATCGGTAAGGCTGTCTCGTTCTGTTGTATGTATTACAGAAGACCTAATTGAATGGTATTTCGAAGGGATGATATCCAATTGCTTTACCTTCCAAATTGCTACCCCAAAGCTGTAGGAGACTTGCCAGGAGATCTCACTTGGTAAAGGCATTGCTGGAGAACCAAGGAAATACCTTCTGGATAGAACAGAATTGTATCTAGAAATTGAGAGATGCACATAGCATTGTGGTAGTTGAGGTGCTGCATTGCAGTTTTCAAGTCAACTGAGAAACATGGTTATCTCGCACTGGTCAAGGCCAAGTTGTGGGTGAAGACCATCCAAGCCTTCCAACTTCCAAAGCTGCAAAAGAGTGGAGAGGTAGTCGGCAAATGCACCTTGCACTTGACCCTGTTGGAGAGCCATACCTCATTAGTTCTGATGTGTCCCAATATAGGAAAGTGCTTTCTGTTTCCTGCTCAGCTTGACTTGGGCTTTTGACCAAGTCCTTGCATTCTGGCCATCCTGTGAGAGTCCCAATTCCTGCCAATTCTTGTATCAGCTCCTCTTCAGCCTTCAAGATTTTCCTGCAATATTGGATTTTAATACAAAAAGAATCAGTGAAGACAAGAGATCCTTTCATGAGTCTAAAAATCTTTGGAGATGCTTTACAAAAATCTTTGTGATTAAAAAACAACCAGCAAAAGTATTAGGTTATGGTTGACCAAATTGGAAATAATAAAAGATATGCTGCCTCTCTTTTCCTTTCCCCTTCTCTCCCCAAAGCTCTAGAACACCTTTTGAGGGCTGCATATTTAAGAGGCAGAAATTCTTTTTTGTTTTCATCAGGCTATTTCCTCACTGATAACTGAAACAGTTACCTTGTGATGTTTTGAATTACCTGGAGGGCTCAATAATCTTATTAAAATTGAGAATTTTTGAAAGATTTTGAGATAGGTTTTTTGGACATTGCAATCCTCTAAACAGATAGGTGCTGTTTTCATTGCCATAGAAAGCTGGATGTTTAAACATCTCTCATCTTGACAAGAGACTCAGTTTAGTTTTTTTAAAAAAATTGGCACGTGCTCACATATTCACAGATGCATACATCCTGACACGGGGGACCTTCTATTGGTGATGGAGGGCTGAAAATAGCCATTTTTTTTCTGCGTAAGAGGTGAGATTGCAAAGCTCTTCATTATCATTTATCTTTTTGGCAAAATGAAACTTTAACAAATACAGCTGGCTTTGGAGATCAGAGATGAGGAACTCACTGGTTTTTAGACTATTGTTTTTCAGACACTTCTGGGCTAGACTGGTCTAGAATGTGCAATAATATCAATGTAAAACTTACTTTTTGGAATACTAGCACACTGATGATAGGATGCTGTTTCAGTACTTGGGGAGGTGGGTGTGCAACTATGGTTTTGTGTGTTTGTTTGTTTTGTTTTGATCACCCACTACCAGCCAAGGTCAATAGCAGCTTACAGATCAATGAGCTGGTTAAGAATCTGATGCAGTTTTAAGTATGGTCACTGGCAAACAGGGTTCTCAGTGGAGGAGGTGATGGTAGTTCCACGTGGGCTTCGCTGCTTGGTTTCTCCCTGGTGCTGTCATGTCACGCACGAGCAGTGTGCTGAAGAATTAGAGTGTATCTGGGGTGTGGAGGCCCTGAAAAGTCAAAAGGAAGTTTAAACCTGTATTTCTAGAATGCCGAATAAAAATGAAGCTGTTCCTTTCATTTATATTCTCCTATAAACCCTCAGATTAGAAATGTAATTGTATTCAGAGCCTCCAGGATTAGTAGGTGATGATAACTTTCCTCAGTAGCCATTGGTAGAAACAGGCGTCATGTCTCCTCACCTGGTGGGAATAAAGCTGTTGGGGATTAACTAGGGATGACCATGATTTTGAAGCTTATCCCCCGTGGAATAACAGTAGGACTGAAGGGCACTTTTTATTTAAAGAAAAACATTGCATTTTTGTTAGGTGCTCTTTCATGCCCATAAAACCATTTACGTATCATTCAAGAGAAAAAAAAAATCTATAGTCCCACTCACCTATGCCAAGCTGACACTGCTCTTACAGATGTCTCGTCAATACAGAGGAGATGTGCCATTTCCATCACCATAGAAACACCAGTTTCTGTGAGGCTATTTTCCCATAGGTAAAAACAAAAATAGTATACCAAGAATGGCCCTATTGTTTTATTAAGGAGGTGGAACCACCACTGTGTTATTCAGATATTACCAATAATCTATTTGAGTTAAGTTCTGAATGAAATACTGGTTTAATATAGAATATTAACTTTCATTTAGGGAGGGTGGTGCAATAAGGATGTCCACTTGTGTTAATATTGCTCGTGAAAACATTAACTCAAAGGAATAGCCTTCAGCAAAATTACAGATCTGGTGGCTTTGTATTTCCGACCCTGCTTTTCCTATACCATGTCTAAGACTTTCTGTTCCCTGCCTCTACCTTCTAGGTGTTCATTTTAGTAACTTGACACATTTCTTTCAGAGAAAAGGACATTTGCTAAAATAATGGAAGAAACACTGTATATGTATATGTGTATATATGTATGTATATAATAAGAACGGTACTCGAGTACCTTTTTCCAACAACATCTTCCTCAAAGCAGTTATGCTTTCATGGTACAAATCCATCCATGACAGTATTTTGGTAACAGAGGTGACTATAGGTACAGGTGGACAAGGTGATGGAGCAATGCAGCTTCATTGCCTTCTCTGTGTTCCTCTATCCACTTCCTACATGGAGTGACCTTGTCTTCACAGATGCAATGATCTTTTGTGCTCACACTTCTTCCCAATGTCCCTAACTCTGACCCCTTTGCCTAATTTTGATCCTAGGTTTCCAGTTTTCCAGTCAGACTCAGGGATTCTTTTGCTTAATTCTTCCTTTGCAAGCCTTTCTAGACTTATGATCTTGTCTACTTGACCTGACTGTACCTCCTATCCTCCCTCCATTCTCTGCTTCCATTTTGACCACTCACCTTGATATGACAGCACTGGGTCTTTTAAAGTCGGGGTCAGTCTTTAAACCTTTTAAATTGGAATATAATATATATACAGGAAAGTGCACATTTCATGAGCTCAGTGCATTTTCATGAATACACTTATGAAACCAGAACCCTAATCAAGAAACACACCCCAACTGGCATCCCAGAATACTCCTTGTGGACTTTTCCAGTAATTATCTTTCACACCCCATGGGACTATTCTCATTCAGTGTTATTTTTAATTTCATGCTGATGATGGATGACTAGCTGAAAAGGGTTGGAAGATAGGAAGTGAGGTAAATGACAGAGAAGGAGAATTTTTAAAAATATTAACATGAGAAGATTAGACTAAACCCAAAGTAAGAATTCATTAATGTTGAATAAGCCCAACTAATCCAGAAAATTCATAAGGAAACTTTCAACAAATGTTCACTTAAAATTAATTTAGCAGATTTCATTTTTTAAAATGTGCTACTTTCTGTGCCATAAAGAAAATAACCAATGATGGCAAAGATGTGGTGAAACTTGTATTCTTATATAGTACTGATGATCATGCAAATAAGCTTTCCTTCCTGGAAAATAACTTCACAATGTGTATCAGAAGACATTCATGTATTCGTAACTTTGATCCAATGATGCCCCACTTTTGAGACTATACCAATGGAATAATAAGATGAAGCTTTAGGCATAATGTTTATCAAAGTCATTCATAATGGGAAAAACTGGGTAGAAACTTAGTGAATTACCAACCAAAGGGACTTTAAATCATAGTACATACATTTGCCAGAATATTATGCACCCATTAAAATGGTGGTCATGATGCCTATGTAGCAACATGGATACATATTAATACCTATTTAATGCATATGTATCTCATATTACATACATAGTACATATATATAAATTTATGCATAATTCATATTAAATAAAGTAGTACTCTTCAAATACAGGTGTACAAAAATAAGAAAAAGGAAGGAAGAAAAGAAGGAAGGAAGGAGAAAAATTTTAAAAATAATGAAAGGAACTATTTCTAAATATTACCTGGGTTCTACTAAGATGATGACATTATGTTTATGAATTTTTTTCTATACCATTTCTTTTTCAAATTTTCTATTCTTTCATTAGATTACTTTTATCATTAAAAAAAAAATCCAAAAAGTAATCTACCTTCCGTAGCTTATTATGTTCAGTCCTAATTATAAGGCAGTGCTCTTTAAAAAGGTTTTAGATGTGAATAGCACCAATTTAAGTAAAATCATTTCAAATTATTATTTAAATACCTTTTTAAGAAGCAGTGTGCCATATAGAAGAATTTTCTTGTACTAGGAATACGTTGAGCCAGAGGTTTCTCTTTTCTTCAGCTTTGCTTTTCACTATGGTCCCTGTTGAAATGTGAAACTCTAGGAATTATATTTTTTCTCCTAACAAAAAGTATACTCTTGTTGGATATAACTTCAATCTATATTATTTACAACTCAGTGATAGATATAGGTTTTATTATTTAGAAGCACCCACTATAGATAGATGTTAAGGAAGTGATTTATTCTGGTAGTTTTCAGATGAATTTTGCAGCTATATCCCCAAATTGAATTAGTATTTGGTTATTTGATTTGACAGCTGCAATAGAAACAGATACTCTGGAGCCAAGGGGTATAGACATATGTAGGGAATTAAGGTTTGTACCAAGTAACTCTTAGACTACCTATAATGCATTACTCAGTGCTGGGCATATGGGTGCTTCTGGAAATGGAGATAGATGTGCTTAAGTATCTCTCATGTATGGGCATTGAAAGGTGCTTTAATGTACATTATTACATTGAATTCTCATAGGAATCTGCAAGGTGGATATTATGATTTCCAAGTTACAGGGGAGCATATGACTCTTGAAGGTGATATTAACTTGCTCTAGCCAGTGAGGGGCCTGGACTGCTCTCTATTCTAGGCCTAGCTGAGGTCCCCTCAGTCCCCCAGATGACCACATCTCACTCTCCTTCGTAGAGAGAGAAACTTTCCACCAATTCAGGGCAGAATGCCTTATGGGACACTTTACAGTGAACCGCAGCCCCAGAGAACACTGCAATAGTGAAACAACACAATCAGCCGTGAAGAGACCAGAACTTGGAATGAATGCGACGGTTCTTCTGTCATATTTCTCAGCCGATGGCACTATCTGAGCGAGGGACTTTGAGTAGGGAAGTCATCAAACTGCTTATTGGTGGATCATGGGCCATAGGACTAATTAATTCTGCCTCAGGCAGAATATAAACAACAAGGCGGTTTTGTTTTTTTCAGGTTTTGTCTCGTTTTGCTCACTTTTCCCATTAATTCGCTCCAACATTTGGGTTAATATATAGATTAAACTAAAATGTTTGCCATTTAAATAAGTAATACTACGATCTGAAGTTTTTTGAGGAAGCTTATGGAGACAACATCGTTAATATGGTAATGAAGATAGAGGTTGAAATCATTTAACTTCATTTACAAATCATGAATATGTATTATGCTTTAAATGAAAAGAAGGGCTAAAACAGATATAGTGTTTGTTCAATTTGCTAAAGAGAAGACAATTTGTCAAGATTTCCCCCCCAAAACTCAAGCAATATGCAAATGTAGGAAAATCAGACCCCCGTGTTAATTCCATGGCATGATGAATATTTTTATAATCCTAATTAGTACCAGTCATTTAGTCTAGCAATTTTCCCCAATCTAGCCAATTTGAAATTAAAATAGATGCCTTGATTACAAAACTCATTAGCAAAGAAGCACCCTTCTCACTAACCAGTTCATTTAAAATGCACAAACTGAATGAAGTGTGGAACACTTGTGTTGTCAATTGGCATAAGTGAAGTGAGTCTTAATTGGAAGCATTGTGAAGTATTTGTATTGCTGCATGTTTCATTGCAGTATAATATATCATTCATTAAATGTAACAAAAGCAACTTTTAAATGGTTTAATTAAGCATAGTTGGTGCACTTGGTAATTTTTATAAAGTCGAATGTCACAATTGTTTGCGTTTGAAGTACTGATGTATATTAATGTCAGAAAGATGAAGTCTGACTCTGCATTTATCACCCTAGTTATGCGAAGAATGGCAAGTTTAATGTGAGAGGAGAAAATTAAAGTATAGAACATTGACTTCTTATTTAGAAGTACCCGAATGTATATTGTCCTCATGCATTTGGACTTGGAAACTCCAGAACTGCCTGATTTATGGCTGGGAAGAGAAGGGAAGCCTGAGGACGCAGCTTGAAATGGAAGGAGAAAATGAAAGGAGAAAAAACAGTTGGAGATTTTTCTCTTTGTAATTTCTTTTTAAATTTTCTCTTTTAATCAAGGGAGGAAGTAGTAGGTGGAGAGAAACCCTAGCCAATACATTTTCATCTACTGAAAAGAGCAATGGAGATGTGTAGCAGTGCAGATTGATGTTCTGACTGAGCCAAACATGGTGGGAGAGGACGAGAAAATTGGCTCCAGGCCAGGGAAATGCTGTAAACGGGAACCCCACAGAAGTCCTGAATCAGGGCCAGGTAGCAAGGAGTTCAAGGCTGCCTTTTCTGTAGCAGAGTCTACAGAATGAGTTGCCATAGTGGCAGTTACCTAGGCATAAGTCAGTGTTCCATTGATGTGTATTCTCTGTGTATCCAGAAGTCAGCTGTTGCCTCATATTGATAGGCTATTCCAACCCCACATCAATGATGATGTAAAACACAGCCATGTCGCTGATTTCCATGAGGAATCTAATTTTAACAGACACTATCGATACCCTGCCCACATCTATTTGGTATTTCCACTGTAGTTTGCTCCCACAGACTTCTGATAGCTGGGATTTGCATGTCTTTGCTGGAGAGCTTTCTCCAAACTCCACAGATGCTACTTCGCTCCTCTGCACAACACGCGGTAGACGTGCCAAGGGATAACATGTGGGAGCAGAGCTCAGCCAATGACCAACAGAGCTGGGCGTATAGATACCCTAGTTTCCTTTCTTCTCGGGTGGGACGACTTTGAGGCATGTGGTTTATATGCTTTTCCAGAATTTCCCAATTGGACTAAGATCCAGTTGCCCACAGAATGAGCTGGGTTGTAACCATCTACTGACTGCCTTCCATCGCCTGGATAATTTCTCTACTTCTATACCATCTTCCAAATAAACTACTTAATTTTTATCTCAGCATCCGTACCTGGGGGAATGCTAACCAACTGTGCCAAGTATTTTGTGATGTAGGTGGTGGTAACTGAAGATCTGTAGGGTCAAGGAGAGGGATCGCAGCACATAGGTTTCTATGCAGAAAAGTCCCTTTTGGCATTTCTGTGTTCCTAGTCTGTCCTCTGGCCACGCCATCCTCTGGGTTTTCCCCCTGTTGTCAGCTGAATAATATCCCCTCCCTGAAAGAGCTCCACCTTCAAATCCCTAGAACCCGTGAATATGTTTCCTGACAGGGCAAGAGGACTTGGCAGATACAATTAAGTTAAAGATTTTGCAACGGAGAGAGGATCCTGGATGACCAGGTGGGCCCAGTATAATCTCAGGGTTACAGCAATAAAGGAAGAATCAAAACAATGAGATGTGACAGTGAACACCGAGATTGGAGTGATGCTCTTTGAAGATGGGGCCATGAGGCGAAGATGGCAGGTGGCCTCTAGAGGCAGCACAGGAAATAAATCCTCCTCTGGAACCTCCAGAAGGCATGCAGCCCCGCTGACATCTTGATTTTTAACCCTGGGAGACTGATTTTGGACCTATGACTTCCAGAACTGTAAAATAATAAATTTGTTAAGCCACTAAGTTTGTGGTAATCTGTTACGTCAGTGATAGGAAACTAATACACTCACTGGGCCTTCCCCCAGCTTCCATGGATCCCACAGCAGGGAACATTCTTCGCTTATCCGCACCTGCTTCTTGGCAGCCCAGGCATCCACAGACCCGGACGCAGGTCATCCAGGTTACACTTTGGACTCCTCTTTACACTGATCCACGCAGTGTTGACATAAGAAGTGTTCCTCCTTCGAAGAATTCTGGTGAAGAAAAATGTTCGTTGTCTTGTCACATGTTGTATCAGTTTGCTAGGCCTGCCACAACAAAGTACCACAGACTGGGTGTCTTAAACAACAGAAATTTAAGGTCTCATAGTGTGGAAAGCTAGAACTCTGAGATGAAGGTGTCAGCAGGGATGTATAGATGGCTGTCTTTTCTCTACATCTTCACATAATCTTCCCTCTGGTGTGTATCTGCATCCCGAGTTCCTCTTCTTATAAGAATACCAGTCAAATTGCATTAGGACCCACACTAAAAAAACAAACAGACAAACAAAAAGCCAAAACCAAAAAAAAACCAAAAAAAAACCCCACTCATACCTCATTTTAACTTAATTAACTCTTTAAATGCCCTGTCTTCAAATACAATCCCATTCCGAGGTATGAGGAATTAGGATTCGGAGGGGACACAATTCGGCCCATGTCAAGGCTGCTGAATGATGAAGGTCTTGTTGCCCTGTGTGTCTCTACTGCCCTGTGTGAGGGGACAGTAGGAGTCTCTCCCTGCTGTGTAGCTTGAGGCACTTGGAAGGGAACCAACTGCCAGAAAGGATTTGCAGTGAGGGTGAGAGGAAAGGAAGCGAGGGCGGCACCATCCCTCAGATGGAAACCAGATCCTCATAAGAGGCTCTGAGACTAGTCAGGAAGGTTTCAAACTGTTCTTTGGCCTTGACCCTGAGTAAGGTTAGGAAATCATGGAAGGTGCAAGAAAAAAGCTGGTACCCAGGCCGTGGAGACCACTGGGAAGAACTGTGAGGGAACAGAAGCTGAAAGGAATGGGAACAGATGGGAACATTTTTTTTTGATAAATTTATTTATTTAAATTAATTTCAAGTATACAAATTCATTGATTAGACATCTATATTGTTCATAAAACGATCCCCCCAATTGTTCCCACCCTCCCCTGTAAACTTATTTTTGAGAATCATGGCTATTAACTTGTGTAAGCTAGATTTGTTTTGTTTTGGTTTGGTGCTTACTTTTCGTTCTCTCAAGTTTGAAAGGGTGGGTAGATTTGTACCAGAAGTTACAGGAAGAGATATGATTGACCTGAATGTGTTACAAATCTTCAAATTCATCATTGGCTTCCCATAGCTTGGAGGATAAAATTCACTCAGCACATAAACCACTGTAGTTTGAATCCTGTCTAACTTTCTACTCCTCTTTCCAAACAGTCCCTTCACTCATGCAATGGGGTGAAGGCATCTTCCTGTTTCATCCCAAAATGCCTTAGCACATACATTTCCCCATGGGAGTCCCTTTCCCCTCTTCAGCTGGCTAGTCCTACTTATCTTTTAAAACTCAATACAAATATGACTTTCCAGAGAAAGCTTTCCCTAGACAAACTTATCTATGGAAACATAACTAAACTTATTAAGATTTTGAAGAAAAATTTATAAAGAAGCTATTTTCATATCCACCTACTGAAGAACTTTTTATTTTATGGTTTTACATGTTATCGGTATATAACGGCTGGAGGACTAATGTTTTTCTCAGTGTTTAGACATCCAAAGATCTTAAATCGTCCCTGGACAAGAGATAAAGAGGATGCAAACTTTGTGGTTGCATAGAAGTCACAGATAGGAAAGGTGCCTGATAACCCCACTCATGACAAGAGCCAAAAGGACACCATCAATTTGATAGTCTGATTGCCTGCAAAAATATCTAAGGCCAAGGGCTGTGCCTACAGCATGTTTGCTGACAAAGGAGATGCTTGTTTCTCAAAAGCACTGAGCGAGGGAGGGGACAAGGTGCTGCCACCAAGGTATACCCTAGAGGGGATAATGACTTTCCTTTGTGTTTGCTCTTTCCTTTAGCTGCTTTTCTGACATTTCGCTCCACACCTCCCTCGGCTGCTCTGAGCACTGGAGGCAACAGCCAGCAGTAGCTGTCTGATTAAGTTATTGAAATAAAGCTTTTAAAAATGGAGACTTTTTAATTTGAAGTACTTGGTAGAGATACCAGAAGGGGTAATCTAGAAGCTTTGTAATAAGCAGCTGGGGAATGAATGAGGGGAAAAAAATGTATTAACTCTCCATCCTTCAAATACTACTGTGGGTTTGAATGTTTTTATAATTAAGATGCTGAGAAGTGGCTGAGAAATCTCTCCAGCGAATGTCTCAGGCGCGGATGGACGCTGAACCTTTAGCCCAGAGGCCCTAGCCTCTGAAGGGAGCTTTCAGATTTCACTAGTAGATCATTACTCTTTTGATATAATCTGTCTACCCTTAGGTTTATATAGTATCTTTCCCTTTTTTGATGCTGAAAATGCCAGTTTAATAACCAGGTACAAAACTAGTATTATTCATGTAATCTCCATTACAGGTATCACAACTTAATCATTATAAAGAACTGAAAACTATACCATAACATTTATCTTTTTTCCTCTCACGTAACTTACTAACAGATAGCAAGGTCTAACATATTCTAACACAGATTCATGTTTTAAAACATTGGATTTTTTCTCTCAAGTGAATATTGATACAATGAATGGGAAAATGAAGAAAAGAAACATAGAGAGCAGAAACCATTTCTTTTTTTTTTAGCGTATTTCATGGAAAGTATCAACAGGCTGCCTTTTATTATCCAGATACCAGGTCAAGGATATTACATTCAACAAATACTTGTTGAGAATTTACTACGTAACAGGACTTGGGGTGCACTAATGGAAGATACTGATGCTACCTCTGCTATCTGGGAAAGAGAAATATTGATCAAAGAAGTAATTGATGCCAACTGTGAGAAGTGTTACAAAACAGAAGTGTAGCTTTTTATCAGCATATATATTGGGAAGAAGGTCTGACCTATCTCCAAACATGTTCGATATAATTACTGTATGGGAGAGCTGAGATATTCTCTTGGAGTTAAACATTTTTAAGTGCTCTCAAGCCTTAGTTAAAATAAAACTAAGGTCACTCCATGAGTTGATTTCAGATTTTTATAAAAAACTTCATTGAGGTATATAGTTCATATGCAATAACTATACAAATTAAAGTATACAAATTTAATAAGTTTTTTCATGGATACACCCATGCAGTCTTAACCACAGTCAAGAAAATGAGCATATTCCTCGCCCCTCCAAAGTTTTCTTGTGCTCTTTCGTAATTCCTTCCCCCCACCCTTCTTCATTTCTGCCTGCCTCCCCGCCCACCATATTCATATTTGGGGATTTGTTTATTGCCACTATTGATTAGTTTGCATTTTGTTGGATTTTATATAAAAGGAATCATACAGTGTATTCTCTGTTTTTATTTTATGGCTTTTTTCTCTCATAATTTTTTTGAGATTCATCCACCATGTTGTTGAGTGTATCTAATAGATTATTTTTTGGGGGGAGGGCAGGGGGAGGCTGGTATACATTGTATGTATATACCAAATTTGGTTTATCCATTCACCTCATGATGGACATGAGGTTGAATCTAGGTTTTGACTATTGCAAACTAAGATGCTATGACCATTCATGTACAAGTTTTTGAATGGATATATGCTTTTATTTATTTTGAGCAAATACCTAGTAATGAAATGACTAGATCATATGGTAAATATATCTTCAAGTTTTTAAGAAAATGTCCAACTATTTTCCGAAGTGGTTGTACCATTTCACATTTCTGCCTGTGGTACATGAGAATTATAGTTACTCTGCATCCTCCCTGACACTTGTTAATGTTGGTCTTTTTAATTTAATAATTTAATATCGTATCTCATTGCAATTTTAATTTTCATTCTCTTAGTGACTATGAATATTGTGAGCATCTTTTCATGTCCTTGTTTGCTATCTATATATTTTCTTTGGTGAAGTCTCTGAACAAATATTTTGCCTATTTAAAAATTGGGCCCATTTAAAAAGTATCAGATTTTGTCTTACTGAGTATTGAGAGTCCTTCTATGTTCTGGATAAAAGTCCTTTATCAGAAGTGTGATTTGCAGGTATTTTCTCTCATACTACAGCTTGTCTTTTAATTCTAACAGTGTCTTTCAATGAAGAGAAGTTTATAATTTTGATAATTTGTTAATGATTGACTTTTGGATCATGCTTTTGGTGTCATAGCTAAGTAACCTTTGCTTAAGTCAAGGTCATGAAGATTTTCTCCTCTGATCTTTTCTAGACATTTGATAGCTTTAAGTTTTATATTTAGACCTATGATCTGTTTTGAGTTAAAATTGTATATGGTGTGAGAGATGAGTCAAAGTTTGTTATTATTATTATTGCTTATCTTCACTGAATTGCCTTTGCACTTTTGTCAAAAATCAATTATCTGCATTCTTGCAGGTCTATTTCTGCACTCTATTCTATTGCATTCAACCAATTTTTCTCTTTTGACTCTAAAGTCATATTATCATGATTATTGTAGCTTTATAACAAGTCTTATATGTTGTGACCGAAATAACCAGGCCCAACTCGAGTGCTCTAGTCCAAGAGACAGTTTATTAGCCGGCGGCTGTCCTTGCAAAGGAGCAGCCCCGAGATGCAGGGGCACAAAGGTTTTAAGCCCTTGATCCCATCCCCCACATCCTTAATCTTTACACAAAAGACTATATCTCCTCCATTCATTAACTGATAACTAAGAGGTGGGTAAGCAAGCAGGGGTACAGAAGCAGAATGCGTCATTGTTAAAATATTTTGTACCTATAGGCAGTGATCCGGCCAGTAAATCCCTTTAGTTAATAAATTTTTAGCAGATAACTAACTAGAAGTGAGACATGGCGGTTAGCACGTACCATGTCTTATCCTTGACCTATTGTTTCTAAAGGTGAGGTCACTACATTATAGTCTGAGAGTAAATATTCTGAATTATTCTTCTTTATTGAGGTTTTCTTGGTCATTCTAGGTACTTCTGTGTGAATTTGAGAATCAGTTTGTCAATTTCTATCTCCTAAAAAGCCTTCTGAAGTTTTAATTAAGATTACATAAAGTCTATAGATCAATTTGAAGAGAACTGACATTTGAGAAATAGAGTCTTCTGATCCATGGCCACATTATATCTTGCCATTTATTTAGATTTCCTTCTATTTAATTCAGCCATGTTCTATAGGTTTGTTTATAGATCCTGCAACTCTTCCATCAGACTTATCTCTAAATATTTCATAAATAGGATTTTAAAAATGGTATTCAAAATTTAATTTCTGATTGAAATTTTGGTACTTCATAGTACAAGCAGAAAGAAAAATCAGTAAGGATATAGGACAACACGATCAACTCACTTGGCCTAATTGACTTTCATAGAACATTTCATCCACCAAAAGCAGAATATACATTCTTCTCAAATACATATAGAACATTTCCCAAGATTGGCCATGTTCTGGCCCTTTGTGACTGAGTACACTTACTGTAGCTCTTCATCTGTAAAATGGAACTATTTTTCTAGTTCAGAGAAGTGTGAGACTACCTAATATGTGAGAAAGTATTTTGAAGCCATTAGAGATAGGAACTAATAATAATTAAGAAAACCCTTACTACTAAAATGTCACTTTACAATGTCACTAAGTACAAACTTCTACCTTCACATTCCATTGAAGACGTAAAACTTCAGGAGCTCAGGGGAGGGAGACCGAGCCAGGGTGTGTGGAAGAAGAAAAAAAAAGTGGTTTTTTTTTGGCAGAAATGGATCTTGGAAAAAGCATCAGATTAGCACATGGAGAAGATATTCTAGGCAGTGCAAACAGCCTAAGGGGTGAAGGTGGGGAAAGGGGAGGCATAGCTAGGATTAGAAAGTAGTTGAGTTTGGGTGGAATACACAATGGGTGACGGCGTGAAGTCAGGAAGTTACCCTGAGGGCTGCCAAAGTGGGTCTTTGGGTGTGAGACTAGGGAGTTTGTGCTTTATTATGTAGATTGAAAATCATTTCTTTACTTTTTAACATGGTCCCCGCGGAGGTGGGGAACTGTCTATGTTAAAATAATAAAGGCTATTTAAGTCATTTCTTTCACTGAACTAACCATTCAAAACCTAACGGAGAATCTCCAGTTTTGCCCTTCATCAATTTTATGTGAATTTCCAATTTGTTTCAGAATTTCACATGTGAATGTTTCTCTCTGGATGCTGTTTCTCCATGCCTGAGACTTGACCTTTCTGTCAATGATCTTATCTCAATTAAGAAATCCGTGCTAGATCTGGCGATAACCTGACTCTAACACCTCTTTGTTACAGTCTTAGGGAATAGCTCTTTGTGAATGCTTCCAATTCTTGAGAGAAAGAGAAGGCACATCAGGAATTGGGTGAGGGAGGTGTATATGTGTGCTTTGTTTTCTGGAGACTGTTCCTCGAAGGTTACCTCTACATTGACCAAATCTGGGGCACAGAGTTTAGCATTTAATGATCTCCTCTTCTTCAGTGTGATTCATGTGTACATTTTGCCTCTGTAACAAGAGCCTGATTTTTATGCCAGAACCTACTTTTCCATTCTGCATACCTTTACTGAGGACTTGAAGGATTTACATAATTGTATACAATGCTCATGTGGATATAAGGATGAATCAGACTCAGACCTTCTTCAAGTAGCTCATTCAGGAGGGAGGGGAAGGTAATGAACCTTTAATCACATATAGAGTCTTCGGCACTTAAGAAGCAGTGACTTTCTGAGACCACCAGCAGGGAAGGGTCTTTGATGACTACACAATATTGCCGGAGGGAGTGAGCTCAATCTTGGTGGATGAGGGAGATTCACCAAAGAAAGGAACTTACTAGATACTTATTAGGTGCCTAATATATACTGGGGACAAGTCAGTTGTTACAAAAGAGGCTCAGCTAAGAAAAATATATACTTTCTAAAGATGCCCTCTAGGACATCTCGTAGTCAACAGCCAGCTGAAAGTGTACCTCTTTGAGGGGCATAGTACTAGGCTCTGGGAAGAGAACTGGGCTTGGGCTCAAAAGGCATGGATTTAATCCCATGCTTCTCTTTTTCCTAGATGTGTTACCTGGAGTGGATGGCTTAACTTCTCTGAATCTGCTCCACTTTTTGTAGAATGAAAATATTGATGGAAAGCTCTCAGGCATTTTGCGAGAATCCTATGGGAGAAGGTATAGAGATAATGCTAAGTCCCTTTTCATTGTTAAATCTCCGCTTGGAACAAACCAGCTCTGTGTTCTGTCAGGCCCCACAGCTGAGTAGCTGACACCCATTTTCATATGATTTGGTCTTTGAATTGGCTGCCTAGCCAGATGTCCGTCTCTTTCAGGGCAGTTATTTATTTATTTTTAAAATCTCCTTTTGCTACTTTAAATTTTAACTTTTCTAAGCTTTCAGGTGGAATTTTCTCTTGGGTAAAGTTGTCTGCCAAGATTCTTTGAACCTTTAGTCTACTTAATGCCTAGTTGTCCTGACTCATAACTAGAAAGGCCAGAGGTCTCAGGCAGAGGAGGCCGACTGGATGGTAGTTGGCTAATAAAACCATATATCATTGAGGACAGTTTCCCAGCAGAAAATCATCAGCCATTGATTAAAATGGACTGTGGACGTCTGTGACTGGGCTGTCTTTGCTCATTAAGTCATAATCTGGGATTCTGACTCCATTTGCAATTCATCAGGGCCCGTGTTCACTAATTACTGAGTTGAAGACAGCAATGCTCAGATTATCCAGTGCTTTCTCTTTATTATGGAAATATACACAGAGGAGGAAAGTTATGACAGCGTGTGAACTATAACATTTTTAGTGTTTCAATTGTGCCAGCATCACTTGGTGGTGTTCTTTGTACTGCTGTGTTGTATGCATGCACTCACACTCTGTTATCACACTGGAAAAGGGGAGAGGGAAAAAACATACTCTTTATCATTTATTTAATTAAACTTTTTATTTTTATTGATCATTTTAGGTATGGAATTTATATATTCTCGTTGGGAAATATTTTTGTAGTTGTTGTTTTTGCTGCTGCTTTTAGCCTTCTCTCTACTTTTTATTTTCTTAATTAATTCTCATAGAATCTTTGAGCTGGACAGGTCTGTAGTTCACCTCTTAAATACTTTGTATATGAGCTCTGACGAGCAGCCGCATAGCTTCTATTTACACATTTCCATTGTCAGGGAGCTCAGTTCCTCAAAGCTGCAAATTCTGGTTTTGGAGACTTCTGATTGCTAGCTAGGGCCTTACACATAAAAATAAAATCTTCCTCATTTAGTCCTCCATTGGAAATAGTTTCTCTCTATGCACTACTCATTCAAACATTCTGTTTTCTGAAATGACAATGTCTCCCCTCCCCCATATCCTTATGAAAACCCTTCAAATAGGTGATATAGCTTTCCGACTTGTATCACTCTCATCCTTTCTGGGATGCACATCTCTTGCTCCGCAAGATAATTTTTGACAACTCAAAGTACAGCCCGGTTGAGTAAGGGGGAGGCTGGAGGGTTCATTCCCCAGTGATCCAACTGTTGGCCTTTCTAAGCGCACACAGAAAGCTTGGAAGACTGTTTTATGCTCCTGAACTGAGAGTTCAAGTTATGGATCCATCCTGTTAGAGTTCACAAGTGGAGCTGGAGGTTCCTTGGTGGCGCCCTGCTCTTTCCCATTAGCTCCTTCTCCCGTACTTTAGTTTTACCACATGGTTACCCTCCAGTGGGAGAAGATGAATTACTTTTCCCTTGGACTACCTGCCTCTTGCTAGGTCCCTGGTCCTCCAGTATTGCCTCTCATTCTTTTAATCCTTTTTTACCCAATGATGAACATATAGTGGTCATATAAAGTGCAGTCTTCCTAAAACTCAGCTGTGGTCATACACTCTCTGCTGAGTGAATGAATGAGTGAATGAATAAATAAAATATAACAAAACCAAAAATAAATGTCCCAAACTAACAGAGAGACAAGGACAGACTCTTGGGACCAGTATTTATATTTAGGATATAGAAAAAATAATCGGAATGGGAATTAGGGACTACTGAATACTTAATGTATACTAAGCACTGTGCTAAGTGTTTTACTTATGTTAATAATAATGCTAGCCTCTTTCTGATTCATTCATTAATTACATTAGTTTCAAATGTCACAGTGGTGTGTGTGTTTGCATGTGTGGTTATTTGGGTGTTTCGTTAGCTCATCTTCACTTGGATTTGTCTAGTTTGCTTTATTAGAGGGTGCTCTGGATTGTGAAATATCCTCCATTGCTGGTTTTTCATTTGTTTCTGCTTGAGCCCTAGGAGTATCAATAGACATGGACAGATTTATATATCTTTATCTACTGTAGACTTTTGAGTCATGCAGGTTGTGTGAATTCAAACTCCAGATCCATAGCCTGGGGTTTTGTTTTCTCTGGGTGTCTATTCCACGTCCCCCCAACCCTAATCCATGGCTCTGATCTGAAGGCAAGTTTTTGCCATTTGCCAGACTTTATATATGGGCTATTTCCAGCTATTTACCTTGTAGGGCATAGGACAAAAATCTTTTCTTAGTGTCAACATTAGAACCTTCCCCAGAGCCTGTATTTGCTTCACAAACACCACGGATCACGAAGGAGTCAGCTCTTACTTACCACTTTGGTTTTTAAGTTCTTAGTTTAATGTTGACACACAGGAAATTACTTTCAAACTCAGAAATAATTTTAGATTTTTGAGGTTTACTCTATTTATCATGTCAAAATGTTTATTGGGAGATGAGGTCCCATCTAGCTGTTGGTTACCTCTCCTATGTATTCTTCAAACTAACCCCATGATGTAGGTATCATTACTTTGGTTTTATGAATGGATACCAAGGTTCAGGATGGTTAGGTAAGTTTTCAGAGGTCACACAGCTAGTAAGAGGCAGAACAGAGATTGACAGCAGCTGACAAAGGACAAAAAGGAAGGTTTTCCCTAGAAGCAGGAGGAAAACTAGGAATGCTGTGGATTTTAGGGAAGGGAAGTGGTTCAAGTTTTGGAATCAAATGCTATTAGAGGGGTAAGGGCCAAGAAAACCATTGGGTCTGTCTCTTTTCTAAAGAGAACAGATTGTGTCTCAGTGATTCTTTGAAGTAGACCTGGAGGGCAGGGCCTGTCTAGTCTTTTCCTCTTCCTTTAGTCCAACTTGCAAATAGGCATTTAAGTGTTTTTTTGATGGTGATGTAATTATCCACAATTCTCCTTGAAATTGTACTTCCTATTAAAAAAATGTATGCAAAAATATGGGATCAGCTCCAGCTTTATGCTTACCCTTTGAATATACTTTTTCTGGGGGAGGGGGAGTGGAGTGAAGAGGAAGTTGCCTACAGAACTCCATGAGAAGAAAAACATTGAAAAGATCAGTTAATAACAGGCCAATTAGAGAAGGGGGTTGTGGCAACTTTAGCCTTGCAGGGAGAGGCAGAATATTCTTTCATGAACACATGTAACATATTGGGTTGTGTGCTAGCTCTTCATGCTCAGTCTCTCTTTCATCCCTTTGGAAAAGGGTATTGTTGTTTGATTTTTAAGATGAAGCAACTAAGTTTCTATCTAGAGCATCGTTGTGGCCCAAGGTACCAGAGCTAGTAATGGCAGAGCTGGGATTCAAACAGAGGCTGGTCAGACTCTGTAGTGAAGCGTCTAAATTTTTCAGGTCTCAGACTGGGATCTCTTTTAACCGGTTTTTGAACTTACCCTTGGCATATAGTGGATTGTGACTGCCAGAAACAATATGAGAGGTCGGTGTGTTCCAAATTCTCTTCCAAATGCTGAGACGTGTTCCCAGGTGGAAGCTAGGTAACAGGTGATTCAGGACCTTTCTGGCCTCTAAGTTTCGCCCACTGGTCTCTCCTTAAGAGCAGACAAAACCTAGAAGGCTGCAGGCTGGAGAAGTGGTGCCTGCTTTATGACAGAGGAGGGAAGACCCGAAGACCTGCCCTGCTTCACTGGAGCCATTTTTCAACCTAGCTGAGATGACAGTTTCATTCATGTATTTCTTTATTTATCCTACAGGCATTTATGAGTTCCTCTTAGTTGAGTAGTGCTTTTTTGAGGACAGACTTGTGAAAGCAGCACATCAGAAAAATGGGAATAATATATCCTAGAGAGTGACATGGCGTGCCTCCCATATGTCAGGCCCTGAGCTAGAGTATAAGGGCCACGAAATGAGTAAGGTATGAAGGCATGCCATCTGGCTATAAATTAAATTAATTATAAGTAAAATTAAAAAAAAAAAATCCATTCCTCAGCTGTACTAGCCATATTTCAAGCGCTCAATAGCCACATGTGGCTGGCACCTACCATGTTGGTTAGCATAGCTATAGACCATTTCCATCATTATAGGAAGTTTGACTGGACAGCATTGGTGAGAGCGAAACTTGGCTCTGGAATCAAAAGGCCTGAGTTGGAACCTGGCTCTCCCTCAGCAGCCATGTGTTTGTGCATGTTCTTGAGCAGGTTTTAAAAATATTTCTCTGCTTTTCTCTCCTTATCTCCAAAAGAGGGAGCATAGTTGAACAATAAAATAGGGAACATTTTATAGGGTGCTCACTGTGTTCCAGGCACCATTGCAACTGCTTTATTTGCATTAATTAATGGAATTGTACAACCACCCCATGAGGTAGGTGCTGTTATTACTCTCATTTCATAGCTGTAGAAACAGGAACAGAGAAGTCATGCAGCTCATTAATAGCGGAGCTGATGTGAACTCTGGCAGTCAGGATCCAGAATCAGTGCTCTCAGTCTTTATCATAATTCCTGATAATGTCATCAATTTCACAGTGATGCTGGGGGAAGTAAATAATTTACTCCATTCAGATCTTGGTAGCATCCTGGCATAGAGTGAGAGCTCGGGAAATGCTAGTTCTTATTATTCTGGCCTTCAAGGAAGTTAAGGAAACTCTAAGTTTTATTCTCTTCAAGGGTCTAGAAGAGGTAGACACCTCGTTCCTCTTGGTAGTGGAAAATAGCAAAATATGGCAATAAAAGGACGTCATTGGAAGACAGGGCTCTTCGATCTTGTTCTCCCTGCTTTGAATATATCATTTCCCTTCTCTGCTTTAGTTTCCTCATCTATAACATGTGAGGGTTGAAAGAGAATGTCTCTGGGATTCTGTTTTCCTTTTCAAATTCTCTGATTCCATAGTAAATAGGGGCCAATTGCATTATGTATAAATATTAGCTTATGCAACCGGTTAATCACTTAATGTCAGATAAATGGGCAAAGCCACGTGTTTAATATGTTTACATAAATTGTACACACCACTTTGTCATTAATTGTGCTTGCCCAGCATCCTAGCATGAGTGTGCCCAGGCCGGGTGCTTGGTGTGGGTGCCTGTCTCCCTAACTTTTCATTCTGACCAGGCTCTGATTTATGCCTTGGGCTCCCTCCCACACCCTTGGGAACTAGGGTTTTTTGAAAAAGTTTATGTAAGCAGTGCAGCCCTCAGAAGTAAAGGGGAACAAGGCTTTATCTCGGTGTTCAGACAGGCTGAGCTCCTTGTGGGCACTTCATTTCTCAGCCAGTCCAGGAAGAGATGGGAATCACCACTGAATGTCAAAAAAAATTTTTTTTCACCCTTTTTTTAAGTTTTACCACAGGAGAGCCAGGACGATTTCAGAGCAGTTATGGGAAATTTCTCAGGTGCGATAAAGATTCTCTGGATTTTTGTTCCATTGATTTTTATGGGACTAGATGGACTATACAATCAGGGCAGGCACAGTGCAGCGGTCTGCCTGATAGCCCGGACTGTGCAGGAAGCCAGGACAGGACGGTACTGAGAAGAGAGGCACCGTCACCTTGTCTCAGTCAGGGTCCAGGCCTCAGAGGAGAAGGTTGGCTCTGGCTAGAATTCCGGTGAGAATTGGGTGAAAGGACTCTTTTCAGAGGGATGTACAGGGTTAATAGAACCAATACAGCATGGAGAGGCACTCAGAAATTAGCAGCAATAGGATACTGTTAGAACTTGGGGCCCAAAGGAGCAAGCACAGGAAACCGCTCCATGAATTACTAGAGTGACCTGAAGCAGCATAGAGTCGTGGGGGGGGGCGGGCATCCAAACAGCTGGTCAACAGAGAAACCCCTCTGCTGGGACTGTGGGCCCCAGCAGGAAGGAAGTGGGGGAAGTGGAAAGACAAATCCTAACCTCTCTCTCTTTTCACCTGCCAGACTCCTGCAGGTGCCTTTCTTTGGCTGAATCCACCTGGAAGGCAAAAGGCAAGGATCCCAGGTGGGCCAATGCAGTCCATATGGGTGAGCCCTGCAGGGGCACAGAACAGGCCAAAGAAACACAGAAAGTGGCTATGGAGTGAGGACAAATGGAGACTAATCAGCATAGACAGATGTAGACCGCTGTGCGGTGTGTATGTGAGGTCGTGGAATAAGTGGGGAGATGGTGGGGAGAGGTGGGGGACTGCATTGGGAATGTGAGGTTTGAGCTGATCAAATCTGCCCTCTTCCTCCATCATATTTAATCAGCCACTTTCTAAAGAGAGCAGCATCAAATATTTATCGAACTATTACTTTGTAGGGGCAACAATGAATATGGAAAGGGCATCTGCTTTGAATTAGATAGATCTGGGTTTTCTTTTCAGTCCTGGTATAGTTGCTTATTAGTGAGGTGGCCTTCAGCCAGTTATTCAATTTTCTCATCCTCGGTTTTCATATCAATAAAGTGGGACCAAGTCTACAAACATCACAGTATTGCTATTAAGTTGAAATTAGATAATAAGTAGAGTACAGCAGCCCGAGGCCTAGTGTCTATTCTTGCATTAATTCAACAAACGCTCCCCTCCGGGGCAAATGGAATTAGATAGAAGCTTTGCATGCAGGTAGCCAATAGTCTAGTTAAAGGTGAGTGAGTACAAGTTTGTGAGGGTGGAGGCAGTGAAGAAAGCAGCAGAATCCGGCTTAAAAACCACCTGCCTGACTCTCACTGCCATAATTGCAGACTGTGGTTTTCTGAACGACGACAGCAACGACGACAGCAACAAAAATCAACACGAGATCAGTTCATGATGTGCCAGTTTGTTGGGATGGTTAATCAGTGGTTGCGTTATTTGTAGGAGTTCTTACTAAGTACCAGGCAGGGAGTTTTGTGGTGGACGTAAAGTGATGAGCAACTCTAAGTAAGAGCCTTGTTCTCAAAGAGCTCGGAAGCTAAATTTGAAATCAGGATAGCAGCTGGAAATATGGAAGTATGGAGATGTTTCAGCGGACAAGTCCCTCTGGGCTGGGATGCTTGGCTGTGTCACAGAGAAGGAGGAGTTTAAGGTTGTCCTAAAAGATGGGAAAAGAAATAGTGTAGGTGGAGAGCAAAGGGGAAGAAGGAACAGAGAAATCCTTGGCAAAGCCTGATTCTGGCTGCATAGTCTGGTTTCCGTTTAGCAAATTCTCATTCAGCTTAAATATCTCTGGGAAGCCTTTTTTAAAATTAAATTTATCGGGGTGACATTGGTTAATAAAATTATATAAATTTTAAGTGTACGGTTCAATAATACATCATATATATATTCATTGTGTGTTCATCACCCAAAGTTAAGTTTCCTTCTGTCACCTTATATTTGCCTCCTTTACATATCTCCCCTTTCCTCTCTTTCCCTATGTTAACCACTAAATTGTTGTCTGTGTCCAAAAGCCTCTGTTTGTCTATCTTGTTCGTTTGTCACTTTCAGTTTTATATCCTATACGAGTGAAATCATATGGTTCTCAACTTTTTCTGTCTGACTTATTTTGCTTAGCATGATAATCTCAAGATCCATGCATGGGAAGCCTTTTGGATCTCTACCAGACTGTCTTAGATCTCTTCCAAGACCGATCTCTATCTTAGCATCTGCCACTCCGTATTACAACCACCCTTTTTTGTACAGACTTTGAGGAACAGCAGAGAAGACACCTTGTCTTTTATTTTGAATTCTTAGTGCTCAGCACAGAGTAAATACCCAATAATCAGTTCATGGACTAAGGTCTGCATTTCACTGATGTCTAGGAGAAATTCCCCATGAAGGGACCTACTTCTTCGCATCAGTAGTCCATGATCAAGGAAATATATTCAAACCTGGCTGAACTTGAGGGCTGTAAAACCAGCTTTCCCTCTGATGTGGCTTTAAGCTATCATTTGCTGTCTGAGCTATGTTTTTTGTTGCTTTTAAGTCATCAGAAGAAGCTGGAGGTGAGATACTTCGTAGCCAGGTTGTTTTTAGAGAATATTGTCCATCCTGCTGAATGTTGCTGATGGGAGAACACTGAGTCATTTGAGAAGATAGAGTTGGTCAAGTTTAAACTGCACGGGTGTTTTTTTCTTCTTTTTCCCCCCGCTTTTACTCATGTGTTGTTTTACATTCTCAAACCTAACACTTATTTATTGAGCACCAGCTGCATACCAGATATTGTGCTAAGTGCTTCTGTGTGCTTTTTATGGCACAATAACCTGGTGAGTTGGTTCTCTTCTTCTTTTTTTGAAATTTGGAAATCAAAGAATTAAAAACAGGGCATATAGAAGTATGTGATGTACTCCTATACTGAGAGCTAGTAAATTTCAGAGCCAAATTAAATTTATTAGAAAATTAATGGTAAATTAAATGGTAAATTAAATTTATTAGGAAAATTTATTAGGAAAATCTGGAAAAGGAAACAGAGTTTTAATTATGAAAGGAGAAATTAAAGAAGCAGAGGAACATATTATAAATGTGTATGGGGGCTTTTATGCTCCTAGCAATAAACAGTAAATGCCAGGGCATATTCAAAGAGTTGTTATTTAGGGTCTTCGAGCTGATCAAAGAAGCTCTTAAGAAGCTCACAATCCAGGTGCAGAGAAAATGTATTCAGGAGGTACAATTTTAGTCCAAGAGAAGAGTAAAAAGATAGATTTTCTTTGTGAAAATGGCAGTGGGATGAAATATTAGCATGGAAACGTGTATATATATTTTGGCAAGGCCTGGCAAAGATCACAGGGAAATGAAAACAGTTGATCTATTGGAGTTATTGATTAATAATTGATTTTTTTAATGTCTGATATTTTTACGATGGTATTTTTATTCTCAATAAGTTTGGGGGGGGGAAGAAAATAAGAATAATACTAAGGAAAAGGCTAGCTTCATGGTATAACAAGACCCTTGCTAAGAAGGAAATTAACCAGCCTTTCAGAGGATCATAAAATTAAACCCCTTTTCCTGTGGTTTCCCATTTCTCAATTTATGGAAGCAGATAGAGACTCTTGGAACGTAAGAATGAAAAGGATGTTGAAGTATCCCTTCTGTTTACAGATGAGGAAACTAAAACCCACAGAGGTTCCAAGATTTGTCCCAAAGTGAGTCATATCTTGTGGCAGAATCAGAGCGGGGGCCCGACTGCCACCTCTGCTGTGGTGATGAGAGGATCGGTAGCATCAGTTTAGTGCATTTCTGCTGTTTTCTGTGCACTTTGGGTACCTCGCTTATTCTCTGAGTCCTGGTTCCCAAGTCAGGAACTAGGAAGGTAATAATACTTCACAAGCCTCTTAAGGAGCCCATGAAGAAATATAAATATGCTTTGTAAACCGTAAAGCACCTATGAATGGCAGGGACTGTTAATAATTCTTTCCTATATTACCTTTTGAAAATGGTGAAAACTTTCTGGCATCTGTCATCTCTCTGCCTGATTCTTCCTTCCAGAGGTGAAGGGTGTAATCTGGGTTAGATAACAAGACAGAGCCAACAAGGATATTTGAAAGTAAAAAAATTGTTTTTTTTCAGACCAGACCTATTCAAGTTGATAAAGGACATCTCATCACACAAAGCCACTAACCAAAATCACCCTGAAGATTATCTACCTCTTAGAAGCTCAGAAGTTCAGGAAACTATAGCTTTAAGTTGCACTCTAGCTAATATGTGAGTTTCCACTGCATTGCCCCAGCTACTCTTGCAGTTAATAAACATGAGGAATTGCACTGTAATAGCAACCAATGCACCCAGACACACACTTTAATTAAAGGAGTACATCACGCAATAAAGTGCATTTAAATGAAAAATCTTTCTATTGAAAACACACTTTCAATTTTTTCTTTCTGTGGTACTTATCTGATGTTTAAACACTTCTAAGAGAACAGGAAAGGGCTAAGGTAAAGGTGAGATTCTCCAGGAAGATGCTGGGGATTCGGCATCTTTGGTTCACATAGAATATTAGGCAAACCTTGAATAACGAGGACTGGTACAAACAACAGGTAGTGTGAGCGCACAGTCAGTGGGGTGGAGGAATGGAACCGGCGTATCAGTGAGATGCTGTTAGAGGATTTCTTAGTCTCAAGAGGAGTGATGCCAGGCGAAAGGAGAAGGGCAAGCTAGAGAAAGTAAACTCACTGCAGAGTTGACATTGCACTTTGTGGACGTCTGGCCTAGTGATTGTACATAACCCTGACTGCTCTTGTTCTTTGGATAGAAAACTGAGCTAAAGAGCCATTTGCCTCTCCTAGTCTCTGTTACGGCATTCTTTCTCTTATCAACTTTATCGAAAAATAAGTTATGTATAATAAATTGCATTCACTTAAAGTACACAGTTTACTGAGTTCTGATAGTCTTAAGCTTCTGTAAAACTTCCACCAAGATACAGAACAGTTTTGTTCTGCCAAAGATTTCTCATGCCCCTTTACAGTCCATCCCTCCTTCCACTTTTAGTCCCAGGCCAACACTACTCTGATTTTTATCACTACAGGTTAGTTTGCATATTGAACAAATGGAATCATCCAATATTTACTTCATTTGTGTTCCCGGCTTCTTTTACTGAGCACAGGGATTCTCAGGTCCCTCTGTGTTGTTGAGCAGATCAGTAAGTCATTCCTTTCTATTGGTTATGGTACGTGAGGATGGTCACAATTTTTATCTTTACTATATGACTGTTACTGCTGATTCCGGTACCTGGGAAACTCTCTGTATCTGAGCTAAGGTCATTTGTCAACGCAGTTTAGGGCTATGGGGGCTGCTCTATGGGGGCAGCAATGGTGATCGCATTTCCCAGTCCAGATTGCACAATGAGAGGTTGAGGCGGGCTTCCACTCCTTCCTTCTCTCCCTTCCAATTTCTGTTTCTTCCCATCAATATTTATTGTACACTGATTATGTCCAAGATGGTGCTCTAGGTGCCTGGTACATCAAGAAACAAACAAATAATCAAAAACCTGACAGAAATCCCTCCTACCCTGAAGCTTGTCATGTCTGTCAAATTTTTTAAAAATAAAATAAACATCATAACTTTTATTGTTATAGTTGATCTTCTGTATTGGCCAACTATTGTTATACTTGGCCTAACAACATATATCATTAATTGGTCATAAGTGCTACAAGGACAACAGCACAAGAAAAGGGACCAGGGAGAGCCAGGATGGGAGGGCTGCAACTTAGCATGGTGGCGGAAGGACTCATCAAGGCAGTGATATTTGAGAAAACCAAAGTTTCAGAGCAAAGGCTCCAGCCGAGGACCTCTTGAAGATGGGCAGGCTTTTAATAGCGCGGAAGGGATGAAGCCTCATACCATGAATTCTCGAGTTTCCCAAGACTTTTGCCTCCCTAGAGCTCAGTACTCTTAAAACAGTTTATTTGAATGCTCTATGGTATTTGGTTTTGGTGACTGAACTTAGAAAAGAATGAAGAAACTGGAGCATGTAGTAAAAACATACCTGTTCAAAGTGAAGGAAAATCATGTTTGGGAGCAACTCTGAAGGGACTTTTGGACATTGGATGGTGAGAGCTTGTGCCATTTTATTCTGGTGAATCCTCTCAATCTAAAGTTAAGCATGGAATGAATGGTGAAGGTTCTAAAGAAGAAGTGTGAAATTATATGGAGGTGGAGTTGGGTAAACAGATTCGATAGATTTGTCAGTCTACACAGAAACGGGATAAGCAGGCCCATTTCTAAGAAGGCGGCAACCTGATAAACTTCTAGTCATTCCCCCTAATAGACCTAAAAAGACATTTTAGTCTTCATTAATACCCTTTTTCTCTGGTCTTCAAGCATTTTATTGCCAGCAGTTCTCGCCCTCTTCCCCCCGCCCCGCCACACACACACTTACAAGGCTGACTTTCAAGGTCAACCAGTCAAGTGTATAAATTAAATTCACCTGTTGAGATCTTACAGTCCAAAGATCAACAAACTGGACTAGATGCCAAGTAGATGCTATGAAAACGTTGTATGTTGAGTCATTCTCAAGAGTTGTTAACTCCAAAGTATGCAGAGAATGATGGCAGATGATTAAAATCTTGGAGTTTGGAGTTAGACAAGCCTGAGGTCAAGTTCTGCCTTTACTCATAATCATAACCCTACTAAATGATACTCTCTCTGTAAAGAGATTATAAAGCACCTATTTAATAAAGTGAATACTTAGTGAAATAAACTGAATCCAGCAGTGCATGAAAAGGGAACATATTATGATTGAGTTTGGTTTATTTCTAGAATGCAGCATCTTTAATGTTAGAAAAATCTAAAAATAAAATTCATTATATTAAATTTTTTAGGAGAAAAATGACATTAACATCTCATTCGACTCAAAAATTCTTGAATAGACTTCCACACACATCAGTGATTTACAAAACAAAAACAAGAACACGAATAAACAAAAACTCCTCAGCAAACTAGGGGAAGATAAGTTCTTCTTTAACCTGATAAGATTATCAACCAAAAAATATAACAAACATTATTTTTAATAATAAAATATTAGAAGCATTTTTTCAAAAAGTCAGAAGTAAGACAAGGATGCCCAGTACTGTAACTCTGAATCAACATTGCCCTAGGAATCTTAATCATCATAGTAAGGTAAGAAAAAGAAAGAAAAAGTCATTCTCCATAGATAATTTGGTTTAGTACATATAAGTCTCAAAAGAAACTATAGGCAAATTATTAAATTTAATAAAGCTTAGTAAAATCAAATAGATTTCTATTTCCCAGTAATCACGAGTTAGAAAACATGATTAAAAATATAATTTACATGGTTTAACCTGTTCTATCCTACAAGAATAAAGTTGTGCAAGACCTTTATGGAGAAAACTTTAAAACTTTATTAAAAGACATTAAAGATACCAAACTAAATGGAGAAATATACCATGCATGTTTACTTGAAGCCCCGAGAGCCTAAAAACATTAATTCTCTATAAGTCACTCTGTTTCAGTATGATTTAATCAAAATAGAAACAGGTGCTTATAGGAACTTATCAAGCTAATTTTTTAATGCATAAAAGACATCAAAGGCCAAGGAATAAGCCAGACTTGCTTAAAGGGTCGTAAAGTGTGTGTTGTTGGACTGGGGTAGAAAACTTATCACGTATCAAAAGTTACAGGTTTATTTTGTTCCCCTATTCATTTTGTAGACACACATGCGACATGGACAGACTGAAAAGTGATTTAGAATAGAGCCCAGGACAGATCCATGCCAAACATGGCAACTTGATATAACAGAGTTGGCATAGCACAACAGTGGGCATAGGATGGACTATTTAATTATTACACTGGAACAATTGTTTATACTTAGAGAAGAAATACTTTTTGGTCTGAACTTCTTAAGATGAACAGAAATAAAATTTTAGATGGGTTTAAGACTTAAATGTGAAAAAAAAAACTCTTAAGAAGAATATTTTGGAGACTATTTTTGTCTTATGATAGGGAAGAATTTCTTAATTCAGAAGCAAAAAACGATAACCATGAAATGAATAAATTCAAGTTATATTAATAAAAATTCATAATAATGAAGAAATTTCTTCATTAAAACATACCAAAAATGATATGTGAAAATATAAACTACAAAATTAAGAGTATTTGCAATAGATATCTCTGGATAAGGATCTATTTTGCATAAGGAAATATTATAAATTTATAAGCAAAATATGGATTAACAAAATATTTGCCAAAATAAGTGAAAAGGCATAACATTTAAGAGGAAACACTAATAGAAAATAAACATGAAAATGCAAATTAAGATGACAGTGAGATAACCATTTAATACCCAACAGACTGGCAAAATTAAGACACCTCATTATTTCATGTTTAAACAGGTTGAGGTTCAATGAAAATGGAATCCTCATACGTCCTTAGTAGCAGTTTAAATTTTAACAAGCACTTTTGAAAACAAGCTGGCAGTACTTTTGGCTTCGACTAGATACAAACGCATCATTCAATAATCTACTCCTGGGCATAGACCCTGGGGAGATGCTTACCAGGAGGCATATGCGTGAACATTCATACACAATTCTTGTTATAGTAAAAAAGCTGGAAGTCACTCAGATATGCATTGAATGGATAAATTGTGTTACATTGACACAGTAGAATATTATTCAGCCATGAAAGGTTAACAATCTAAAACCACATTGAACAATGTAGATGGATCTTTTATTTTTTATTTTTTATTTTTTTATGGTGACATTGTTTAACAAAATCCAGTAAGTTTCAAGAGTACGATTCAACAGTAATTGCATTGTGTGTTCACCATCCATAGTGTATGGATCTTGGAAAAATAATCCTGGATGGAAAAAAATCCCATCAAAATCGGCTTTATACAGTGTGATGCCATTTTTATAAATTTCAGAAATAAGCAATGTCTAACAATATTGTATTTGGAGTTACATACCTATGGGGTAGAACTATTTTTAAAAGCAAGGGACAATAAAACTCTGGTTCTGCCAAGTGCATACCTTGAGTGTTCAGAGGAAGCCTATGACTAACTTCAATAAAAGAGGTGAGGTTTTTTTCCCCTAACTTTTCGTGGTAGGATGGCAGGTGTTTGTTACATTGTGCTTTGTCACTTAAATGTATGTTACACACTGCATATTACAAATATTACATGTGTATAAGAATAAAATACTAGGATTTTAAAAAGCTGAAACAGCGCTGACGAAACGGTAGAGACGAAAAGGTTCACCGTCAGGTCTGCAGTCTAAGCGCTGGATGACAAGACCAACAAAATAGCTGTCACTTTTATAACCGTAACTTTTTTCACATGGGGATGACTTTTTTTGTGCTCTCTCTTATATAAACTGTTGTCATAAATGATGAAGGCTGCTGACGGCTCTATCATGTTGGCTGGAAGGTGGACCCTGGCTGTCGTCAGTATCACTCTTCTCTGCTAAGCCTATTTCTTGCTGTCCTGGCAGAAGTCGCTTTGCCTTCCCACTCAGTGTGTCCGAGGGGAATGGATGGCTGGCCTGCTCAAAGCTCCCAAAATAAATGTTATTCTGAGTTGGGGAGGGGGGAAGTTTTCCTAAACCAACATATACGATATTATTAATCTTGAAAACTGTCTAGGGGTAAAGAAGTGTTTAAACTGATTTGACTCTTGGAATTAGGAGAACAGTGTTCTTGTTTGGAGGACAAGATTTTTAACAATGACTTTGATGCAGTGCAAGAAACTCCATTATGTCTCATTTAAAGATTAAGTTTCACTTGTTCTCCCATGCTAGCGATATTTTTCCCTGCCACTTTGGGTAATTACCAAGGTTATTTGTTGTTGTAACAAAGAGGAATTTTTTTTTTTTTGAGAGAGCCACCTGCTTCTTCTGCTGGTCTCTGCATGAAATGGTTGTATTGTTAGGGTGTAGGTAGCCAGGGGCAGGGTGGGGAAGGACCCCACCAGGGCAGTCGTGGTGGCAGTGGTAGAAGGACCCTGCCTTACATGGGCAGTCCTGTTTAACTGATTCGCACAACTCCAAGAAACAGTCAAAGAATAAGAAGGCAATTTCCTGCTTCCAACTGGTGTCAGGCAAGTGAAGAGTCTTCTCTTCAGGGATAGAAAAGAGGATTAGTTAACCAGAAAGTCTGGTTGGATCAGCCAGACAGCCAGAAGTTGCTAGGTGGTGTAATAGAGTGGTTAAAGCATGAGCATTTAGATCATGTAGTCTAGTCTATAAAAAAAAAATGGTAAAGCAGTCATGGGCGTTATGGATTTTATTACTATTAGTATTGCTTTTGAGAAAAGAACTACAGAGATAGTAAATGTGAGAAGTTCTAACACGTAGAATGTTGCTCAATAAATGCTGCTGAAATTTAAAAAAACCCAGTCTTCCTTAATTTTATTTGTTTTACAAGGATAAATTCTCCCCTGTTAACAACTCTTGACTCTGTGCCTCCCTAAACTTTGTCCACTCCTTTGTTGAGTCCAGGCATGCAGCTGCTTCCTACATGAAATCATGAGGTCCTCGATTAGCAGGAGCTGCACTGGATCATTTTTTATATTCCAGCTATATAAAAATAATTATTATAGAAAATATATATCATATATTTTTAATCATAAAAAATCATGTATATATAAATATCATTAGCCAAAGCACAGTGAACCAACATCCAAGCCTGTGTATAATGTTGCCTGCATGCCCCTCTTTGCACTTAGTTTCTATACGATGCAGTGATACATGTGATTATATGCTGTGTATAGGAAGGAATATTTTCGTTAAAAGTGACAAAAGTCTCATCTCAAACTGGCATAATCAGAAGGAAATTTGTGGAGTAAGGTAGCTGTGAATTCAAGGAAAGATCTGGTTTCAGGTGAGGTCGAGTTTAAGAGCTCAGATCATGCTAGCAGTGTTCTGTTTTTCTACATCTTTCAACTCTTCTTTTTTTTCTGACATTGTCTTTGTTCTCAGGAAATATTCCCCTCAGAATGGCAAGATGGCTGACGGCAAGTCCAGGTCTCTGTCTAGTCTCTCAGTAACCCTGGTGGAAAGGAGGTTGCTTTACCAGAAAGTCTAGGGAAAGGCTCTGATTGCTTCTGATTATGCCACATGCCTATCCTTAAACGAATCACCAAGGCCGCTACACTTGGCTTAGGCCTGGATCACGTGCTGACCTTGATAACGGGGTGTGAGTGGAGGACAGTCCAACCCAAATCTCCTGAACCAATTGAGGAAAGAGTGGTCCCAGGGAAGTTCAGAAATGAAGATGTAGAAGTGAACACAGAGCAGAAAAGCAACGAGCGTCAAACAAATATGTCACATGTTTTTTATGTAGGAACGTGTATTTGACATTTTTCTCAGTGAAATTTTAAGATTATCACTAGTGAGGCTATGGTTTTCATTTTACTTTTTTTCTCTCCTAAATTTTAAAACTGAATACACGGTAATGATTCAATACACACTCAACACAATCGAATCGACTTGCTCCCCTCAGTAGAGCCTAGAAGAAGCCATAGCTGCTCATCCAGATCCTCCCCTGACTAATTGTAGTTGCATGCTCTAAAGTTAGATTCTCTCCGCCTCCCAAACTTGTGTTCATTGCGGGTACTGAGGAAATATTAAAACTCTTCCACCTTCTCTGCCAAACTTCAATCTGATTTTTTTAAATTGTCTTCTCTAGTTCTATCAATGACCAACTCATTCTTCCTGTCACTTAATCCTGGGACTTTCCCCTCTCCCTTGTCACTCATGTTGAAATTATACCTTGCTGTCCTGCCACTGTCTTCACCTCCTTTCCACGGCCATTGTTACCACCTCGGTTTTTGACTTTATTTTACAGCACTCGTAATTCTTCAGCTATCCCTCTATGTCTCTTCTTTCTAAGCTTCCCATTTACTGATACCAAATTAAAATTCATACGGGACAGTACATGTGATCATTCTTCAGAAGTCCTCTCCTCTATTCTCATTTTACAGATGATGAAACAGAAGAGACATTCAGATAACTGCTTCATGTCATTAAGTCAGCCCGTGGTGTTCTTCGTGACGTAGCACGTCATTCTCACCCAGCAGAACTAGTTCTCCATGGCTCACACTTTAAGTTAACATCTGAGGCTTCCATTCTAGAGCTCACCTACCATTTCCGCTCCTCTTCTTGATATACTTCATGTTCTAGACACGTTTGGGTTGTGTTTCATTCTGTAAACATTTGCTATTCTGCTTCTTTACTTTTCTTCTCTTACCTCTCCAGCCCACATGCTAATGGACTTCCTTGACAGATGCCACTTTTCCATGAAGCTTCCTTTAGCCATCTAACAAAAAGCGATCACATCATCTCTGAGTCTTGACATTATTTTCTTTCTTTCATCTCATACTGAGAGTAGCTATCTATCAAGTGTATACTAAGTGCCATATCTGTTAAGCACTTATTCTATCTTGCTCAATGATGCACACTTCCTTTTTGTACCTAAAAACCATGTCGGAATGAATGTGACTTATCTCTGTTACTCTTTCATTACCCAGGACAATATCTTACACACAGAAGACCATCTATAGGCATTTGTCGAATGGGTGAATAAATGAATGACAAAGGAATGCAGTTATTGACGTGTTAAGATCAACCTGATACAGGGCCCCTTTTGTTTCTAACTAAAGAGGCAGATGAGTTTTCTGTTCCTTATCAGAAGATACTGGTTACTACAATAATGCATTCCCTTCTCTTCTCTTCCTTGAATTTTGCAGAAGCACCAACTATTTACATTTTCTTTTCAAGGCTGTAGAGATCTAGCCCTCTCTAAGAAATCCGGTGTCTTTTTTCCAAGCCCATGGTCTCCTTGCATCAGTAAGCTTCCTCTCTGTTATTGGCATCCATGGGACTATCCATACCTGCCTGTCCCTGGATATCCAGGACGTGGGATTTATTTTCTATGGAAAAATAATCTTTTAAGGCAAAGGCCTCATAAATGTTGGCCATATAAGATAGTTTCTTCCAAACAAATTTGTGAAATCTTCAATGCCTCCTCCTTACTGTCAGGATGCACTACAAGCTTGTAAATACAGAATTCCACCTTTCCACAGTTTGTATCATAGATGCATTGTGCTCTGATTCTCTGTGCAAGCCCTAAGCCATGGGTTTATCTCAGAGGCACATTAGGGATTGGCAGATGATATAAATTAAAAAGGATTTGGACTATAGTAAGTTGGTATGGACATGCCCTGCCTAAAGATATTCAAACTCAAAAACAAATAAATAAAATAAAATAAAAATAAGTAAACCAAAACAACTCCCCTTTAAAAAAAAAACACACAGAGACAGGTATCAAAAGCTAGATTTGAATCAAAGCTGAGGCCCCTAAATAAGTAAATAAACTCACACTAAATAAGTAAATAAGTAAGTAAGTAAGTAAGTAAGTAAGTAAATAAATAAATAAATGGTACCTGACCTACCTGACCTTTACCAAGGTCCTCATCTGTCTTATGCTGTTCTGTCATCATATCGTTGTTTAGAGATGACTTTCTGCCCTTCCCGAAGGGATAGCTACCAGCTCACTTGTCATCCAGTCAGAAAGAATCTCTCTTCCTTGTCTGAGCTTTCATGACTCTAATCATCTGTTGCTCTCCTGTCCCAGCACATAATGTCGAACACTGTAGTAATTATTGCAATCATCAACCCCCCTAAGAGATCATATGCTGCTCATGTGCAGAGTATGTATCTTGAACATGCACGTGCCCAGAGTTCATTGAACAAAGCTTGTCATTGCTAGATTCTCAGATAGCATCCTTTGGCTGCTGCTTTATCTATCAGCGTGTATGTACACTAAAATGGAATTAACCAATCAATTGAATAAATATATCATCTGTACTGTTTTACAGAGTTCAAACACTGTTTTTCCCTCCTGAACCCTGACACATTCTCGTTTTAATAATGAATAATTCTAATAACTAGTAATTATAATAATGTTCCTCGAGATGGGATAATTTTGGTTGACATATCTATAAACATGCACTGATAATATAGAATGCATCTTTGTGGTTTGGCCCTTACAATATTAGGAAGAACTGAGCTTTTGTTTGACTGGTTTTTCATGGTGTACCTGCTCTGCTTCAGAGATTACAGTTAAGAAAGAAGAAAGTCAGGAGAGACATTTTACAATTTTATAAGCTACTAGTCCCAGCCTTGTGTTTACAAGTTACTAGTCCCATCAGACAAATAAACACACACAAACAAATAAACAAAAAGCCATTTTTCCGCAAAAAGACCTGGAAGAAACTTAAAATACATATTGTTAAATGAAAGAAGCCAATCTGAGAAAGCTATATATGATTTATGATTCCAACTGTAAAACATTCTGGAAAAGGCAAAACTATGGAGACATTTAAAAGATTAGCGGTTACCACAGGCTGGGGCTGGGGCAGGGGAAGAGAGATAGGTGAAGCACAGAAGAAATTTTTAGGAAGGTGAAAATATTCTGTATCATACTACAGTGGTGGATACAGGCCGTTATACATTTGTCAAAACCCATAGAATGTACAGGGAAAGCAAACCCTAATGTAAACTATGGACTTTAGTGAATAATAATATATGAATGTTGGATCATCGATTATAACACATGTACCACACTAATGCAGGATGTTAATAATGGTGGAGAAGCGAGAGGATATAATGGGACTCTCCATTTGTATTTTTCACTCATTTTTCTGTAAACCTTAACTACTCCAAAAAAAATTAAAGTCCATTTATTAAAAAAACAGTTATTTTAAATAATTAAGACGATAAAATATATGCCAATTGTCAAGAGATGGCCTCTTAGAAATTTTTCACAGAAATCCATTTTAGACAACCTGGGCGGTTGGAAAAGGAGCATTGCAAATATCATAATGATTAAGTAGATTGAAAGTAGACTGGGTAAGCCAGAAATGACATCCGAGAACCTCTTCCAAACACTGAGCTTTTAAAATAATTTCTCAGGTGCCATGATGATCACTGAGTCTGTGATAAAACAAAACAAAACGAAACAACAAAACAAAACAAAAACTTTCGAAGCAACAAGATTTAAAAAAGAAAAGATTGGAATGTCTGTTGGGAGGTAGTCCAAGAGTGACCTGGTTTTTCAAACGCTCCTTGTTTTACCAACCAATGACACACGTTAAGGGACCCTCTCTCCCTGCCCCCAGGCTCACTCCTGATAACAGAACTGCAGTAAACTAGTCCCACAGACTCTCTTGTTTGGTGAAACACTATTTTGGAGTTCTCACCAGTCTCAACTCAACAGAATAAAAGTGAAACCATATCTGGTAGCTAAATGGGTCTATTTGTTTTTATTTGTCATTGGTTTTGTAATTATTATTATTATTATTAATTATTATTACTGTAAGTAAACCAGGGCTGGAGATAGAAGCACACATGCAGATTTATTTTTTAAGCTCTCAATTTCTCTCTGGTGGCTGCTATGTCTGAAATTGTTTGGCCCATGACAGTGGCTGCTTCTAAGCTCCCAAGAAGGAAGAGAGCAGAGAGTTCCCAGTGTTGGTTGGAGAGAGGGAAGCTATGGTAGTGGGGAAATAGCTCCCAGCTTCCCTTCTTTAGCACTGATGGATTGAGTCCTTGTTTTTGGCATCGCAGCTTTTTATTTTTTGTGCCTGGGGCTGTAGGCAGAAAGCGTTTGAGTCTGAGGCTATGGACCGTGCCATCTTGGCAATTCTGTATTTTCAGCATTTTGTCAATGTAAGGAGTAAGAGAAGTTGTAATTGAGGCTGCCTTTCTATAAATCATTCCACAGAGAATGAGCACATTCAAATGATGGGTCCAATAGGAACTTTTGTCCCTTGCCTGGGGACAGTGGTGGGGGGTGTTAGAAAGTCAATCTGAGGCATCTCTGTAAATGCTGAGCAATGCAGTGAAGAATAAACAGAAACTAAATTCGTAATTTTTGGAAAATTACGAACTCTGGACAGGGATGGTATCGGAGGAAACAAATAACAAGAAATTATCAAACTGTAGAATTCAGTTGGAATTGGAAGGGCAAGCTCGCCTGCAGAGTGGTTCCAGCATGTTTACTCAGACAGGAGAGGAGCTTGGAAGGCACTGTTTCAAGGAGAAGTCAGCCTCCCCTTTCCCAGCCTAATTACTTTTATCTTTGTAATGGGACTGTGTTCATGAGAGCACTGTTGGAATTTAGTGTTCTTTGTGGGAGAGTGTTGAAGTCAAAATAGAAAACAAAATGGCAGAAGGGGACATCTAAATGTGATTCACACTGCATATGTGATATGCAGTAACACAAAACTAAATCTGGGTGGGAATACATTGAATAGCCCCTGAGTGATTTTGTGGGTAGCTTTCTGGTTTTCCACAAAGAGTCGTGCATACGTTTCTGTTCTTGTATCCACTGATGTAGGTGAGAATGCATTAGACTATTGTCTCTCACTGTGTTTTGTGTATGAAATGCCAGCGTTGGAGGTGTGTGGGCTCAATTTATGGTCAGACAGAGATATAAGCCCATCTCAGGGTTATTGGCTTCAAAGGGCACTCTGGCATTGATCTCGTAGGAACCTCCCAGCCCTGAAATGCAAAGTTTGCAGGAAATGGGAAGGGAATTGGGGCTGGGAACAAGGAGATGAGAAGATCAGATCTTTGCTTGACCTGTGCCTTTCCTGTTATGTGCTCGAAGGAATATGAGTTTCGCATTGTTTGCCCAGGGAAGTTTCACTACCCCCAATACCTACTCATTTCCCCCTCACCCAGAATAGGCGTTGGACTGGAGTTTCCACTCCAGGCCTTAATTTGGAAAAGAGGCAGCTGAAGAGTGTGTGTAAATAAATGTGTGTGTGTGCACAAGCTATCTGCTTAAGAATTAAAGAGGTGTTTTCTGAACACGGAGCTTTCAGACAGAATGTGTTGCAGAACAGGGCCTGTGTGCCTGATAACACTCTTAGCCATTGTAGGGTCAGGGACCTCCAGTTTGGGAGTGCAATGATTTTACGGTTTTTATATTTTCTTTCTTTATTTCCCTTTTGGATTTCTGTAGTAAATTCTTTTTGAAAATGCTGGCCTCTAACAGCTGTGCTGAGGGGACTAGCGGAAAGGGTTGTGTCTTATTTTTCAGTTTCGTCTTTGTCAGTGATGGAACCAGAGAGGAAGGTAGAAACAAACTCAGAGGAAAAAGTATCCTGCCCTCAACAGGGATTTCTCCAAGAGATATTTTTCTCCCCTTGTTCAAACCTTGAGAATTTGTGTTTTGTTTGTTTTTGGAGGCAATTCCCTTGGCTGAGGGCTTTTAGCTTTGTTGGCATCTCTCCCCAAGAGTTTCTCTTGAAAAGCAACAAGCACATCGTCAGACAAGTTCGGCAAGGGGAATGAATGAATATGGGGATGCCGGTCCTGATACCTGTGGCTGTCCTCTGAGCGAGGAGAGATTTATGTGGCACTTAATATTATGGTGGCTATTGGCCTGCCTGAGTAGGTTCCTCATGAGCCTTTTCCCAAGGAGATTCTAGTAGCAATTGAATCATCAGCTGAGCTACCTGAGCTGAAAACTCTTGACTGTGTGTGTCTGAGACCAGCAAAATCATTCTTTCTTAGAATTTTCTTTGTAGAAACTACAAATTAGGAGTTTTGAGTCTCATTCCAATGTCTTTGGTGCAGCCTTGGACATTGCTTGCCAGTCTCTGGCTTCGGAACCTATATTATGATTAAAAAAAAACATAATCCCCTGTTTTCTTGTCATTTTTCCCATTAGATTTCAAGCTCCTCCAGGGGATTTTATTTCTGCCTTATCTCTAGGCTTAGCAGAGCATATACAATAGGTAAATTATAAATATTTGATAAATTCCTATTACTCTATTATAATTACTCAGTTATAATCTCTCTTGTCTCTCTGTCTCTCTGTGTCTCTCTCACTCTCTCACTCACTTTCTCTTTCTTTCACACACACACACACACACACAGAGCAAGTTAATGCATGCAACTCACGAAACTTCCACAAACTCATTGCTTTTCTAAATTTGAATGGCAGCAGATGACTCCCCTTTTTACAGGCTCGAAATCTCGGCGTGATCTCTTTTTCTTACACCCAATTCCAATACAGCAGCAAATCTGTCACTTGACCTTCAAAATATGTCCTGCATATGATCGGTTCCCTCATCCTCCCCGCCCCCCACTGCTCAGTTGACAGGGCCCCAAACTTCGGAGCTCTTCGGAGCTCCCAAACTTCGGAGTCCTCTTCCACTCCCAGGCATCACAGCTGTTCCCTTACCAAATCTTACTGACGTTACCTCCAGCACAATTTGCAGGTCCATCCACCACCCCATCTCTACCACTCACAGCTAGATCAAGCCGCCACCCCTCTTCCCTGGACCATCTGTCATCTTCTCCAGTCTCTCTGCTTTCCCTTGGTCACCCCACTTTCTGCTCTCCATAGAACAGATTTAAAACTTAAATCAGATCATGGCAGACTTCTCTACCGAGGCCTCTGCACATTTCCATCATGCGTAGAAGGAAGCCCGAGGTCCTCTCTGGGGGCAGACATGTACTTTATATGATGTCATCCCTGATTTTCTCTATAACTTTATCTCCCAGTGATTCTCCCTCTTGCGCACTGCTTCAGCTACACTGGCCTGGAGTGTTGCTCTAAAACACCACTCAGGCTTTCACTTCAGCTCTTTGTCCTTGCTCCTCTTCCATCCTAGGTCGCTTTTCTCCAGGTGATGATCACATCACCTGATCTTTCATTTCATTCAAGTTTCCGCTCAAATGTTAGCTATTCGGAGAGGACTTCCCTGACTGCCTTCTCAAAACTGGTACCACTTGTCATGCTCTATCCCCTTGCCCTGCTTTAATTTTCTTCCTAGCAGTTATCTCTGCAGGACGTTATATAGTCAACATCATTATTTTCAGATTCCATGTTTGTGAATTTGCCAACTTGCTAAGATTTATGTATCGATACTCCAAATGTTTTCGTGGTCATCCGCGGACATGAGCAGAGTGGCAAAGAATTTGAGTTGGCCGATGTGCACGTTCTCAGCTGAGGTTTGACAAAGTGATGCTCTGCCTTCTTGTTATAGTTCTCATATTATAAGCAATTACCCTTTTTGTGGTTTATTTTATGCCATTTTTTAAAATAATTTTTTGCTTTCCTTTGGTGGTTTCACTATTAAGAATGGCCTCCAAGTATAGTGCTGAGGGGCCATCTCATGTTCCTGAGCACAAGAAGGCTGCGATGTGCCTTAGGGCGTAAAAGCGGGTGTTAGCTAAGCCGCCGTGAGGCATGAGTTACGGTGCTATTAGCCATGAGGTTCATGTTAATGATTTAACAATAATTAATTTAGTTAATGATTTAACTAAATAAGATGTCTTTAGACAGAAATGCACCTAAAACAAAGTCGTATATTGATCATTTGATGAAAATGTAGTGTGTGACCCGAGAATGACAGGGACCTAACCTTGTATGTCCCCTAGAAGCAGTGGTTTAGTATTTGCTAAATCAGTGTTTGCTGATTAACCTTAAAGAACATTGCTCCTGTGAATAATGAGAATCAAGTGTAAATAAACACACACACACACGCACACAATTGTTTTCTTATTTATGTATATATAAATATCCATTTGCTTATCGTCCATTTCCCCGCACTGTTACATAAACTCCATGAGTCAGGGATCGGCAGACTGTTCACCAGCATCTTGTTCCCTGCTGTATCCTTATCACCTATAACCGTGCCTGGTTCATGGAAAGTGCTCACTAAATTACTAAGTGGTAAGATGGATGGACAATATTAGTGAAATATGGTCAAGAATATCTCAAAAAAAAAATCTGACAAAATAATCATCTTTGTCTGCTATTCTATTAGGCATCATGCTATTCCTCACCTTACCATAGCTTTGTAAGGTGGGGATTCCTAGAAGCCCACCCTCGCCCCCACCTGCTGAGTGGCTCACACCACAGCCTGGCTCAGAAGCTCTAAGTTTCCATGCTGTGAATCTTGGCTGTGTGGTTATTGAGCACACAGGCCATGGACTCAGAGCCTGCTTTGCATCTGACCTCCATGCTTACTCTGTATTTTCATTAAGTGACTTAGTGTTCTCCAAATCTTTGTTTTCTGTTCCATAAAACAAAGATAACCAGAATTTTTCTACAGGGTCGTTGTAGGGACTAATAGGGATGATACAAACTGCTTAACCTAGTGCCTGCTATGTAATAAGTTCTTGTTAGACGTGATCTTATTATTATTATGTACTTTGGGCTCCTACTGTTGGAAAAATAGGTCAAAGGGATGTGAGACCAAGCCAGAAGACACTCAGGATGCAATTCCTGTTCAGACCTTTTAAAATCAATACTTAAGAGCAGGGGTAGGTAAACTTTCTGTAAAGGACTGAACAGTAAATATGTTACGCTGTGCCAGCCATATGATCTCTGTTGCAACAACTCAACTCTGAATGAATATGGCTGTGTTCCAATCCGATGACCTTTACAAAAACAGGTGGATCACAGTTTGCCAACCTTTGCTTTAGATCAATAGTACTCAACCCTGTCTGCATATTAGAATCGTGGAGGGAGCTTTTAAAATACCTATGCCTAGGTAGTCTATCCCTAGAGATTCTGATTTAATTTTTCCGAGATGGGGCCTAGGTATCAGTATGGTTTAAAACCCCCAGGCAATTCTAATGCAAAGATTATGGCCACTGATTTGGATCGTTAAAGCCATGAACAGAAGAACCTCAAAGCAGTTGAGGTTCTTTCCACCCCCACCCCAGCTCCTCCCTCACCCCATTTTAGAACCCAGGGATCAGCACTGTTTGAACGCTTCAGGCGAGGGTTGGCCAGACTACAGTAAGTTGACTTTGCTTAATGCACAGACCGTAACACTTTTGTATCTATAGGGAAGTTTAATTATCTGTGTAATAAATGCATTGTACTTTCAGGGAACACAGTCCAGCTGTTACTGTGCATTTTAGCTGAAGCTATGCTTTTTGCTCTTTAATCGTGCTCCAGCATTGGCAGTTGGATGGAGTGATTTCGAGTGGAAATAGTCTGCCCATTTCTTTTGTCAAGGCCGTGGCTTCTGTGATAGAGCTAGGATCAGGTTCCCAGGAGTCAAAAGGTATCAGACTTAAGGTCAAGTTACTCTTCTCTAATGGGCCCTAGAGCAAGCTTGTGGTACTCCCATCTCTAAGGAACTCCAAATACTCAGCTAGACATTGTCTCTGTGATGGAGATGGAGGTTGACCGAAGGCAGGGGAATGGGCTTACTTATAAATGTCTAAGCTTCCCTAGTTGTCTGGAACAGTTTTTCTCAATAAGTGATCCCTTTTACATTTACATTTACATTAGAATCATCGGCTAGCTTGTTAAATGAAGATTTCTGGGCTCTATTCTTGACCTCCTGAATCAGAATTTTTGGAGGCATGTGTGGAATGTACATTTTTAAGAAGGTCTCTGAATAACTTTGAAATTTGAGAACCACTATTCTGGAGACAGCCTTTCATCGCCATGCTTGTAGAAGAAGACTAATACTGAAGAACTTAAAGTCTTCCTCAACACAGTCCAGTTAGGTCATTGATAGAGCAAAGAGGTGATAGAGCTATGACTTGACAGAGCTAAGACTTGATTGCAGGTCTGTGTATCAGCAAGTTAATGCTGTGTAATGTAACCAACCTGCCCTAAACTTAGAGGCTTAACACAATAAGTATTTATTATTGATCACAACTCTGCGGGTTTGGTGGGTGATATTTCTGGTCTCAGCTAGATTCATTTATGTGTCTATTGTTAGCTACGGTTGAGTGGGCAGCTGTGCTGATCTTGGCTGGGCTCTCCATGTGTTTAGAGCTCACTTGGCTATATCCTCACCTGAGATAGCTTCCACTGGGATACCTGAGTTCTCTTCTATGTGGTCTTTTATCCTCCAGCAAGCTAATACAGTTTTGTTCACCTAGAAGGTGACAGCATTCCAAGCTTTTGATTGGAAGTGTCTAAGGCTTTTTAGGGACTGTGCTCAATACTGGAACACTGTCATTTCCACTGCGTTATGATGGCAAAACAAGGAACAAGGGCAACCTTTATTCAGGGGGTGAGAAAATAAATTCTGGCTCTTGAAGGGAGGAACTGAAAATCCCTTTACAAAGATCGTAGATTCAGGGAAGCTTTAGAATCTACCAAAGACTACCACATAGAGTCCTGGTTCTTTCCCACAACATTTGAGAGCCTTTTTAAAAAAAAGTTTATCTGCCAGCTTTTACAAATGTTTAGGGAGCATCAATAGTGAACATCCTCTTGGGTTCTATTCCTAGGATTATTGCTCCTGGCTGAAGAATTAAAAATCATAAGGGACTTAAGAACTCATTGGTTTAAACCCTATCTAACACTTTTATTTCTTGATAGTATCACCTTAATCAAAGTGCTCATTCATTTTATACACAAACATATCCCCTAACTCTGGATAATTTACTGCCATGCAAGGTAGTTTCTTCCAGCCTCAGGGAGTTCTTTCCATTAGAATATTATTTCTTATATTATACCAACGTTTACTTCTGCCTAGATTTCACTTGTCGGTCCTACTTTACCCTCTGATGCAGCCCAGAAGATGAGTCTCATTGTCTTCCCACAGAACAATGCTTTCTCATATTTGAAAGTAATTATCAACCTCTTTGAACATTGGTCAGTTTTCTGTGCCAACAACACCAAGTTTCTACAGTTTTCTTCCTAGGACATAGTTTGAGCTCCCTCATAATTCAGGGTGTTTCCTTGAAAACATTCATTTCTCAGTGGCAGCTGGGTATTTTAGAATGAACACTGATATTTGGAATCAGATGTCCTGGAATTTGCTTTGAGATCTCGAACAAGTTTGTGAAACACATGGGGCCACTGTGATTTCTTTTTCCAGAAAGCGTGGACGGAAATAACTGTGTTTATTTTGTGTCAATTAAACTAGATAACATACAAAAATATCTGTCCGGGGAAATCTCTCCATCAATGTTAATTTCTTCTTATTCCTCTGAAAGAATAGCCTTTGAAATACACACTATTTTTTTCTTTAATATCTGAGTTTGAATGAACTCAGATTTTCTGACCATATGTTAACACTGGAATGACGAACACACTTAAATGTCCACATGGAGATATGTTTCAAGTGGTGTTCCCATACGGAGGGATAGTAAAGACTTCATTTCTCCCAAGTAGAAAGCAGGTGTTATTGTTTTGATACTTCAAAAGAATAACTTAAATAAATGACCTAAAACTAAGAGATTTAAGTTCTTCTCACCTGTTTTAGATTTGGGTGTTTGGGAAACAAAAACAAATCTGAATTTGGAAAAGAGTTAAGGACAATTTGGACACAGTGAAAAGACCAGGGTAGGAGACGATTTAGTGGATGGTAATAATGAGATGTGGTGTGAAACTAAACCATTAGGGAGAGCGAACACACAAGTAAAGCGGGGAGGAGAGTGTGGGTCAGAACAAATAAAGTCAGCACATGGAGGAATGTCAACATTTATGTTCAAAAGATACTGCTTAATGTGAGATGTTTCTGAATCATAATGTATAAAAATGAATAGAATCTGATTGCAATGGAAAATGGTTAAGAGGATAGGACCGTGGAGACAAAAGAATGGATTTTGGTAAACACTGTATAAATTGTAAGATTGTTTTATGTGACTGTTAGCTCAGAAAATACTCTTCCATATAAAATAGGATAAAATGAGTTTTGAAACTGATTTGTAAATAAAAATGCTAGATAAATTCAAGGTATGGTGTCATTCACGTGTGGCATACCCAAATGAGATATTATTCTCATGAAGTTATATTAACTCATCTTTCTTTTAAAATCAAGCAGTTAACAAAAAAGAACTGTTCCATACAGTAAAAAGAGCATTGAGGTGGGAGTCGGGACCCTGGGTTTGAATTCAGCTCCGCAACTAACTAGCTGTGTGACACTAGGCAAGTCACTTAGGTTTTCTGAGTATAAAAGGAATTCTCCATGGGTAAAAAGAATTGTCCAGATTATCTCTAAGGCCATTGTCACCTACAGAAGTTTATTGTCCTCTGATTCTGTGTTGTTGGAAAGCCCAGTGGCAGTGTCTATGGGGGGATCAAGATTTAAGATGGATGCCTTTTACCCAGGATCTTCTATTCTATTTGAAGAGATCACCTGAAATTTTGATGCTTAACTGAACAAATGAATAGATCGATGTTTGGATGAATTAAATAAAAACAATTTGAGAACTTATTAGAGAAATTTGTTAGGAAAATCTGGTTGGATGCTGGGTGTTAAATATGAGAAGTGAGATCTACTTATAGGACACACTTTCATTCTTACTAACTTCTTATGGTAATGAGTATTATGAATTTGCTTTTAAAAGTAGTTCTTCAGTTTTCCTGTTGTAATCTTTCTCTTTTGGCTGTGTCCAAGAATGGCTTCAGAAGGGAGACAGTTTGAATAAATATTGAAAGAAAGGTAGAATCTCTACAAATTTAGGAAGAGAAGGGAGCCTTACACGTGGAAGTAGTAGAGCTTTAAAGACTTAAAGAGGACTATTCACTATTCATTGAGCAAATATTTATTGAGCATCTATTCTCCTATACCTGGCATCGTGTTAACCACTTGGGAATATTAAACTAGTGATTCTCACTACTTAGAATGGAAGACAGACATAGATTATATAATCGCACTAATACATAATTTCATACTTTGATGAATGGAATAAGAGAATGGAGAGCCATGAGAGCAAATAACAGGTAGTTATCTGGGGTATGAGGTGACCCAAGAGGACTTTCTTTAGGAAGTGTTATTTCTGCTGATACCTGATGTATGAGTAGGAGTGTAATACATGAATGGGAAAAGAGAAGTGTGGAGAGGGAAGAGGGTATTTTAGGTAGAGGGGACAGAATGCGCAAAAACCCCGAGACTGAGAGTTCATGGCATATTTGAGAAGCCAAAAAAAGGCCAGTGTGGCTTTGGAACTTGGAAAATAAGGGAGACAGAGAGAAAACTAAATGAAAAGTCCAGTGGGAAATGAGCATGGTGTCACTCTGTTGATGGAGTGCAGACATCAGTATCATTTTGAGCCAGTTTCTATATGCCCAAGTAGAGGAAAGCACTCTATGCTGTAGTGTGGGCATTAGAGAATGTGGGAACAAGCACCATCAGTGCATGGGTTCTCAAATGGGCCTTCGGAGGCACCAGCACCTCTAGCAGAGTAGGACTTGGGAGATAGAAGGCTTTGCTAATCCAAACATACATGTAGCCAAAACTACATTTCCCTTCCCCTTGTTCCTGATAATTAAGGAGACTTAAATAAAAACCCTGCTCATAGTGTGTTTCCTCATATCAAATCCAGGATTCCAATTGTCATAGGCACCAAATCCCCTTGTAGTCACCCTACACAAAACATAGTTGAGTCAGTTAAATGAGTTACTTCCATCAATAACAACCAGTCCCTAATTATATATCAGGCATTCTTGGTGTCACTTCTCCCTCTTCTTCAAACTGGAGCTCAGAAATGCACCCCTGGGTGGGGAGAAGTGGTGAAGGAGTTTAACAGATATGGAGTCTCTTTCTGGAGGGTCCACTTCACTTGAAGATTTGTGAAGCAACTTATCTTTTATTCTAAGCACAGTTATTCATAGAGCAGGCTACAAAATATCCATGGAATTTTACAGAGAGAATTAGAGACTTGAAAATATTTACCCTTATGTCAGACTGCTTAAAATCAAACCCCACTTTCCTAGTGAGATGTTTTATTCCCTCTGGTCGTTGGATTTATTTTGATGAAAAACTGAGAAGCATTGAGTCTTAAACCATGTTTGATATCGTTTATAGGATATTCTGTGCCTTTCTCACCAATTTCTTATAGTTGTGAATTTTATGAATTTACTTTGTAAATGAAATTTATTGGGGTGACATTGATTAATAAAAATTATACACGTTTCAAGTGTAATATTTTATCATACATCATCTGTATATTGCGTGGTGCATTCATCACCCAAAGTCAAATCTCCTTCTCTCACCATATATCTGACTCCCTTTCCCCTTAACTACACCCCCTGCCACTTTCCCTCTGAAAGCAACAAACAAAGCAAGCAAATAAAACTCAGAGACACAGACAATAGTTCAGTGCATTTTCTTTTAATAGTTCTTGTTTTGAAAGTTCTTGTGTCTCCCTGCACTTCTCTGCTTCCACAGCCTTTGCCCTCATAACCCGTCTTTAAGTCTTTATCTTATCCTCACATCCATTCTCTCACGGAGTTGTTGCCTCCCTTTCCTCTTGAATCCTTTAGATGACCTTATTTGGATCCTTCTCTGTCCCTGCACTTTCTTTTCTCAGATGTGGCAGTTGGACCAATGTACACTGATCCAGGGCCAAGAGAATTGTACTTTTGTTGGAAGATGAGATAATGTTTCTGTTTTATTTCCAACATCTTCCCTAATGACTAGAATTTTTCACCTTTGTTAGCTGCAGTGTGTTGGGAGAACTTTATCCTTCAGGCCAGTTTCTACTCATCCATTATGACTCAGTTCGTGGCCCAGTGCCCAACCCAGCAGAACTGACCACTCCTTCCTTTGAGTTCTCCCATCACTCCTCTACCTCTTCTGGCACAGGCCTTGTGTTCTGCAGCACTTGCCTGCTGACATGTCTGTCTTTCCATCTAGGTTTTGAGTTTTTGGAGATCAGGGAATCTTGTGTTATTTATCTTTGTATCATCACACCTGGCACTAAGCCTAGTACATGCTAGATGCTCATTTAATGCTAAATACGTCGAGTGAAATAATTTGAGTTAATTAACTACGGGATGTATTTACAATAATTTTGACATATTTTTATTTACTTGGTGATTCCAATGTCAAAGAATAAAGAAGCGTGGTACAAGGGGGTGTGTCTTGTGATCCAGACTCTTAGAAATGAAATGGGAGAGATTTCAAGGTAGGGTTGCCAGATAAAACTCAGGATACCCAGATGATGTGAATTTCAGGTAAATTTTAAAAAATAATAACATTTAAAAAAATAAAAGCATATCCCTAGTGTTATGTGAGACATACTTACACATGACAAATATTTTTCATCTGGAATTCTAATTACCTGGGAAGTCTGTATTTTTATTTGCTGTTTCTGGCAATCCTACTTCTAAGTCAAAGATTTCCACCCTCCTCTTCACACAATTGTATGTATGCTCTAAGAGTCAGGCCACAAATTGGTGGCCTTCAGGCAGCATCTGACCATCTGGATCAAGATATGGCTTATTTACCCTGCATAATGTTTTAAATTTTTGCAAAAAGAAAAGAAAAATGTGGAGATTTCCCAGTAAAAATTCTAAAATTTCAAATTTCTTTGGAAACATAAAGCCTGACCACAGTGGACCAGCTCTCTTGTTCAGCTAAGGAAGAGCTAAGCCCATTTTTAGATGGAGCGTGAGGCCTCTGGATTCCCTGCTTCTCTCGAGCACTGTGATGAAATGTCATCTGCCAAGCATTATTACACTTGCACAGTGTTTTCCTTCGAGCTGAAAGGAAATTGAAACATTTTTGAACTCGTCTCTCTCTCAAAAGCAGGAAAACAAGAGATAGCTGTAGAGTGCTAAATGTTTCAATAAAAATGGGGAAAATCCAGGATAAGCAAAGAAACATCCTTTGTGTGTTAGAACCAGCACAATGAATCCATGTCTAAAGAATACAACTAATTTTACTCTTTTTCTTACACCTCCCTCACAGATTCACACTATGGACTTGAGGGCATTTGAGTTCTTAATCGCCACCAGAATGTGAGACTCCTGAGGGCAGAGGCTTTTTATCTGTTTTGTTCATTGGTGTTTCCAAAACCATGTAACAGCTCTTGGTTCTTAATAGACGTTTGATCGGTATTTGTTCAAATGAATGATGTAAGCCATGTGAGACAGGTAAAAACCAATATGGCTAGAAATCTAGAAGGGAAATAAAAATGTTGCCTTCTACAATAGGATAGCACAACTAGGTCTTTTAAAATAAACATCTTTATGGTACAGATGCCTCATATCTTCCAAGGGCAAAGAAAAATGGATGCTGAGGACAGAAGCTTTTATGTACCCAGAACTTAGAGGGACATTGGGAAGGATTGTCCCCACTGGTTATCGAGAGAGGAGATCTTTGGAGAATATCTGAGGAAGGAACCAGAGGCACATGTTGGAAAGGACTCTTCGTAGCTGTGACCCTGCTTTCTTTCCTGCTCACCACAGATCTTTCCAGAGCCCAAGTGATTCTCCCTGCAGCCCCATGGAACTCAGCCACGCTCTCCCCTCTCTCTGCAGCTACCGAAGAAATAGGTGCAGAGACCTGATTTTGAACAAAAACCAGCCTCATTTTATTTGAAAGACAAAAATCATTATCACCAGAATTCAGTAGAATGCTACCTAAACTCCATAGGTTTTGAGGAAAACAAACAGATACACCTTAGGTTTGAATTTGCCTACAGGGGACAGCTTTTATATGAATTAATTCCAAACCATTTTCCCTCTACATGGGAGATCTGATGGCTCTAGGGAATCTGGCCTGAACACCAAAAGTTGCTATAAAATAGTATATTTTGTTGCCTTTTCTGATTATATCTCATTGCTGCCATATGGTTAGTAAGAATTTACATTTATTCTTAAAAAAATGTCCCTAGGGTTGTAGAGAAAATTCACAGGACAAAGAAATACTGGCAAATGAGAGTTTGGCTTTTAACCACAGATTCAACAATCTGGCCCTAAACCAGATTTCTTAAAACTAAATGCCTAGGAGTGGAGACAAGAAAACAACAGAGAAATATAGCAAGATCTGTCATTATTATTTCTGGTGCTAGGTGTAAGATGCTTGTATTAATTTCCTAGGACTGTTGTAACAACATACCACAAACTGGGTGACTTAGACCAGAAGAAATTTGTTGTCCCACAATTCCAGAGGCTAGAAGTCCAAAATCAATGTGTTGGCAAGATCATGCTCCCTCTGAAACCTGTAGGGGAGTGCTTCACTTCTTTGTAGCTTTTGATGATTTTCTAGTATCCCTTGGCTTGTGGATACATCACTCCAATCCTCTGTTTTCACATGGCCTTCCCACTGTGCCTGTCTGTGTCTCCAAATTTCTCCTTATGCGGATATCAGTCATATTGGATTAGGGCCCACCCTGACCTCATTTTAACTTTATCTCTACAAATGCCTTGTTTCCAAATAAAGTCATTCTGAAACACTGGGGATTAGGAATTCAACATATTTTTTTGGGGCGGGAGAGGGGGACCCAATTCAACCCCTAACCTTTCAGTGCAATCACATTCTTCTTTGAACTTAAGCTCTTCAGATACAACTTGTTGTTCCGCCCGTGGAATACTGTTACATTGATTAAATTGCCTCTTTAGTTCTTTAGCTATCAGATGCTTTTCCCTGGCAGGCTGATGTAATTAGGGAACTAATAACTAAATCGATAAGGAAAAGCGTGTGTTCTTTCATATTTTCCAGCTGTTCCGATGATTCATTTAGGGCTCTGTGTGTGTTGCTACCGAATACATGCTCGTTAAGAGATATGAGACCATGACAGATAGCGGAGAGGGAAAGGATTGGATCTGGATTGCTGACTGGTAAAACTCCAGGAGTGACATCCATGCAAGGAGGGAGTGTCATGAGGCGGAATGTGGAGGAGGACATGGTCTTGTACGTGTAACTCTGCATAAGCAAGAAATGTCTGTAAAGATGTGTACCGTTTGGAAAATACACTTTATTTTACTGTTTCATGAAACACATTGGGCTGAAGACTTGCGGAACGGAACTGTATAAACACCACTGCCTGTCCAAGGAAGGAGTCACCGCTATCCACAATAACTCTGTGGGATACCATTTTGTGGAAAATCCCAGACTGCCTTCTCTAATTCCAGTTTCCTTGTGAGAAATACAAAATTTTAAACCTTGGCCTTTTAAAAGGTTAGTCTGAGAGATAAATATATGCATTATAATTAGAAAATTATTATAAAAGTGTAAGTTTAAAAAATACAGACTTGTATTATTAGCAAAATATAATATATATCCATTGTAAAGAAATCCGAAAATGATAGATTCTTTAAAAAATAGAAAAATTATTGAGAATTCCACAATTCAGAGATAACCCCTGCTAATATTTCGGCATAGTTCCTTCAAATATGTTTCAAGCTTTTGCAATACTACTTTGAATAAAGTTGATGTCAATGTTTGCATGTTTTGTAATATATTTTAAATAAATATGAACATTTCCAGATCATTCAGTACTATTCTAACGCTTACTAGTGAATGGCTGCCTATGTGCTTTATTTCTATTTGAGTGTTAAAGCTTTAATAATTACTAAAGTAATACATGTTCACAATAATTTTAGAAATCCAGATAACTAAAAGAAGGAAGTACCAATTGTCTGTGATCTTACCATTGCACAGATGACTGGTATTAATATTATGACATATATTGCAAGGCAGTGTAATTGTCTAAATTTCTGTCCTCCACCGTTCGTGGCATGTTTAACCTTTGTAAGCCCAGTACTTAGATCAGGGCTTAAAGCACAGTAGTTGCTTGATACCTTTTAGTGAATGAATGAGTGAATGAATGAAGAAAAGGATGAGCAAATGAATGACTGGCAAGGCTGCAGAGATCCAGTTTCTGGTAGAATAAAATTTGTTTCAGACTCAGCAGTTTACTGTAGATTGAGAGACAAGGTAGCAAACCCGAGGCCCTTAATGAATAGGAGCCTGCTCTTTCTGTTCATCTGAATCAGCCTGCAGGCAGAGAATTCAATTTAATTTTTCTCCCATCAGTCAAACTGAAGAGCTGAAAAAGCAAAACCAGAGACAAGGGAGGAAGGAGGTGGAACAGGCTTGGATGAGGAGATCAGCAGCTGATCTCTTGTTCTTTCTCTGTTAGGGAGAGCATGAGATGAGAGGAGCCGTGCTTCTCCCAAGGGTCGGCTCTAGCGGGAGCCGTAGTGGCTGGCTTTCTGCCACTACCAGGATCCTCCATGACAGAAGGACTGATCATTTCTCTGGAGGATTGTGAGTCCTGCAGTGTCATTGTGGCCCATGTAGATTTTTCCCTGGCCTGTCTCTAGAGTTTGCAGCAGAGAAAGACACAATCATGCTGGGTTTTAGTTGAAGACATTCAGGGCTCTGTTTGCTATGATTGGAATGAGGGGTGACAAAGTCTGATATTGCTGGGTTATAGAAAGGCTTTAAGCGAAGTCTCTTCTATATTATATTGGGGAACATCTGTCTTAAGTCTGAGCATCTGTCCCTCAGATACCTGCCATGGAAAGGAGAATGATCCATTTCTTAAAAACCTGCATGGGCATGTCAGTCCTTGCAATAAAATATATGAGTATGTACTTCTCAATGGGATGGTCTGGTCCTTATAAAACCTCTCCTTCCTTCCTCCCTACCCTAATATAAATGCACAGACAGGTAGATATAGAAACATCCACAAATAGGTGGACGGATGGATAGGAAAAAAAAAAAAACCAGACAAATGGACAAGCAAGCTCCACCTCCTTTTGGCCAGTAATCACAAACCTCCTTCCTCTGAAAAGCTCCCCCACAAGCCACACTCAAGGCCCTGACCATATTGACAGCTTTGTTCTGATTACCTCCTCCACCTGGTAAAATCTATCTCTATCATCTCTCTGCCCACACCACCTATCTCTAAAAGACTAACTAAACACATTTTCCCAGGAAGCCTCAGTGATCCGTTTCTACCCCTGTTAATTTTACCTATTTCTCAACTTCTAGAGCTTTAGTCTTTGCCCCACTTTCTCCTTTTCTGTGGTGTATCTGTACATGTTTTTGATGGTCAGCAGTTACCCTTTTTGCTGCTTGAAGAATTAGATGTGGTCCTGTGTGCCCTGTAATTTGACGGTGTAGAGCTAGTATTGTTTTAGTCACTGAGCTGGTAAATAAAGAAAGGGACTAAGAGCGATGGGGAATAGTGAAGCCTATTTTTCCCGTGTGTAGAGTTGGACACAGAGTGTAGTTAGTACTTACTCGTGGAGAGAAAGCCCAGTTTGGATAAATATGGTGAGAGTTGGTAGAGAGCTGGTGTGGTATTATATAAACTTGCCATCAGCTAAATCAGGATCAACATCCTAGTTTTCTGTATAGTTGCTGCCGTAACTTTGTAGAACCAAGTGTCAGTATCTTAATCTATAAAATAGAAATGCAAATATATCTTCTTAACTAAATTATTGGCTATTTTGAGTATCAAAAGACAGTATATGTAGTAATATCACACACATGCACACTTCTGTCATTTGATGGACAATAAAGATTTTTTTATGTAGCTTATAGTACCAGTGTTTAATAAATATTTGCTGAATTAAATTGAAATGGGCCAAAACGTTTCAAGCCCCTCAAAGCTTCTTTGAAATCACTAAAAGTTCTTTCAAAAATTATTTTTGTATGGATTGGGAGATTATGAACTTAGAACTTAACAGATAGCAAAGTTACCTGTGGTATACTGGACAGCACGTCCCTATCCATAGGTAAACACCTGTTAGGGATGTGATTACAGGAAAATACTTCACCTGACTCCATTTCTATAAACTTTAGGGCCATATGCTTCTGTCTTTCTTAATTCCTCTACCTGTAAAAGTTTGTGAGAGCAGCATAAACATAATGGAATCTTCATTATAAACTATATACCATCATTCTATGGCAAGAAGACATGAGCTAGATATCAGAAAAATTACATCCTAATTTTTTTAAACCAAAACTTAACTTCTCCAAGATTGAGTTTCATTAGCTGCGAAACAGGCTTGTGTGTTCATTTGTTATGTGCCAGGCAGTGTGTAACCGCTGGTACATAAAGGTGAATAAGGCATGATCCCTTTGCTCTTTGACTCACAGTCTAATGGAGGAGAGGCATGCCAACCAGTAATGTCTTAGTGCGGGCAGCTTCTCAGAGGCAGACAGTAAAAATAGTGCTGACACCACATAGTGAGAGGTTAACTCTGCTTCAGTGGATCAGAAATGCTTGAGAGCAGGCGTTTGAGTTAGTAATTACTGTCCTGCCTTCCTTTTAGTGTCTGTAAGGCTCAAATGGATGTGAAAGAGCAATGTGGTTGAATTGTTGTTGTTGTTGTTGTTGTTGTTGTTATTTCATTATCAGATTCAGATATCAGTGTACTTCCAGACATTCAACTGAAAATAAACCCCGTACTCCTGGCTAGTCTCTCTAGGAATGCTGGCCTTTTTTTTATGTGTTACAAAGGGAGCAGTCTCCATATCCATAAAATAAAGGGCTGTAGAATCTGACTCTATTGGCCATGCCAAGGGTTCTCTTTTATTTTTCCAAAGTTCTGGGGCTCTTCTGGAATTTTTTTCTCATACCATGAGTTGCTCTCCATCCTTACCTGCCTGTTTTAATGATTGATTTATGCACCAGATATTTGATGAACACTTTATATGTATTCAAGGTATATAAAAACAACTAAATAATAAAGACAAATCTAAAACACATAACCATTTATAACTATGATAAGTGCTGAATGGAAACAAATAATGAGTACAGGGAATTGAAAAAGAAGGAAGATGAATGGGCTGAAGTGGTCAGAACAGGCTTTGAAAAGGAAGGCACACTCGTGCTGGCCCTGAGTAGATGGGTGATTTTTTGCTTAGGCATAAGAGTGGCCTTATCTTTGCCATCATGCGAAGACATGAGATTATAAATGAACCTGATATTTTTAGTGACATTGAAGAGTCCATTTCAACTAGATTATATATAGGCACAATAAGAGTTGAAACTGAGAGTCCGATATTTTGCATTTAATATTGTCTCAGATATCACAGGTTGATGAGCATTTTTACATATATGTCCCATTTTCCCTCTGAGCACAGAATCTACTTCTGTCTTATCTTGATACCCACCAGAGTGCCTTACATGTAGGAATTGCCCAATTAATGCTTTTTAAATAAATGTTGCTGAATTGTTTTAGGTGTAGCTAAAGACTTTCACGGACTTTGAGGAGAGAATGATGGATGATATTACAAATGGATTTATACTCAGCTCATAAACACCAGTTGATAGTATGTATATGAAGCACCTACTTGTTGCCAGAAGGCACGATGATAAGCAAAGCATGGGCATATTCATGTATTTTTATCTGGATGAAACAGACACTGGCTTGGGTGTGTGAGGCACTCTGGTGTATTGGGATGTTCTTCTCCAGGGGGAAGACCCAAGGATTCATGTTGAAAGTCCCCTTCGATGCTTACACTCTCCTTGCTTCATTGTTTTGCAGCTCTACAGCTCCATGGACTTTGGGAGACGGTGGCAACTCATGCATGAACGTATCACCCCCAACAGGTTTTACTGGTAAGCCCCATCCGCAGCCCTACCTCCCTCTTGGGTAAAGAATTATCAGACAGCTTAGCCCTCTAGACAATCCCTGGACACCTTTATCACTTGAAGGCACATGTGTGCTAGCCCTTTGCTATTCAAAGTGTGTTTTGTGGACCAGCAGCATCAGTATCATCTGGGAATTCGTAAGAAATGCAGAATCTTAGGCAAGACTTATTGATCAGGAGCAAGTATGATCCCTGTGATTAATGTGCACATTATAGTTTAGGAAGCACTTGGCTGGAGAGCTCCATGAGAAAATCATAGCCAGGTGTCTTAGCTATATACTAATCTCCCTTCTTTTTAAAAACCTATATATTTTATGTACCTATTCTAACAAAGCAGTATTTCCTAAATGTACTCAAGAACACTAGTTCCACAAAATGCCTCTCCTTTCATAAGTGTTTCCATGGTCAACTAATTTTAAGTACCGATTACCTAACTCTGCCCTCAAGAAGACAGGATTCACGTTGGGGTATTAAAGAGTCTAGGGAAATCCTGAGTGAAAAAGCCTTCAGAACTTTAAGTCACCAGTTCCTATCCTTAATTTACTACAGAAGCCTTTTCTCTTGTCATATCAGATAAATCCTTTGGAACAACTTCTGTGGAGCACATTTTGAAAAAAACCTTTTAGAAGAGTGAATGCATGTTGCAAATGGAAATTTGGCCCTCCCCCCAATCAGAAAGTGTTTTTATTAATCTGTATTCCTTTATATATGCATGCTATTTTTACCTTGTTTGTCACATGGTAAGCTTGGTCTGGCATAAATTTACCTCCTGCTATAACAGGAAATGCTTCTCACTTGTATCTTGCTTTCATTTCAGTAGAGGTAGAGGTCAATGGAATACAGGATAGGAAGCATACACCAAAGCATAATATACTTAATTATATGCTTAATATAAAACAAAAACAAAATTTTCAAGTTTTGAAAGTAGTACCTATTCCATATCTCTTTTTGAATACTTTAATACAATTTCCTTAAAAAGCCATGAGATGGCCGCTTATGCCCCACACAGGGTAGGGGTGGGTGTGGTGTGTGCATGCATGTGTCAGGGAGGTGGTGGTGACAAGTACCTCGTACATGTACACATCCACACCAACATCTGTGGGAGCAGTGGCTTTACCCAGTACCCTCTGTCCCCACACACTATGTCCAAAATTAAAAATTATGATTTCCCAAGCATATTGTGAAATCCAACTGTGTTTTACATACAGTTCAGAGGACTGGGAGGGCAAAGGGCATTGGGAGCATTTCTCTTGACTCAATGCTTAACTGTCCCCAATTATTTTACCTTTATTACTTGGTCTGTAACTATTATTGCAATTAATACTTGGTCTGTATTTGAAACTATTCAGATTTTTCAATAGACTAAAGCAGAAAAAGAAAATATTTGTTTTTCTGACATACCAGCTATATAACTACAGCCCTGGCTCAGCTAATATGGACCAGTTTCCCACTGTGCTGGCATTCAGAGGTCCCTCAAAAAGAAAAAAAAGCTGTCTGCTATTCCTGGAACAAACTCTTGAGGCAGTTAGCTAACTAGGAAGTCATGTCAATGGAAAAGTAAAGTACAATAGACTGGATAAGTCTTGTTATCGTTTCTGAAGAAAATTAAGTGGATGAGGAGCAGTGTTTTTCTATCTTTGCAAAGAGCAAGCAGAGGCTGTTCCAGCTGCTGTCACCCTCCCCCTTTCTTTGTGTAGCAGAAAGAATAAATCCCTAGGTCCTGATAATTGTGTTTCATCTCTCCAACACTCTGTGCTCCTTTCATATATACCCCCATGGGGAATTATAAAAGTTATTGCCCATGCTGGCTAGCCAAGTGGTAGCTGAAAATTTCATTTGTGTAATTATCACTTCTGTGTTTCTGATGTATAATTGCCACGATTATTCTTTTAGGTGTCATAAGACTCGCAGAAGAAGAGCGACTTTTTATATAGACCTTTTTTTCCCAATGACAGAATCCAAGGCTGTCAAAAGCTCTAAACTACTTATGTTGAAAAGACATGGCCTATATGGGTTAGAAATGGAAATATCCAGTAGGCACTTCTTAGAGAAAAGACAAAATGTGCATTTCTCTGGATGTAACACAGCTTTGGCTGAGACAGAGACTCTTTAAACTGTGGTTTCGTCATCTATACAATGGGAACAATATTTTACTTGTCAATTTCATAATGTCCTTAAAAGGACCAGTTATGATCAATTGGACATTTGAAATTTCATTTATCCATTTAAAATGTATAATTTTAAGTTATAAGTTTCTAAGTACTATATCTATTAGCAGTTCTGAAGACTATGACACATAAGCGATTTGTCATTTTTCTGGGATGCAAATTTGAATACTGTGCATGGTGAGACTGTGTGTCTATGACACTCGGTAACAATTGAATGGGTCTAATTTACTTCCAGGAATCCGCATCTCAACCTAGCTTTATATTTCTCTATTCTTTAAGTCATAATTCTTATGAAGTAGTTAAACAAACAAAAAGTAATTAACGGCAAAAATCCTTTAACTACTTCTTTGAGAGGGACGGTGCAGAGTGAAGTGGTACTGGAAACAGGGAGGAATTACTGGGGGGAGAGCAGTTATGCCAAAAACAAGACATTGAAATGAAAGATGATGTTAAAAAGACTTTTGCCTTGTGGTATGTAGACAAATAGTGTGAACATGCGTTTTATAAGTAATATTGTCCAAGTTATGTGTAATTTGGAGATTTGCACATGTCTACAGATAGATCTTTCATAAATATAAAGTTTCTTCTCCCATACCACCTTCAAGGGATGGAAAGTAGTGATCTGGAGGGGACTCATAGGAAGAACAACACTGCAATCCAGAAGTGATTTCCATCAAGGGTACAGGAGAAAGAATTGACCACACGCATGCCTCATACTTACTCTCTCATCTACAGTGACAATCATTGTAATGGCTGTGAAAATGCATTGGAAATCATAAGGGGCTATCATTTTTATCCATTTCCCTCTTAGTGCCCCACAGTACCATGGGTTAGGCAGAACATGGGGCATAATATTCATTAGTCTCAATTATAAAATCTTCATTTAGAGATAAAAATTTCTTTATGAATTTTAGGTGGTCTAACTTCATCAAGCAAGTTCACCTAGAAATCTTACACTATAGAATAACTCGGCCATCAAACACATGCCCACAGCATAGGATTGACTGACAAGAAAACTCCTCCTTTATATGTGTGAGCCTTTCACTCATCTGATACCTGGTCAACAGATGGGTCATCAGGCCTGTCTTACTTACCCCATTCATCAGCCCAACTGCTTCAGCAATGATAATTTGTTTGGAGAACACAGGAGTGGAATGACTGTGCAAACAAAATCCCTTGAGCAGAGCTATCACGGGGAAAAAGCATGTTTTGTTTTGTTTTGTTTTTTTTCATTTTTGTTTTCGTTTTTTTAATGTTTTATCTCCTACAGAGTTGCAAATGAATAGTATTTTCACTCTTCCACTAGAAGATATTTAACAAGCATGCACATTGTGCAGTGGAAAAATTGTTTTCTTGCACATCCAACGTGAATGTTTATTGTGGTTCACAGCTTTGCCTGTGTGGCCTCTCGCCCTCCCTAGGTGTTCACCCTCTTCAGGAATCTTTTTCAGTGAGTTCTTGGGCATCTTAAGCCTTGCTGAGTTCTATGTGTAACTCGACTGGCATCTAAGTGCCTCTGGTCTCTGATGGCATTCATTTGTATGGTATCGTGAGAGAGAATATTGCCAACGTGTCTTCCTTAATTATTCTCTCACTCTTGAAATATCAGGGTCCTTTTGTTTCTCTTCCTTGCCATCGCTTCAGGAGAGTGTTCTGATAAAGTAACGCACTCTAAGGTGTAAGGGACTTAAATTCTTACCCCTTTTCTGGGATGTTTGGATTGTAACATGGACTGGTCTTGAGAGTAAGAAATCCTTGAAGACGTTAACAGATGTAATAGAAGTTCTAGGTCAGCCTACTTCAGGGGCTATAGGGACAGCGTCCTTGAGGGCTGCTCTTTGAAGCTGTTGTGGGCCTGGTTGCAGACTGAAGAGTGGCTGGTACACATGGATAGTTAGGATGAGCTCTAGGTCTCCTGCACTCACTCAAGGTCAGCTTACTAATTGTTCATGTCCAGGACAATTGTGCCAGCGTCTTTTTTTCTGCTCTTTCAAAAAGGCCATGAGGGAGATTGGGAAGATGGAAGAACAAAGCATGTTCCTCCTGATGTGTGTCGACAGGAGGTCCTAGGGAAATGTCTTTTAAAGGAGAAAGGGGTGGAATAGAAAAAGAGAACAGACTAAAAGTCCTTTTGTTGCACTCTTTCCTTTCCAATCTTTCATTGTTCTTATTTTTTCCTAGCCTCTGTTTGCATGCATGTGCTCTTTTGTATGTAGGCTAAACATTTTACATGTTAAATTGTATACTCTGTCTCTTCTCTTAATGTTCTATTATAACAATTTTTATGTTATTATAGAATCTTTATAACAATCGCTTTTAATTGCCTATGCAACACTTTATTCTATAAAGAGGCATACTTTATTATTGTGTTTTATTTTTATTGGACATTGAAAAATTTCAAATTTTTTAATAATATCAGTTTCATTAATATTTTATGCATATTTCTTTAATACCTAGGATTGTTTTCTTGGACCAGTGGCCTAGGTAACCCAAAGAGGAACTTGATTGTGTTTTCCCCACTCTCAGCAGAGTGTCACATTTAAGCAGTATGATCCAAATGCAACGCTGAAAGCCTTTCAGAACAACCTAGCTTTTAACTGAGCATTTTTCTTGAAGGGGATTGCAAAGAAGCATTGCTTCAAACAGCACATAGCAAGTCTTTCTAAAATTCCTTCGTCATATCTGTCTCCACAAAGTCCTGAGCATCATAGTAGTTTTTCCTTTTCCTTCTCGTCCCATGGGCTTTCAGTCCCAGAGGTTTATTGTCCTCTGTGCATTCCTTTCCAGACTCCTCCCCACACCACATACACACACCCTCTTTCCCAGTTAGCATAGCTTTTCTTATGTAGAATGATCTACCCCTCTCTTTACCTCTCCATCTATCACTCTCACCCCACCTTCAGCAAATCAGTGTAATATCTCTTAGATGTACACCCCTTAGAACATTGAGGAGGGGGAATTTATAACTGTTAGGTTTTAATGTTTTTGGTTTAATTACCACTAGAAGGGAAATAAGTACATCAAAATATACACATTTCGAGTCTCTTTAATACTTGCAATTAAAAAAATTAACAAAGTTGTATGTTATTATATTTGCCTACATATAACATATGACAGTATCAGTCTATGTATGAGAATATTTGCTTCCTCCTTATGGTAGGCAGCCTCCAAGGTGGCCCTCAATGATCTCTGTCTTCTAGAGACCATGCTGTTGTGTAGTCCCCTCCCTTCGAATTTAGGCTTAATTTAGGGACTTGCTTCTAGTGAGTAGAATGTGGCACAGGTGATGAGATTTCACTTCAGAGTTTTAGTTTCGAAAGACGATGGTTTTTGTCTTAGGTGTGTTCTCTTGCTTGTTCAGAGCAAACTGTCATGTTGTAAACTGCCCTATGGAGATCCTCAGGTGGCAAGGAGTTGAGGGAAGTCCCCAGCCAATAGTAAGAGAGGAACCAAGAGCCTCATTCCAAAAACTTAATTCTAATAAGGAACAGCTGAATCTTGCCAACAATTATGAGTGATCTTGGAAGCAGATCTTTCTCCAGTCAAGCTTTCGTATGAGACTGCAGCCCTGTCCAATGTAGTTCTTGTGAGAGACTTTGAGGCAGAGGCACCCAACTGAATCATGCCCAGATTCCCAGCCCGTAAAACAGTGAGATAATAAATATTTGTTGTTTTTAGCTGCAAATTTGGATGGTAATTGTCACAGAAATAGGTAATAAATACACCTCTCCTTGATCATTATTTTGCTTATTTATTTTTGAACACAAGGTAACTGCTCTGTTTTGGACCACTTCCTCCATGTTCCCTTCATTAGTGTCAACCCCAGGTGTTGCATTTTGCTAATTGTTTAGGTCTACCATTACAGTAGGGAAATATCATAATGTCCTGATATTCCTGGCCTCCTGATGCTTAGATTCTATGGAGTTTGATGATCGAGTAGCAGACCTCAGAGCCTTATCCTTAGCCTGATTGAGGCTCATTTAATATAATGAGGTTGTCTGACCTTGCTCTGTTCTCTTCTATTCATTCTATTCTATTCTAATCTATTCTATTCTATTCTATTCTATTCTATTCTATTCTATTCTATTCTATTCTATTCTATTCTATTCTATTCTGTTCTGTTCTGTTCTGTTCTGTTCTATTCTATTTCTATCCTACATTTTATGGCAGGATTGCATTTTCTGAGACTATCGTTGATTCTGAACGTGTGTGTGTGTCTCTGTATATATGTGTGTGGACACATACATGAGCCAAGTGTGTTCATGCCCATTTAAAGAAGTAATAATTTCACTTAAGGTATAAAAATCCCTCGTGTCTGGGTCTTAGACTTACCTATCAGCCTGGTAGCAGCTGTGGGTGTGGGGAACACAGGGCAGAGATTCAGGAGGTGAAAATGGAAAAAATTACATTGAGATAAAGTAGCTGCTGTGAACCCTCTTGCACCTTTCTCTCAATTCATACTCTGTAGATCTTAACTGTTTTTGGATGCATTCTATGTTTTGCTGCAAAAATGGGCTCCAGCTATTCAGCCAGGAACCCAGTTAGACCCTAGACTAAGGTTCCTGAAGAAATATATGCCAGGTCATCCTTAGGCTATTAATGCATTATCCACAACAGACACAGAGTTAAGGAACAGGCAGAGTGGCTTGAGATTGCTTCCTGGAAAATCAAGGCCTTTTCAAACAAAGTTAACATTATGGGCTGAATTGTTGAAGCTGCCCTAAATGTGCATGCACAATTTTGCAAACACAGTCATTTGCAATCTCAAGTAATGGGATTTAGGCATCGACCTGATATAAGGGATCAGATTTAGAGGCCCTGTGCAAGCCAGGATATGCTACAAATAATATTTAATTTAGCGCTCCCTTACATTTTTAAAATGATGAAGCAATTTAAAAATACATTACATTCAAAATAATACATGCAAGGTCAAGAGGGGAGATATGAAAGCTCAGCTTGCAAGCAGAAAATGGTTTCTACTTTGCTGGTGGGGGCTGCCTATGCTGTATGTCTGGTTGCATCTTGGCCTTGGAAGAGCTATCTTAATGCTAAGAGCAAAATTCAGTGCTCAAAATTTATACATGGTAGTCTGCCAGTGTACTGAGGAAGGCAGAATGCTCTCCTCCTTGAATGTAATCAAGATGTACTGGACTCATGTGATAGTTATGTGAGTTCTATGAAGGAAGGGAAATAAGGAGACATATGTAGCTATATACCTAATGGCTTCTTTACTATGAAGAGAAGAGGTCATATTTGACACTGCCTTGGGAAATCTGAAAATATTTGTGTGTTAAACTCAGATTCAGAGGTAGCCCAATTCACTCACCTAATCCAGTATAACAAAAATTCCAAGATGGAAATGGAAACACCATCCCTATCTCTTTCTTTAGCTTTTTGGTCAGTGTCTCCAGAATTAAAGATTCATGATTTCTAGATGCTTATTCCATACCTGATGATTATGCAGAGAACACGAGAAATATTTATTCAGCTCAGAGACAGTGGAATCTCATTGATAATAAACTTTTAGAGGGGGGGCAAATTTGACTGTTCTCACAGTGGGCAATATTTCAGCCAGTTATTGTCTTTGAGGGTGGGGTTAGTGGAGACCCCAATGGAGTAAAGTGCCTTGACTACTGTAGTCTTTCTGAAACTCAAATTGCTCATTCAGCTCCTTTCACGAAAAAGTGGGGAGAGTGAATGTGTTGATAATAATGAGTTGCTCAGCAGCATTATGAGTAGGGAATATGAGAATTGGAAGGTCAGGAAGAGGCCTAAAGAGACAAGAAAGCCAAGGATTTGAGCTGAGCAGCCCAAGGAGAAAGCATTGAACTGAGGGCTTGGAGGCTGTTTAAAATGTAAGTTGGTTACAGGGTTGCAGGCAGGAGGAATCATCTTCTTTCTCCCCAGGGATATCTAAGGGTGTTCTACTCCAGCTTGGGTTGAGGCATGTATTTGTCTGATCAGGCTGCCACAACACAATACCATAGACCAGGTGGCTTAAACGACAGTTTATTTCCTCTCTGTTTTGGAAGCTGGAAGTCTGAGATCAGGGTGCCAGCGTGGTCAGTTTCTGGTGAAAGCTTTCTTCTTGGCTTTCAATTCAGTCTATAGAAGGGTAGAAAGCTTGGAAAAACTTCAGAGAAGGAATGCGAACTTTCTAGAGAACTTCTCACAAAGAAGAGTTCTATAGCGTAAATGGCTAAGGCTGATGGGAAGAGATGGAGAGACAATGCCAAATCTATAAAACTAATGTTAGAAGGAAATGAGCACACTTTAACTACTTTATTCTGATTTTAGACACGATACAAGCTTATTGTAGAAAGTTAAGAAAACACAGGAAATTAAAAAGAAAATAATTACCTATAATTTTACTACCTAGAAAACACCACTTTAAAAAAATCGAATATTTTCTCATAGACTTTTACCCTATTATAATATAGTATAAATTGTGAATATATATTTAAGTTTTTATCACAATTGAGATCATGCAGTTAATAGAATTTTGTATTTTTTAAAAATGAGCTTGAACACTATCCTATACCATCCTCTATACTTTCCAAACGTGACTTAAAACTTCTTACTTGCATTTTATTCTAATTAGTGGATACATAATAATTGGATTATTCTTTTATCATTTAACATTGATCTTGCTTCTAAACTTTTACTATTAAAGAAGGCATTAGAATGTTGTTTTGAAAATCTTTACATAATTATTTGTTCAAGGTCTGATAATTATAATTTTTAAGGTAGACTACCAAAACAATATATATAAATATTGTCACGCCAAATTGTTTTTCAGAAAGTTTATTTTCGTTTCCACTTCAACTAGTAAAATACCATTTCACTATACCTCATAAAAATTTAATTTAAAAAGTAATCTAATTTAATATGTAAAAAATGAATCTTCCTTGTTTTAATTTGCATTTCTTATCAGACCGGTGAGTTTAGACATGTTTTCATATATTTATTAGCCATTGTATTTCTTTTATGCGACCATCTGTTTTTGCTTCTTCTTTATTATGAGTTCTTTATATGGTCTCTCATTTTGTTTCAATATTATCCCATTTGTTCTTTGTGTTTTAATTGCCTTACGATTTTAACATATTTTTTAGTTTAAAAAATTGATCAAATCATTTTACTTTTCTCATTATAATGTCTTCTATCACTTTATGTTCAGATATGCTCTCAACCTATGATCAGGTAACTATTATCTGAAGTTTTCTGATTTGTAATGCTGCTTTATTAAATATATAATATATAGTATGAATACTATATATATTAGATAACATATCAGATATAAAAATACTGAACTTTCTCCTACATTATGCTTCAGAAATCTCACACTAATATTTCATCCTGTGACTATATCATTTAATCAGTTTAATAATTTTATCCATACTGATAGATATTTTTAGAATTTATAGAATAAAATCCAATGATCTGTCTCTACTTAATTCTTTGCCCATGTTTCTGTTTCCTGTATGGGAAACTGGTCATAAGTTTGGTACCCTTGAGGTTGGTGGCATTTATCATCTTTTATTCTAACGGATTGGTTGGTCCTCTGCCCTGAGCTGGACTTCACTGTATTTAGTTATTGTTTATAACACAACATATTGCCTGGCTGGGCAAATCTTTTCTCTTGAAAAACATAACAAAATAAAACAAAACTAAATATCATTTTCTTTTTTTCAAAATATTCTTGGCTTATCCTTTTTATTTATTCATCCAAATGAATTTAGAATCACATTGTAATATTCCAAAATCTTCCAAATCCAAATCCCCCACCTAATTAGACTATTGATTAGAAATGCAGCAAAGCTATACATTCATTTGTAGAGAACTGAAGCTTTTTCAATATTCAGTTCCATTTTTGATCATATGGTTTGTCTTTCGTTTTATTCCATTTCTATGTGTCTTTAGGAAAGTTGTATAGTTTTCTTTACAGCTTTAGTTAATATTATTTCTAGAAATTTTCACCTTTGGCGCTATTTTAAGTAAAGATATTTTGCACAAGGCATCTCTCTTCAGACCTAGCATGACTGAATTATGTAACCATGAGGTATATCTCTTATTTGTCTACATGCATATGTGGTTGGTATCCTAAGATTCTTTACAACATAAATAAATTTTTTTTTTAAAGCTCTAAGTGTTTGGAGAATGCGATGTGACTAGGGATTTATTTCTATGGGGATTTATTTGGGAATCTATAGGAGGCGAGCTCTCCCTTTAGTAGCTGTGTAAACTTAGGCAATTATCTCTAAGCCTGATGTTCCACCAGTCAGAAGGGACACCAGCTGGTATACCCTGCCACTGCCTCCTGGCTGATTGTCAGTCTTCTCAGCCTGGCACATAGTAAGTAGTTAATAAATATTAGCTATAACATTAATAATAAAACAACTTACAATATGAGACGATAATTGGAAGAGATGACTATCCTCATTAATTTGCTGACAAATAGCACTTAGCATCTCTTTGAATCTAAGCAAAGTTGGGAATATCTGAATATTTTTTTTGCCCACAATCAAATCCTATTGTCTGATAGTCAGTGTTTGTATTTCTGATCTGTTTTTCCAGCTGTCAGCATATGTCTTCTTATTATACTTGTTAAACTATTTTTAGAGGAAATTATTTAGGGCTTGATGTTAATAAAAATAAACAAAATTCATAAGACCATAAAGTAATTATTGTGTTGTATCAGACCATGTGTGCTTAACAGATGTGATATAAATGTTGAGAAAAATTCAAGCAGATTGCCGAGGGACTGTGGCCAGAAATGGGAAACACCAAAAGAGTATTGGAGGAAGAGTTATAATTGCTCAGAAGATGAAGGGATCAGGTTAGCCTGGTATGCCCATCAAAGGCTTCTTGGAGGAGAACTGAAAAATCTTGGAGTGAATTGAATTGGTAAGTAAGAAAGGGAGAGAAATTTTTCTGGAAAGGGAGAATAATTGGAAGAAAGTCTGTGGCATGGTATGTTTGGAGAACAGTTATTAGATCTGCTAGAAGAGGATTCTTAACTTCAACATTTTTGACTGGACAATTATCCTGTGCATTGCAGAAGGTTTAGCTGGATCTCTGGTCTCTGCTCATAAATGCCCATAGCACTTCTTTAGTTGTGAAAATGTCTCCAGATATTGCCAAATGTTCTCTGAGGAACAAAACGGACTCCTGCCCTCTTCACCCCTGCCATTGAGAACCACTGTGCCAGAAAAATAGGATTTGCATTGAGAGACAGTGAGAAATAAAACTAAGGATGTAGACTAGATTCAGATTGTGAAGGGGGCCCTCAAATATCAGGTAAGTGGTTTAGACTTGTCTTTCTGAGTAATGGAGGGCATTCGTCTTTTTTGCAAGGAAATGACATGATATTCATGTTTTATGAAGATTTATTGACGTTTGGCACTTTCCTTGAGATGCTCAAGTGCATTTCTGTGCAACTTTCTGTAGATAGATAAGGTACTGCAAATCTTTTAAAGCATCCTGATCCCAAGTTCCATTCTCTAATGAAAAAAATATGAAATTGTAGACTTTTTAAAAGTGTATACCTAATATATATATTTTTACATAATACATTTTTGTTTATATTTTATTGATATAACGTTAAAGAATTTTATTAAATTAAGGATTTAATCATTTTAGTACAACACCTGTTATTTTTTCTTGCCCTTTTGTAATTTTTATACACATGAAAGTAATTTCTCACAAATTTGTAGTTATGTTATGTCCCCAGTTTAATTTTTTGTTTGTTCGTTTGTTTGTTTCACTCACACTTGGCCTATATAATTTTCTGTTTGTGTGCATAAAGATCGTTTCGATGGCGGCAGAATATTTCACTCCATTAATATACTCTCATTTATATTAAAGAGTTATGACAAAGTTAGAGTGGAAAGGACCCTGAAAGACGATCTGGTCTAGTGATTTCTCCAACAGTGCTTTTGGAAGCTCTGTGGAGGTTCTAATAAATTGCCCCAGGGACCACCCGATACATAGAGAAGCCTATAGAGTGCTTAGTGATCAGGTCCTTGGCCTCCTAATATTTGCTTCAGTCAGAATGACTAAGCTTCCTAATTAGTTTTATATATTAGGCTTCTGCAGAATATTGCTTTTGAAGGTTGAAGACCATTCACTAAAGAAATAAACAAAAATGTTTACAAAGTCATTGATCTAGACTGTTTTCCCCTCAGTTTATGCAAACCGTATACTGGCATAGCAATTTTCAGTTTATCTTTTCTCAATGCTTACACCACCCTGAAATGTTCAACTATATAGTGTGGACAATGCCTGAATGGTTAGAGTCTGCCAAATGACCTAAGCGTGTTGTGTTAGTGAGGATGCTACCTGGTGACTCTCTGCTTTATGGTCTCACCTTGTTTTGGTGAGATCACTGTCTACACTCACATGGACATGATTTTGGTGATTTAACTGCTAGTTCATGGAGCTGGGTGTGAGGGAGGATGTAAAGCTATGGTGATTGGGTTGGAAGAAATAGACCCTTTTATTTGCTTGGTAGCAAATAGCACTGAGGATCACTGAGTCACACTCTAGCTTGTTTTGTTCTTAAAGGAATGTCTACAACAAGAAATTTCTTTAGGAAATTAGGCTTTTTCAGCTGTCAGCATATTGCTTTTCAAAGATAGCAGTTTTCCTCCTGCATACATGTTTTGTGCATATCTGAATTTAGCAACCGGCATATGCTATCACCTTGATCCTCTTTGCTTACAAATACAATAAGGGACAAAATTCTGATTCAAGAATCCATGGTGCTTCTTAAATTCCACAACCCCACCCCGCCCCACCAACACACCTCCCTCCATATCAGAACACGTTCTTCCCCTTTAGTTATCTCACTGGCATCTGCTCTTTGGAAAGGCAGCCTGGATGATGGATTAGGGGCATGCTCCACCCCTCTCTCCCTGCTGGCCAGCCGTGTCATATTCAGACATTCTTCAACCTTTCCCCTAACAGTATGGAAGAGAAACTGTCAAGTAATTTGGGCAGAACCGTGCACAATGGAGGCAGGAAGAGAGCCCCCGGGGAATCTCTGCTCTGCCCACTCAGCATTTCCAATGATTTTGAGGAGACTGAAGCTTTGAAAAGGTCAACCCCTGGAACCAGTCTGATCTATAAAAGGCACCAAAGTATGCAATAATTGCCAAGGAGTCAGGACAAAAGCACTGGGGGGTTTAAAATGGGATAGCTGTGATGCTGGGCATGAGAAGTCCAAGCGATGCTGGGCATGAGAGCTGCAAGATCCTGCTTCATACATTTTATTAACATTATTGTCCCCCTGTTTAACAAGTATCATTAAAAGAAGTGACAGCAAAATAGAACAAATGGAGTTGAGTTTTATGACTCTTTTCTAGTTTTGTGGAAGAGGAGATTTGGAATGTGAATTACATAATTGGGAAACTATGCCTTCCTTCTCTTTTCTTTTGATTTCTTTCATCCTTTTTTTTTTTTTTAATGTGAGATTTGTTAGGATTTTTCCAGAGCTGAGAGAAATTCAACAGATTGAATACAGAAAATTTGTGACCTTGAGGTATAATGGAAAGAGAGATTGAGTAGGAGTTAGGGTTTCTGGGTGCTAATTCTACTTCTGTGATTGGAATAATGGCCAGACATTTCTATGTATTTTCATCTGTAGAATTAAAAGGTCTTGCAGGTTTGGTCTAATGATTTCATCCCACGAGTGAGTCTGTGATCCTCTTGCAACATAGGCGTTGATCTTCAGAGTTGGGTGGTGGCAGGAACTGGAAATTCTGTTCACTCCAGTGATAGGGAGAATTCTGTTTCTGAGATGATGGTCAAGGGACAACCTGCAGTGTACTGACCTGAGGTGCTTGCTAAAAATGCATTCTTGATCTGCATCTCTAGTTCTGGACCTCAGGAATTTTCTCTTTTATCACCCTCTCCCAGCAATTCCATTGCATATTATGTTTTAGAAACCAGAGGAGGTAGTTGGGCAGTGGTTTGAAAACCAGGGAGGCAAGTCAGTGTGATACCAGGTGCTGTATGTGGAGGGTTGTGGACTGGGACCCCATACCAAAAACCGTCTCCTTTCTCTGCAGTATTTGACATTCATAGTTAAAGAGTAATTGCAAGCAATGAAGACATTGCCACCTCCAGGCATCTTTTAAAAATGCATACAATTCATGCTAAATGAGATAATATATTTAAGTGTGCTTTGAAAACTATAAGGCATTATTAAAATGTTTTGTAACTGTAAAATGTTGTATAGATGTTAGTCATTGTGAAAATAATGCCTCTAGTTTTTATTAACACTACGACATGAATGAGGTTATTGATTTTCTCTATGTTCCTTTAGATGCACTTACTGAGGAATTCCATTCAAGAGATGGTTTTGCGTCCCTACTCTTACATAATAGAATTATGCATTTAAACACGTTGCCATGAAACTTTGCGGTGCCTTTTAGGGGTATTTCCTAAACCCCTCGACTGTGAGCTCATGTGTGTGACTTGTTTTCTCCAAGTTTAGCCTCTGTGACCCAAGCAGAAGCTTTTAAAATACCTGCCCAGTTGGGTGTGCCTCTGTTGCCTCTGCTGTCTCATGGTGGCTGTAGCTCTTTATCCCAGACCCTGTAATGAATACATGGAGCACGCCAGAGCCCACACCTAGGTGAGGAGCCAAGTTCTACCCAATTCCTAAATTGGAGCTGACTTCCCATAGAGCCCAGCCTAGACAAACTAACCCCAGCTTGCCCCCAGATGGCGAGTAAGCCACTGACTTTGGGGATGAGTCATTGTGCAGCAAAAGCTAACTGATACAGTAGGACAAAGAAAAGTTGAGACAAATGAACACATGTCTGATTCAAAGGACAGTGGTGAGGTGCCACGAGAAAGGTGCAACCTGAGATAGAGGGGTCAGAGGAAGCAGCATCAATAAAGCCTTCACGGAGAAGCATCTGAGAGGAATTTTGAAGGATGAGTTCAATTACAACAGGCAGAACTTATGTATGTGGGCCTTCTGGTGTGACATAATGGTGGGCATTTCAGGCAGAGGATGGAACAGGAGGAGGGCCACAGAAGTGGGAGAGCACAAGATGTGTTTAGAAAATTGTTCATTGTTCGGGCTGTCACGAAGTTCAAGTCCTATGCTTGTGGGGGAAGAGATGTTGATGAGGCTGGAAAGAAGATGAAAGTGAGAACTCAGAAGTTTTAAAGACCAAGCTGAAGATTTTGCAGTTAGTGCAGTACACCTTTGAAGGGTTCTGCTCAGGGCCAGGGGTGTTCAGAACTGGCCTCTAGGAAAATCATTCTTGCAGTGGGATGAAGGGCAAAGCATAGAAAAAAAAGAGACAAAGTCCAGGTAGCCTATTAAAAGTCCGTTATAGGGAGTGTGGGTGCTGGGAAGAGAAGATGGATCTCCAGAAAGTTCTAGAAAATGTGCTTTGCAATGAAAAAAGAAAAAAAAATCTCAAAGAATAGAAAATTAATCTAAATTCTTCTTCCATCCTAGAATGTTGTTTTCTGACTTTGTAATATCTAAAACCTCAAATTCTACTTGGAAATAAATCAACAGGTTTAGAGTGACCACAGATTTATAGACTTTACAAATAAATTTTTAATGAGCATTCAAATTCAGCATGATATTTACACACTTTGTGGAAAGATATGCTTTGGAGTTAAGTGTAATTTTCCCCAGTGTAAAAAAGCACAAAACAACATTCCCGAAGTGGCTTTATGTTTGTTTGTTTCGGGGGTGGGTGGATGTTGTAGTCAGTGTTCCCTTGCTACATAGACTTTGAAGTAGAGAAGTGTGTGCAGGAGATTTCATGGGAGCTCTCAGGAATAGCACGCCCTTTGAGAGGTGAAGGGCACATCATGGGCAGGGGAGAGGATGGGCTGAGATGCAGGTGAGCAGCTGATCCTATGGGAGCTGTGTCGCTGGGGTGGCCCTTTTGAGATGTCCAGGGCCTTCATCTTCCACGGTGACCAAGCATAAGATATGGGCTACCATGGGGGGAAGGGTGTGACCTTGGTGAGGTGGCTGTCACCAGCTGTGGAAAATGCTCAGAGAGAGACTCAGCGCTCCATTCCAACACGAGGAGTGGGATCTGGATAGCACCCCACTGTATCTACTACAGGGAGGAAAGGGGGATCTACTCCCAATTTTTGTCCTTCTTCTTAAGAGGGAGATGGATTTTTTATAATATAAGCAACAAGCAGCATTAAATTTAATAACATTAAATAGCAATGCTAATAATAAGTTATTTATTGAGGGCTTATGCTATCTCAAGCAATGGGCTGGTTCCATAGCATCCATTATGCAATTATCTTTTTCATGAGCATGCAGTCAGATCAACGTAGTGGTCCAGTATCCAGGACTGGCTGCAGACTGCCTCGTCTTGAATCATAGCTGTAGTGCTTATTAAGCTGTGTGATCTTGGGCATCCAGGGCCTCACTTTCTTCAGGTAATTAACACCAACAGTCTGTCCCATAGGGTTGTGGAAAATGTTTTTTTTTCCAGCCAGAAAATAGTGGGACTGGTTTTTCTGAGTTTAAAGCCCACACTGTCAAGTTTAATTTCTGGTGTTTGTCGGAGGCCGGAGAAGGGTGCCGCAATAGGGATCCTGCTCAGGGTGTTAGGTATTTGGGGTGTGGGAGAGTCAGGGCCAAAAGTACAGTGAAAGAAAGAAGTGTGACAGGCAGGACGGTGCAGAAGACGGTCAAACTCACAGTATTCAGGTGCCTTTCTCAAGCAAGACACCAAACCTAGAGAGGCAACACGTCATTCTTTTGTACTGAACCTCCTTTAGTGGTTTAAACGTCCAAGGAAGTTCTATGCTTTTGAATTTGCCTCAATGCCATGGATTGTGTCTATTTAAATGCTTCTGTTCAGGCCTACCACAGCACCAGGCTACCTCAGACCCTTTTTGATGGAAGAAATGGTATTTTAGGCTCAGAAATCTGTCCTGATTATAAAAAGAGGCTCATCACTCCAGGTAGGATGGCTGGACTGGGAAGTGGGTGAGACCAGCGAGAAACAGCAGCAGTGGGGAGGTGACCATGGAGAAACTCACTGTTGTATGTCATTAATCACTAATTGCCGAATGATTTTATTATATGGCAGCCATAAAATATCACTTGAGGTTTTACAGCCAGTTCTAGCTTTAAGAAAACAATTCCTTATGTCAAAATGGCTATTAAATTAAATGATTTCATATTAAACATCCTATGGACTTCAGATGATTTATGAGGCTGTGTAATGAATAAGAACCTGTTCCTTCCGGCTGCTTAGAGGGTATCGGCAGCCGTTTCTGGAACAGCTGTGGACTTTGGAAACCCGGGAGAGACATGCTGGTTTCTAAGACACCCCTGGATGCTTACACCTGGAAGGGAGTCTTGAGAAAACAGACCCAGAACTCTCATTTTACAGATAAGGAAACTGAGGCCCAGAGAGGTAAAATGACCCACCCGGAATCACTGTGTGGACAGTGGTGTAGCACTGCTGTTACTAGTAATTATGTGTATTTTTTTGTTATTTCCAGCTGTCCGTACTGTCCCCATTTTGTACATGACAAGCTGATTCTTAGCAAACTGTTTTGTAGGTTACTTAAATATAACCACTTCTATGATAAGGTGCAATGTCTTTTAATGACACCTATTTGCATTTGTTGCCCTGAGGTTGCTTTTATGTGTTCTAGGTCATGGCAGTCCCAGAAAAATTACCCAAAATGAAATTGTTTTGTCCTTACAGTGTATTTCCACTGAAGGGTTCATTCAATTTTATACTTGGAGCTCTGTGGGACCACTGGACATGTACCAGCCACAGTCTTTCCTTCAGAGAGTTTACATTCCAGCTGGGAGATCTGATCACATGGTGTCAAATGCCTAAGTATTTACCTGTGTGATCCAGATAATTTGTGTCACTGGAAACCAAAGGTCAGTGTAGGTCTCAGAGGAGGTGGTATTTGAGCTAGTTCTGGCAAGGTGAGACCTAGCAAAGCCAGTAGAAGGAGAGTGGGAACATTTCATCCAGAGCAGCAGCAGGAGACAGAAATAAGTGTGATGTTTGGAGATGCTGAGCTGTTGTGGCTTTCTGAAACACACTGGACGTGTCTTGGCCAGGCAGGATGTGATCTTGTTATGAATGACTTAAAATCCAAGCAGAGGAGTTGAAACTCCCACAGTTCTTGTTGTCTTAATGTTTATTTTTGTTGACTTTTCTTATTAACTGACCATATGTACTTATGTCTCTCCCCAACTAGGTTATACACTTTTTCTTGGCAGAAATCCTGCCAGATTATCTCCAGATACCTTGCTTCACACAGTGTTAGATATTTGAATAATTAGAGGGAGGAGAAAAGGAAGAAAAGACAGACGGTAGGAGGGGGAGGAAGGGAAATAAGGAAGGAATGGAAGGAGGAGGGAAGAACCGACCTGCCTGCTGTATTGATAAAGGGCCCCATGGAATGAGCCTGGAGAGGTTGCTAGGCTTGAGGAGCTGATCTGCCCTGGAGAAAAGAACAAGTCAGCCACGAGTAGCCTGTGGAGTCAGGCTCAGCTCTGCAGTGGTATTGGTGTCCTCAGGATGGCATCTCGGGGCATGCTGCTAGCTGCCACCATTCCTGCAGGTGGCCCTAGAGTGCCACCCTAACATTACTTCTCAACTCATTAATTACTTTTTCAATAAACCTCTGTTGAACATCCATTAGGAGCCAGGTACTGTAGTAGGCACGAGGATATAATGGTAGGCGAAACAGATATGATCTCTGCCCCCTTAGCACTTATAGTCCAGCAGGTGGTCAGACAGTGATTAAGTAATCAGACAATTAAGGATGTAATTGCTAACTGATAAAAGCAATACAGAACAATTAAAGATTGTCATGTGAGTGTAAAACCAAGGGACCCAGCATAGCCTGGGAGTCTTAAAGGCCTGCCTTAATAGTATATATATAATAAGGAACCTAACCTAGTCAGATATACATATATACTTAACAAAACCAAAATGCAAAGGGTTCAAGGCAATGAGGAGTTTTCGTGTATGAGGTCCATCTGTCTTGTTCCATACATAAGTGAGTCTGAGGAGATTCACTAAGTTGTGGATGGCATCAGTAGTCCTGGTTCTATCCGAACCCTCCTCTAAGAAATTGCGTGTTTGCAGTTAATGGACTCTTCCCTGGGCACTTCAGCTTCCCTAACTGCAGAATGAAAATCTGTATCAGCATCATTATTACTCAAAACATAGTCCAGGGGCCTATGCTGGTCCACGAACTGCTACTGGTATGCGAAGAAGTAAGTATAGATAACTATATCCATTGAGAGTCTTTAGAAACTTGTATAGCAATTTGACATTTCTGTGGTATTTTTATTGCATTTGCAAAAATATCACCCTGCAATGGTTAGGGAAAGTATATTCATCCCAAATGGTTTAAAAACAAACTGCAAGATGACCTCTGAGAACCCTTCCAGCACTAAGAGCCTTTGACTCTATATGGATGGGGTAGAAACTTCTGGATCATGTTAAAACAAAACAAAACAAGGCGAGAGCTAGAGCCTAGAGTTGAGTGATGATGCATGAGAAAATGTTAATCTAGGAAGAACTCATTCAGCCTGGTCCTCTGGGATGTTAACCAGCTCAACTCCAATGCGCTGATAGAAGACAGATGTCATGATTTATCCTCGGAGTCAGAAGCTGGTATTCTAAGAAGAGAATCACAACATGTTCTTTCCTGACATTATACCTGATCTCCAGGCCAAAGCTGAGCACAACAGACTTAGCTCAGAGCATCTTTATAAAGCAGGTTAGAAGAAAAAGGAAAGAAAAATCCAATAAACTCAAGTGACCAAATATATATATTTGATGTTTGTTCTTTCTTAATCCATTTCACTTCCATCAAATTGCTCCAAAGCTACTTTGATTTATAAATGGAATTTAGGAAGTGAGAAGTATGAAATATAAGCAATTTAAACTTTGAAAAGTAGCTCCCATGAAGCAGAGTAAAGGTACTTAAAGGATTTCTATTTCCCAAGACCCTAGAAACACAATGAATTAAAGTGACTCTGTTTAACTGCCATTATTGATGGTCCCCTGGGTAAACACTCTGCTTTACAAAAAACTAATATTCAGAAAGGGTTTTTAAAAAATTAATATTCATTCATGAGCTCATCTGGTGGAATGGTCCACAATGACATTTTGTGTCCACGGTGCACAAAAGACCTGCATTAATACTGAGAAGCAACCCCTCCCCATCCCATTCCCACTAAAATCTTACGCTATGAACATTAGTTCCTTGGCTATCCTTTCTTCAACATTCAAGGTAGGAGTAGCTATTCCAGGCACATGGTCTTGCTAGGAAATAGTGGACTTGAGGAGGTGGAAATGGACAAGAGGAGAAGGATCTGGGATTAGAGGTTGAAAGAGCTGGAGATGAGTGAGGAACAAGTTGGGGCTGCCACTTCATTGGCAACAAAAGGCTACTTTGTCTTGCCAGGAGCACAGCTGGTGTGGGATTGTGGATTTGCCATGCATTGGATCATTATATCTAGAGACTTAATTGGATATGTTATCATTGTAGGCAGCCCCTGCATGTTACTCCATTCTTGAAGAAAGAGAATCAAAGTAGTCCAGCACCAGCCATGACCTGTGCCTTCCACTCATTTTAGTTGATTAGCCAAATAACCCTAACAGGCTCCTCTCCTGGTCCTTATGTGGGCTAATTTAAATCTTTATCACTCACCTGTGCTCCCTACTCCCTTTCCATCTCCTTACTTGCAGCAAACATTGAGCCTTTCGTCTCACCAAAAAAAAGAGAGTATGACATGTAATTGCACCTTACTTTTCCTTGCTCCCCTTCACTCTAAATTTTTTCTCTTTCCTTGTATTTCTCTGCTCTGTTAAAAGACTACCTGTACCTTCTTAGGGAACATAAATTCCCATTTTCATTTTAAAATCTTGTCGCTTCCCACCTTTCAGGAGCATTGCTTCAGCACTTAACTCTCTAGGTCCAGTATCTTCAAATGCTTTCTTCCTTTCCATTTAAAAAACATCTTTTCCATCCTGAAAAAAAAAAAAAAAAAAAAGGAAAAAAAAGAAACAAACCCGTCTTTTTTTTCCACTCAAGTGACCTTCCTATTTCTCTTTTTCTCCATTGCCAAATTTTACGAAATTCTTTAAAATGATGTACTTCCTTACCCTCAAACCACCTTTAAATCCACTCAGTCTGGTCTCTGCACGACTACTCTCTGGTTGATGATCATCAGGGACCTCCCAGTGACAAATCTTGTGCTCTCTCTTTGTTCTTCATACTACTGGATGTCAGGAAATGTTCTCACTCTTTCTACTTCCTTCCAGAGTCTTTGTCCTTCCTTGACCACTGTGATTTTCTTCTGTCTTCCTGACCATTTCTGTGCTGTATCCTTCACTGACTTTTTTTTTTATTTGGAGACCCCATAAATAGTGGTGTTTCCAGGATATTTTCATCATTGTCTTGTTTGCTTTTTTTTTTTAAAAATACATTTTTCCAGAAAACCAGACCCACTATCATCATTACTGTTACTTCCTATAAAGACCACCAAATCTTTTGCCCACTCTACTCTCTCTGGAATTACAGGCATGCACTTTCTATGTCCTATGAGACATCTCTTCCCTAATATTGCTCAGATATTGCTGGATAGCTCTGCTCTGATAGTTCTCATATACTTCAGAGTCCACACTGTCGATAACAAGACATATCGCCATTCCCCCAGTCACAAAAACTGCATCTCCTCTTTCTCCCAACTTGCTTAAATTATTCCTCCTGATTTCTTAGATCATTTCAATTCAGAATATCACCATTCCTCTACTCGTCTGACCCTGAAATCTCAAATCACTCTGGACTCCATTCTCTCTGTCATCCTCACCCACTGGACCCCCAGGCCAAGTGTGATACCTGCAAGACTTCTTCCCCAACTGCATCTTTTTTGTTCCTAGTGGCATTTCCTTAAACCAGGTCCTCATCCTCTGTCGCCTGGACTGTTTTCCTCTTCTGCCTTCTCTATCTTCACGTTAGCCACTACTTGAGTCAGCCCTTTAGATTGTCTTGGAATTATTTCGAAAATGCAGACTAAATGATGTTACCCTTTGATTCAACACTGCTTTTGAAGTCAAGAGAGAACTAGACGAGAAATTTAAATAAAAATGTAATGACAATGAGCTACCATTTCACACCTGTTAGAATAGCTATAATCAACAGGACAAGTAATAACAAATTGGAGAGGATGCAGATAAAAAGAAACACTCATACTCCTGATGGGACTGCAAATTGGTACAGCCACTATGGAAAACAGTATGGAGGGTCTTCAAAAAACTAAGAATTGATCTACCATATGATCCAGCAATCCCTCTAATGAGTATTTACCCCAAAGACTTGAAAACCCATATCTGAAAAGACATTTGCACACCGATGTTCATAGCAGCATTATTCACAGTGGCCAGAACATGGAAGCAACCGAAGTGTCCTACGATAGATGATTGGATAAAGAAGCTGTGGTCCATATATATAATGGAATATTACTCAGCCATAAGAAGAGATGAAATAGTGCTATTTGCAACAACATGGATGGACCTCGAGATAATCATGCTAAGCAAAATAAGCCAGACAGAAAAAGTTGAAAATCACATGATATCACTTATATGTGGGATATAAACCTAAAAGCAACAAATGAACAGGACAAATAGAGACTCATGGACATGGACAATAGACTAGTGGTTACCGAAGGGTAGGGGAGAGGGGGGAGTAGGGAGTTAGATGGGATAAAAGGAGTCAAATATGTGGTGACAGAAACAAATCTAACTATGTGGGGTGAACACACAATGTAAATATATATATGCCTTACTGTTAAAATGTACAGCTGGAACTTATCGGATTTCATTAACCAATGTCATCATAAAAAATAAAGAAAGAGAGAGAGAGAGAGAGAGAAAGAGAGGAAGGAAGGAAGGAAGGAAGGAAGGAAGGAAGGAAGGAAGGAAGGAAGGAAGGAAGGAAGGAAGGAAGGAAGGAAGGAAGGAAGGAAGGAAGGAAGGAAGGAAGAAAGAAAAGATTTTAAAAATGTAATGACACACTGGTGAGTCATGATTGCTTATGAAGTGCGTACAAAAATTTTGCGGACAATGATGAAGAAATGATGATGAGTTATTGCTCCTCTATTTTTTTTTTTGTATATTTGAGGTAATTCAAGGTTGTCAGTAAAATTATGTCACTCTTACATACTCGCATTTCTAAATGAACAGAAATCAATTGAATGACAGCTAATGTGTCTGCAGCCTCTTCTGTCTCTCTTACTGACCATAGTAAGCTACTGTTTTGGACAGACCGTCAAGAGATGTCGTGAATGCAAATTATTGCTGTGTAGAACTTCACTAAAAATTATTTGAGCTTTTCTCAACATAGTGGTGTGCCTACCTGGTTGTGTATTATGTGAACAGCATCTACTATAGAATTTTTCAAGGAATCAGTATTGAAAAAAACTAGAGATTAAGTTCCAAACCTTTTAGCATGGCATAGAATGCCCTTTTACACCAGATACCTGAAACATTTTTCCAAACTCTATGCCACCTACTGACCTCATCTTACCACCCATACCCATCACTCTTCTGTGTACCTCCCGTGAGATTGTTTACCTGCAGGTCTTCAATCATGCATCCCCTTTGCCAGGGCAATGAAGGCAGGTGTGTAGCTCCAGGCAAATTATTTAATATTTTCTAAAGCAGCGGTCCCCAACCGTCTTGACACCAGGGACCAGTGCTCCTATGATAATCTAATGTCTGATGATCTGAGATGGAGCTGAGTTGGCTCTGAAGAGTGGCTGCAAATGCAGATGAAGCTTCGCTCACTTTCCCACTGCTCACCTCCTGCCATGCAGCCTGGTTCCTGACAGGCCACAGACCAGTACCGGTCCACAGCCCAGGGACTGGGGACCCCTGTTCTAAAGTTTTGCTGAAAAGTTACCTTACTTTTGCAACTGCCTGAACCCACTGTTCACATAATTCCAGCGTTGTTAAGAGCATGCTTTCTGAAGTTCATATGTTGGCTCCTTCATTAGAAGCTCTAATGTTTTGAGCACATTTTCTAAGCCTCAGTTTCTTCCTTCGTCTACTGATGATAATGATGATATCTACCTCACTGAGTTACTGTGGAGATTCTGTCAGGTAATGAACCATGCCAGGGGGTTCTTCAGCTCTTCCACACACTCAGATTGGTTAATATCTGCAACTCTATCAGTCAGTACATGGTAATGCCACGCTCAGCTGGAGTCAACCTCACTTCTCATCTCTCCGAAGCATCTAGACTGTGGAGTAAATTAATTTTCAGCGCGTTAGATGTTGTCCCAAGGTAATTCTCTGTGATACTTTCCAGCAGGGAGGCGTTGAAATGCCATTCCTCTCATAATTAATACATTGTACTGTGCTGCACCCATAGGCAGATGGATTTGTCTTCACACATTCTTACTTGACAGAGGTCAGCCATCATCTCTCTCCATGTGTCCTTGTGCGCTCCTGGCAAGCTGGCCTCTTTCCTTTCCTTTCCCAGCCATCCTTATTCCACTGTGCCTCCTAGTCTAGCCAAATCCTTAGCTCACTGGCTGAAAGTAATTATGATATCAGGCTGAAGTTCGAGTGGAAGGACTCCAGTCTGTTTAAATTTAATTTCTAACTGGAGTCATTCAGCCATCACATCATCAAACACACCACATTTATTCCTCCCAACGGTGGGGCACGTAGGAATTGGACTCTTCCCAACCTTCTCTCTGCCCCTTAGACTCACAACTGGTTTCAGTTCCATTTAAAAATTTCTTGAAATGTTATTAGGATTGATGGGATGACCGTTTATCACTATTGTCAGCATCTTTGCCTTTCATGTCATTGTTAGACTTATTTCACAGACGAGGGAACTGAGGTTGAGAGTGGTTAGGTAAGCAGTCCAAGTTCACACAACTTAATTAGTAAGTGACAGAGCCAGGCTCCAGCTGAAGCTTATTCTAGAGCTATTTTAACTACAATTTCGTTTCACCTATATGTGTTGGATGGGTGTCTCCTTCAAGGCAGTTTTCAGATTCAGCACCAAGGAGCTTTCTGGATACAATAGACCTGACTCAGATCCCTGATCTCTTTGGAGAAAGGGAGAAATCCAATGTCATTTATCTAAGAGCCACTTCTCAGCCTGTGATGAAAGCTTCATATAATCTCTTTCAATGGAAGCACCGTCCCCAGCCCTTATGAGAACCCTACACTGGAGGGAGGCAGCTCATCTTCTCCACAAACCACAAGACCCTCCCTTGATAGCTAAGTAGGATGATCTCAGTAAAGCTGACAAGATGTTTCCATGTTTGTTAAACAAGAACCATTTGTTTAGCTCAGGAGCATCTGTTGAATAAACAAGATATCCGATGTGCCATTTGCTCATTGGAAATTAACAAACCCTTTAAAAATGGCAATTTGTCAGGAGTTATATGAGGCAGAATTCATTCTCAGCAAGTGAACAAATTGAAACTTCTTTCCCAGACTTCCTAGAATCCCCCAGAGCCAGTTGTGCAGAAAAAGTTGTTAAATTCTGCCATCATTAAGGAAAATATGCAGAAAATGATGGGGGAAGAGAATCGGTATCCTGTTAGGGAAATTAAGGGGTGTATCCTCCAGAACAATGGGTGTGAGCTGTTTTCCTTGTGGGTTGTGTTTCCATTTGGAGAATGTTGTTCTTCTGAATGGGAGGCAACTTTTTCTCCTCTCATGCTGCTTCCAGGCATCATTTGGTAAAACTATCATCACAGCATTATTCCTGTATGTTGCTTCCCATGGAAAGGGTTTAACTTGCTACAGGAATAAAGGAGATAGAGAAAATAATAAAAGAAATGAAAAGTCTGTCATTTCTCTCAGGTGATGCAGCAGCTACTGGGCCACTGGCTAAAATGTAGTCTAAGTATGGTCCTGTTTTTCCTATGAAACATGAGAGCTTTATAGACTTAATCCTTGAATGAGCACAGTGTACTGGCACCAGGTGGCCCAAGCATAATGGACAGCGAGTGAGAACTAGTATTTACTGAATGCGAGTGCCTTGCTAAACACATTATTGGCATTGCTTAGCTATATGCCCACAAAGCTCGATTGTTACTCCCATCTACAGATGAGGCAACCAAGGTTTAGAAAAAGGTAGAAATGGGATTTAAACCCATGCGGTCTGAGAGCATGTCGACATGATCACAGTGTTGCATTGCTTTAGATAGTTTTTGAATATGCAAGGTCACTGGGGCCCTTCACTGGGGTGAAGTCAGAGAAGCAGGCTTTGGACCCATGAGCCCTACCCTAGGCAGAGGTGTAAGTGTTTTAGGCAAGATCTTTCTGAGATTCCTGGGAATATCTGGCTGGCCTGAGGTTCATATACTGTTCTTGCTGGGCTGCAATTCAAATTCTTTATTTAGAGGATTTTGCTGATGGGAGAGATGATTGAGCAAGGCGAGTTCTCAGGCTTTAAATAAATGGGTCTCTCTGGATTCTAGTCAGAAGTTAAGGAATTAGCCAACTCTGGGCCCAGAGCAACTTGCTGCCTCATCTCCTCACATTAGCCCTCTTAGCAATTGATCTTATAAACTTTCTGAATCAGAGAAATTAAAGATGAAAAAGGGCCTATTAAGTGATGTTGCCCAGCTCTGGACTAGGTGGAAAGACTCCCAAGAGAGGATTCCAGAGTGTCTGGTTCAGTTTAGCTTTAATTGTCCCAGAGGGTCTGACATCTTGCTCTTTCCCTGGGCAGCCCTTCTCCGGGCTGAAGGATGCAGGTGTGAGCAAAACCTCAGAGGATGATTCTGCCTGTGTCAGGCCTGTGTATGCTTGCTTACCTTAGACCAGCTTTTCAGAGCCTGGGATTTTTCACATGTTTCATTTGCGATGTTCTGGGGCTTTGGAGGAATCCTTTTTGGGGGGTAGATTAAATATCTCTAATTGTAGGTAGGATCTGTTAATTTTGTCTGTTACTCTACATTCCAGGAGATGTGCCTACAACTGTGTCTATGCAGGTAAAATGTAGGCATGGGGCTCATGTTAGTAGTGGGGCAGAGGGCAGTCAAAGACTGATGACCCATTGGGAAGACCAGAAACACTAATGGCTAACACGTGTTGAGTATTCCTAAGCCTATAGTAGGAGTGTCATTCTATTGTCAAGTTTAATTCTTGCAATAACCTTTGAGTTACGTTTAGTTATCACAATAACACTTTGAGGTATGCATCATCTTATTTTCTCTAAAGAGATGAGTATTCTGAGTTTCAGAGAGGTCAGATGCATGTCAAGGTCACTTAGCTGGTAGGTGGTGGGGCTGGGATTTGGACCAAGTTCTCTCTGAGTTGCAGAGTGCATGTTTTACTGCACTATACTCTGTCACTGCCTCATCACAAAATGTACTGAACAAGGTTGAAGTGAGAAGGAGGAAAAGGTGGAAAGGGATCAGCACTGATTTTGAATTGAAGATGGATGATCTACAGATCAGCCAGGTTTAGCTTTCTAAATTGAGAAGTCTGGGTTTGTGCCATGAGCTTCTATGTAGGTTCCAGGTTCAGAGATCTGGAGGGTGTGTGTACATTGCACAAGTGTATGTACTTAGACTGTGCAATACACATTGCGCAAGTGTATGTACTTAGACTGTGATCCCTTCCGGGCCTCGGCAAAGTATTTCATTTATGTATCTCCTGCTTAGAAAATGATGCTGGGCAGAAGATATTCAGTGACTGGTATATGCATAGTGAGTGCAGTAAGTCCTCCATGGAACCCACTTAATATCATCGATAGATTCTGTGACTTTAAGAAAAGTGACATATAAGGGAACCAATTTTACTGTAGGCTAAGATAAAAAAGAATGAAGTTCCTACGGCATCTAATAGGCATTATAACAAAACAACGTTGAATAAAATGACGTTATTTGAGGACCTGCTTTAAACCCGTTTAACATTTCTTTGCAATGCTTCCTGTCCCAGGATGTCTTTGCTTGTTACTAAGGGAATTTTTTTCATTCATCCAGTTATCTCTCTTTGGCTACCATTGGCTGAGGATCGAGGCATATCCATGGGCTGCTGCTGGTTTAGAGCCCAGAATACTATCCAGGAAGGGCAGGCCCTAAGCAGGGGGGCTGTTTTGGGTCCTGGGGCAGGAGATAGAGGCTTGACAGGGTGGGAAGCATGAGGCCACTGGATATAGAAATAAGAGAAGTCCTGAAAGGGAAGTTGGGGTAAGGGATGGGGCAGGGGCCACCACAGAAGAATTATCTGTATCACAATTTGTCCCCAAGTTGTCTCTAAAGGATTTGTTTGAAGGAGGAGGAAGCCATACACTTTTATTTTCTTCCTCTCAATGCCTCGTGTCTTCAGGATATAATGTGATCTGTGTGGTGTCACTTGCTGGGAACCATGAAGTAAGGGGACTCGCTGTCAAGGCTAAGTAACAGAGTCATTTGAATTCTCCCTATTCTTATTTGCTACCTGGGAAATCTTGGATGAGTTACTTAACTTCTCAAGACCTCTGTTTCTATGTTTGCAATTTGCGGATAATACATGCTTCATCAGTTTCTTCTTAGAGTTAAATTTTATAAAGAAATAAGGTTCCTGGCCCAGAGTAGCCGATTAACACACATTGGTCATTATCTCACTTCCAGTTGAGAAACGTGACCTTCGTGGTACATCACAGCATGTGTTCCAAGCTAAGTCTGTCTGATCTGGGTTTGAATCCAAGAGCTGCCATTTATTTGGTTCGGTGACTTAGACAAGCCATTTAGCTCCTCTAAGCCTGTAGTCCCTTTTGAGTAAAATGCAGACAAAAAATGTCCCTCCCTCGAGGGAATTTCGAATCATTTGTTCAACAGCATGATTGAGTGCCAGCTTTGTACAAGAAGTGGAGTTCCCATGGTGGGCAAAGCAGGTGAGGCCCCTCCCTTCAAGAAACTTACAATCTAGAGAGGTGGCAGGCATTACTCAAATAACCATTACTTTAATAACCATTATGATTATTAAATAGGGTCACACACATAAAGCATTACATAACAGAGATCAACCTATCATAAGAAAGCACACAAATGCTAGCTGTACATTATCCTCAGGGGGGACCATCTTCTTCCTGGGGGTCTCCCTGTGCTTAAAACATATTCTCTCACACACACACTTGCCTATTGCACTCTACACCCATTTACACACATGAACACAAAAAGCAGATGCCCTTTTTCTAACTACTCCTTTCAACCCCAAATAGGTCTGGGACAGCTGTGAGTAAGGCTTTTCTGTGACATGGGCTGTCTGTAGACTCTGGGCAGCTGTGTCCACACTGGTACATATACCAGAATGTCTGCCACTGACAGTCCTGAGGCAAAGACTAGGAAATTCTGTTTTTATTCTCTTCAGAGCTGAGATACAATTAAAAATGTTACTACAGTAATTGGCAACATCTATTAACTTGATGAGAATTGCCGGAGGCAGCACATTTTTTCCCCCTTCTGCACTTTATTAGTCTATAAATACACCTGGTCCCTTTCTTTTCCTTCTCCAAAACTTCCACAAAGCATCCTCCCAAGCTGTCAGCTTAATGCCCTTTGCTTTTTTTTAAATTAACTCTCTGAATTCCTCTAGCACTTCCGGTCGGTACCACATAATTTTGCATCTAATTACATGTGGCCTCTTGGCTTCTCTGAGAGGTAACCATGGACAGCCCATAGCACTGAGGGATCGGGGATCAGAGTCAGCAGAGCCTGGCGGAAGCCCCAGCTCTGTTTGATGATCTTAAGTGACCACTGCTTCCGGAGTGTGATCATCTGTGGAATGGAAACAATGGTCTCTACTTCCCAAGAGTAAGGCAATAGGATTAAACAATGATTTGAAAGTACTCTAAAAACAGTCCAGTGTGGGGACTCCTACTCATCAATCCCCAGCAACCCCTTCATCTGCCCATGTCCTGACTGGTCTTCTGGTCCGAAAGGAGATGCAGGTGCTGGCAGGCTCTGGCAGCATGTGGATGTTCAGAGAGGCCCTCTCCTGCTGGGTGTGGCTCTGCTGGTGCTGAGTGACACCTTGGGGACCTCACCAGCAGGTGGCTCCTCTGCTTTTTGATAGACTCTATTGATTAGAAAATGACCCTCTCAGAGAATGGAGCGGGGACGTGTGGGGCAGGGAGGGACCTGACAACCAGGGGTGTAAGAGCTATCAGTACAAAGGAAGAGCTCTCCTGTTGCCATCCATCTCAGCTGCAGACTGACCCAGCACCACAGACAGAGACAGAGAGAATCCTGGGAGCTCCCCTAGCCCCACCCCACAGCCCTGGCAACCTCTTCCATTTGCAGAAGGAGAAACTTCCCACAGCGGTTGAATACCACAGTCAAAGCCAAAGTGCTGGTTAGTGAATAGACTATGACCAGAATTGAGGTTTTTGCCCTCCATTCAGTCCAACACTCCTTCTACTACATTCCAATGCAGGTTTTTCGTAGACGCTTTTTACATAATCAGTAAGCGATGAAATGAGTGTGCATAAGTGTCCATGTATATATGTGCCTATGTGTGTGTCCATCTGGATATGCTCCATAGAGCCTAGTGTGCACGTTTGCTAAATGTGTGCATATATCATTTCATTTCATCCTCCTCAGGACCAAATGATGAAGCTGCGATTGTTGTGGAGAATTGGAGGTTTAGAGAGGTCAACTTGCTCAAGGTCATACAGCGAACAGGTGTAGAGCCAAGATTAGGATCTAGGACACATGGTTCTGAAGCTCCTCTCTTAACCACTGGACTGTAGAGGGGACACGTCCTGAAAACACATTATGCCTTAAAAATAGCACCCAATGTGATCATTGGATCCCCAACAAGCACTAGCTGTGTCATCCCAAGCTCCAGCTTGGGAAATATGAGGCAATGAGGGTTTTGTTCATTTCTATTTGTTTTTATTTAACTAGAATAGTACATACTCAGGGGATAGATGTCCATTCTTTTATGAATCTGTTTCTCTCTCAAATTATATCCTGTCCCACTTTACCAGCCCATTCACTGCCTCAGGCCCCCCGACCCTCATCTTACCACCAGTCTCCATGTTGGACATCCAGGAAGCTCTTGGGAGATACTTGTTTTGGGAGCCACAGGCCACATTGGTGGGCCAATAGGGTCGATTTGTGCCTCATCTATTTGTCCCTTTCTCTTCAAGTCACTTTTAAAGACCCAATATTTTGTGGACTCCCACAGCCCTCTGTGCCACATTTTCTTACCAATATCTGCCTGTTTCTGTTTTCCATATCAGCCTGAGCTTCTAGAGAGCAGGAACCTTATCATACTTATCTTGGCATCTTCCCTCCCATAACATCTTGGTATTGGGTTCATAGCAGGTGCTCAGTACTCATGTGTGAATAAGTGGAATGAAGTATTTAGCTAGTGTGTCGCTTTGTCCAGAAGAGACCTTGTAATGTGACTATGGGGATGGTAGAAAGATACCCCTTCTTAGTCTAAGTTTTCATGAAAATCCTTGCCGATCAAAATGCTCCCCTCCACTCTTCTCACTTGGCAAAGTCTGGGTGGTTTGGGACAGTTCAGTGGACACTATTTTTGTTCTGAATTTGTGTTTCTTGTTCTTTGGCTTGCATCTCACCTAAGTGGCCCTAGGTGTTGAGTCAAGCCCTCAGTAAATGATGAAATGAGAGGATCTCCACAAAGCTCCACCCTTTGGGGATCACACTTGCTCCAACTTGTTCTATTTTAAGCACATCCAACAAACTTTAAAAAAAAGAGAACACAAAACTTTAAAAAGCCTAGACTTGACTAAATAAATCAATTGACATAGGTCACATTTACACAAATTTACTTTTAAAGAAAGAGAATGAATATACCTTCAGAAGCAGAATAATTTGTCCTATGGTACAACTAAAATGAAGAGAATATTATAGACTTGAGTCTACAATCCCTAATTGCTGGCATATTAACTTTTCTTTGCCTTCAGAATCTTTCATTCTGTTTTCAGAGTGATCTCTCATGCCTGCTGCCCGATAGTCTACCCCTCCAGCATGTCCAGTCACACCACCATGCCTTGCATCAGATCACCCCCTCTTCTCCTTGACTTTCTAATCCCACATAATCTTCATGCCTAGTCTTTGTCTACCCTCTTCTCTGAAACCCTTCCTTACCCACTATACTTTTCCAACAAGACTGCAAGCTCTTTAACGGCCCCTTTATGTGTCGCCCCATAAATACCTACTAGAGGAATAGTATCCACTCAGGGGATAGGTAGTAGAGCCTGAGAGTGACAGTTCTACAATCAAATGCCTAAGAACAAGGACTGCTCCTTCTCTGCAAACACTCTGCGCATGTTGCAATGTGCTTGGTTTGTTTAGCCGGATTAACGGGTCTTCTTTGAGCAACAGTTGTCTTTTTAAGGTTGTGTCATGTAATATGGTCTTGCTTAGAAATATGTAACTCTTCACTAAAGCTACGCCAGGCTGTAGCCCACATACACAGCAAAAAGATAAAAAAATAAAATGAAATAAAATAAAACGAACCAAATAGTAGTTGGTACTGTAACTTCCCAAGTACTCACACTTAGTGGGTATTCAATAATTACTTGTCAGGGGATTTTGCTGGTCATATTCCCAATAGAGCAATTTTTCAGTTGTGTTTCGGTAAAGCCTCATGCATTGTCAAAACACTAACACATTCATGAAACCCCAATGACCAGTTTTAAATTATTACTGCCAGCATGTAGCATGGTGTTGGCTATGGTTCACTGAGGTTCTTCAGTCAAAATGCATCTCTGTCTGTTGGGAGTGACCTCTTGATATGTCTCTGCCTGGTCCTGAAAATATTTCATGTAATTGCTGGATCTGGTTCCAGCCATCCAGGACTTAGAATGATATTATATTAAATTAGACCATATAGTTTCTCTTTTCTTCCTCTTTTTATACTGCTTCCCTGATAGGAAATGTCATACTTATGACCCAGCATAAACCTATGTCTTTTTATGCATCTTCAACAAAGTTACATGAAAAATAGTCTTCCATCTGACATGTTCTCTGATATCTCCTATTCAATTCTATTTCATTTTATTTATAAAAAATGGGGTTGAATCAATAAGTATATTTCATCACTCACAAGTGGATCACAGTTCATAGTTAGAAAGACACTGATCTACTAGTAAATGGCCCTTTTAATTTGCTGGGAGAACCAGAATGCTGAAGGGACAGCAGCTCATCCGGGAGTCAGGAGAAAGCCCTGCAGATGCTGAGCCCCTTTTGGAGGGGTGTATTGGTAATGACTCTGGTTGCAGGAAACAGTAAATAACTTGACTGAGCTTAATTGAAGAACTTAATTAGGGTTCGAGAGAAGAAATGCAGTCAGACCTCAGAAGAGACCCTACTCCAGAATCTCATGGAGTGCTCTCTTTCTGTCTCTCACCTTTGTTTCTTTTTTTTGGCAGAACAATTAGTGGCATCTAAGACAAGTTGCTCCAAGTCTCATACTAGAGTTTCTCAAACCAATCTTAATCTGGGAAACAAATGTCTTTGACCCACCTTAGGTTGGGGTTCTGGCCCTGGTCTCATCAGCTATAAACAAGAGTCAGGGCCATGTAGTAGCGACATGGGCATGAGGGTCTGCCCCTGGAAATCTTGGGATCTAGGGGAGCTAGCAGTGGACAAAGACAAGGATTGTTTGTGGTTTGGGAGGAAAGTTCTCAAAGAACCTACTAGAAAAGCCATGTTCATTTGAACTGGATGAGATGAGTTTTTGCTGCCTTAACATTTTTACAGGATAATCACGTTTGTCAAGCAAGTCACAGATGACTGTATGTTTGACAGATTGAGTATTGCTTTGAGGATAAATGGTGAAAATAGCAGCATAATAACTTAAAATGAAGACTTTATTCACTTAATTGCCTGGAGATTAATTAAATGAATAAAATCTGTTTCACCATATTATGAAGTTGTTTTCAACATTTATCTTAAACGTACTGCTGAGGTTATTATTATTCTCACTTGTATATTTATTCATCTACTCAATAGATATTTAATAAATGCAGAGCAAGTCACAATGCTAGGCACTAGTTGAACACATAATCTAATCAGATCTAGAACCTGTTTTTAAGAATAGTACAGTCAAAAGGGAGAAATATTTCAGGTACACAAATAACCAAAGGTAGAACTAAGACAGATTGTGTTTGAATCCAGTCTCCATTTCTTCCCTGCTCTGTACCAATGGTTAGGCAATCTGACATCTCAAAATTTCCACTTCCTCATATGAAAAGAAATTATACTACTTATCTCAAAAACTCGTTTAAGGATTAAGTGAGATAACATTAAGTTGATAGTAAAAATGTTGGCATATTAGGTGCTCAATAAATATCAGTTGCACTTTAGATAATGTGAGCACTATAATAAAGCGTTATATAGTGTCAGGTGTTAATATATGCCTCTCTGTCTTCAGAATGTTTTACATGCATTTACATATTCATTTAGTTCTCATAGAAACAATGAAAGGAATGTCATTATTATCTTCTTGTTGTGCAGATGAGAAAATTAAGGCACAGAAAAGTAAATTGCTTATGATCCCACAGTTAGTAAGCGATGGACAGACCCAAGACTCTTAACTCAGAGAGTCTGATTCCAGAATTCTTACTCTTAAATACATTGCAAATACATGAAAAGGAAAGGCTGTTTTAGCTCTAGTTCACAGAGGTTGTGTTTCAAGCTGCAATGAGCGATTCTCAACTCTAACCATACATTCTTGTCTGTATCAATGGCTACACCATTTGACATTTCAAAATTTTCATTTCCTCATCTAAAAAAAAATTATACTACCTATCTCGAAAGTTTGTTTAAGGAGTAAGTGAGATAACATTAAATTGACAGTAAAAATCAATTGATTGATTTGATTCCTGGACTATACTCCAGGCTAGTGGTTCTCAGAGTGTGATCTCTATCATCATCCTGTCACCTATGTGTTTGCTAAGAGTGCAAATTCTTGGGCCCTACCCCTTCCTTCCCCACTCAGAAACTTTGGGGGTGCAGCTCAGCACTGTGTTTTAACAAGGAGATTCTGATGCTACTAAAATGTGAGAGGAGTATTGCTCCAGACCAATTAAGCCAGGACTTCTGGGAGAAGGGCCTATGCATTGGTATTTGATGGTTTAGAAAGTTTCCCAGGAGGTTGTAATATTCACCCAGGTGAGGAGCTTTTATAGAAAGTAGGTATTGAGCTGAGCCATAAGGAGGGAATATCTAGAGTGGAACAGAAGGATTATTCCAGGTGGAGAGGCAGCCCGAGTGAAGAGCAAAAGGGAGGGCGTATTTGTGTGTGATTCGGAGAAATATATTGAAATAAGATTATTTGATAATTTAAATTCCTAGCTAATCAGTTCATCAAGCACTTGTACTTTGACCTTATCAGTATTTTACCCTCAACTCTGTCTCGTGCTTACCCCAAGGTCAGGTTTTCTTATTTCTGGGGATGATTGTTTTCTGGGATTCACAACCACAAAGAAAGAAAACACATAGGAGTTCAGCCCTGCACTTCCTTGTGGCAGCCAAGTGTGTCATGAAGAGACTGGGCTGAGGTTCCGAACCTGTGTGTCTTTGGACAGTTTTGTGAGGCTCATTTTTCTGATCCGTGAAATGCAGGGTTGGATGTTTCAAAGGCTGCTGCATCCAGCTCCCCAAGCACTGCTGTGTTTCCATGAGCTGTTAACGGTTCCTGATGAGTGCCCGTTTGACTTATTTTATATATTAGGACTTGAAGACTGTGTTTGAACAGAGGGTGCAGTTGCTAAAAATAAACTATAAAACCTCTTGACCTTTTTCATGTACTTCCCTTGGTAACATCAATGAGTGTATGGTCCTAGGAGCTGATAGTAGTTTCTTCCCTGGTAGTTTAACTGTGGCTCCTTATTTCTTGTTGTTCCTGTGTCTTTGGTCCTTGCTCAGAATTCAGTAAGTCTCTCAGTTTTAGAGAATAATCACTAGAGTTTCCCATCCTTATGTGTCAATGTTGGGCTTGTTAATTGTTTTAAAATTGTTTTTTTTCCTTTTTCAACTTCGATAGAGCAGTCCATGGGGTAAACAATATCTGGTGCATAGGTAGGAAACTGAGATCTTTTCTGGACACAAAAAAATGTTTGTCTTTGAGACCCAAGGGTGAGCTCAAGGCTTACATAGGGCCATATGAAGTTTGCCCAACTGGATATAAGTGTTATAATCATTCATTCAACAAATATTTATTGAAGATGTACCATGTTCCAAGTACTGTAATGGAAATATTGGTATAAAAAGATCCAACAAAAGCCCATGAGGTAGAGGATTATATTCTATAGATACAAAATAATAATAATAAATTTTTAAAAAAGCAATTGCAATCCAAAATAGTGATTTCTACACTGAAGAGGAGTACAGGACATTATAGGAGCCTATATTATGAGTTTGTTCCCAGAATTTGTGATGTATAATCAACGTAGAGAGGGAGGAATGTACCTAAACCAGACTCCTCAATAGCCAGGACTTTTCATATCCAGTGCCCAGGACAATGCTAAAATTATTAGGCACTCAACAAATGTAGATCTTAGGTATGAAGGAGGCAATAAGGCAGACAGAAAGCAGATGAGTTTATCTGTTATTCAAATGAAAAAAAAAATAACTAAAATGTAAAGAATGCTTTCTGTGTCAAGCACTGTTCTAAGCATTTACTACTTATCTTATTTAACCTCTATAATGTTATGAAGTAGGTATTTTGATCTTCCCATTTTACAGATGTAGAAATAAAAAATCATTGTTGGCATATACGTTCAAAATGAGATGAGGAGTTTGCATAAATGGGCCTGGTCCTGCTTCCCTTCTTAAGGAAGAATGGAAAGATTCACTGGAAAAGATTCATTTCTTCCCACCATATTAGGTCTCAGAAAAACCTTGTGACAAAAGAATTCACCATTGAGGAATTTTTAAATATTCATAAGGACTTTCACAGATTCCTACCTATTCTTGATACTTTAACTCTATTCTGTTCCATTATGCTGTTTTACTGGTGGGAAAGGCTGGGCTCAATCCCCAGCCCTCCTCTCGCCAGCCAGGAGAGGCGGCTTGCAGGGGAGGTTAAGCTCATGGCTCAAAGCCACTTGCTTGGTTCGAGCCCTAATTTTGCTACCTACTAATTTTGTGAGTTGATTTAGCAAGTTGCTTAAGCTTTCAGTGCCTAATTGTGCCCTTTTAAACTACAGGCAAAGAATAGTTCTGACTCACAAGATTGGTGTGAGGATTGATGAGATCACCATTTACATTTAAAACAGTGCCTGAAACATAGTACACTCAGTATCTATGGATTGTTATCATCATGTGACTTTAGGATTGGTACTTCATCTCTCTTATCCTCATTTTACCAAGGATTAATATCAGATAAATGGCATCTTCCTTAAAGACCAGTTTTGAGGAGTAATTAAGAAAATGCTTGTAAAACAAACACGATGACTAAAATGCAAATAGTTTCAATACCCATTAGCATTTATTGTTATTACCATATGCGCTTTCCCAAATATTTTTGTGAGTTTATCCCTTACAACTCACCCCCCGCCCCCGCAAAAATCATCATATATCTGCATCTTGTATTTCCTTGCTTGCTGTGTTTGTATGTGTTTTCCTTAACTAGGTTTTTAGAAGTGGGAACTTGTTGGGGACTTTACATTAGGGACTTGATTAATTCTACCTGATGAACAACAGAGAGTTGCCTGATGAGATGTTGTGGTCCAGAATAGCAACAGTTCAAGGGCATCTCACCAGTTGTAGGATTAGGTGAAGAAGTGAAATCACTGCCAGTTTATTTTTGCTGTCTCGTTAGTAAGGGAGACATAGAGTCTGGACATCAATTCAATGTGTCCAGCTAAGGCAGTGGTTCTCAACTGGGGGTGATTTTGCCCCTAGGGGATGGTAGGCAATGTCTAGAGATATTTTTGGTTGTCAGAAGTGCAGGGGTACTACTGCATCTAGTAGAAGACAGGGATGCTGCTAAATATCCTGCATTAGCTAGGACAGCCCCTACAACAAAGAGTTACCACCCCAAATGTCAACAGTGCCAGTGCTGGGAAACCCAAAGCTGTTGCTGGAAGTGGACAGCGACATCCCTCTGTGCACTGGACAAGAGCAAGAGTATTCTCCTTACCCTCAGCATCCAAGTTCTTTTGCTCTTCCTCTGCCCAGCTGAGTAGCCTAATCTCTTCCCCTGTGGACACAAAGCCAGAGCAGCTTTGAAGTTTGAGTCTTTTATCCGGATTATTTAATCTGTAGGTGTGCCTAATCTTGAGTTGTGTGTGATAGTAAATGCTGAAAAAAGAGTTAGAGTCTCTGTTCTTAGGAAGCTTACTGTCTGATAGGTAGTATATTAATAAGAATTATTCTATTATAATTGATGGCTGAAGCAAATAAATATACAAACACACACCCTCACAAATAAAAGTATGCTATGGGCTTATTTGTATAAACAGTCTGTAAACTTGTAACCACAAAAGTCCCCAAATAGCCAAATAATCTTAAGAAAGAACAATATTAGAGATATCACACACCTTGATTTCAAAATGTGCTACAAAGCTATAGAAATTAAAATGATATGGTACTGGCACAAAAAGAGACACATAAGTCAATGGAACGGAATAGAGAGCCTAGAAATAAACCCATGTGTATATAGCCAATTAATCTACGACAATGGAGGCAATAATATCCAATAGAGTAAAAACAGTCTCTTCAATAAATAGTGTTGGGAAAACTAGAGAGATACATGCAAAAAAAATGAAACTAGACCACTTTCTTACACCATATATTAAAACAATCTCAAAATGGATTAAAGACTAAATGTAAGATCTAAAACCATAAAACTCCCATGTTAAAACATAGTCAGTAAACGCTTTGACATCAGTCTTAGCAATATTATTTTGTGTATGACTCCTCAGGCAAAGGCAACAAAAGTAAAAATAAACAAATGAGACTACATCACACTAAAAAGCTTTTGCATAGCAAAGGAAACCATCAACAAAATGAATAGATAACCTACTGAATGAGAAAAGATATTTGCAAGCAATACCTGCAATAAGGGGTTAATACCGAAAATATATAAAGAACCCATACAACTCAACATAAAACATTTCAACTAAAAAATGGACAGAAAACCCGAATAGACATTTAAAGGGGATATATGGATGACTAAAAAAACACATAAAATATGCTCAACATCACTTATAACCAGGGAAATGCAAATCAAAACCACAATGAGATACCACCAAACACCTGTCAGAATGACTATCAAAAAGACAACAAATAAGTGCCGGCAAGATTGTGGAGAAAAGGAAACCTTCATGCACTGTTGGTGGGATTGGAAAATAGTATAGCGGTTTCTCAAAAAATTAAAAATAGAACTACCACACGACCCAGTGATTCCAATTCTGGGTATTTATTCAAAGAAAACGAAAACAATAATTTAAAAAGATACATGCACTCCTATGTTCACTGAAGTGAGGAAAAATTAAAAGATATCTTATTAATAATCAATGGGAAAAATAAAGTATTAGATTAAGGGCTCATTTATTCAGTTTCTTTGGAGACAGAAATATTTTATATAAGTGAACATTTTAAGTCACTAGAGTTTAACTATTTAAAACATAATTGTTTTATTTTAACAAAAATTATTTTATTTTTCCTAACACATCATTTGTAATCTTAGTCTCTTAACAGAAGAGATTGGCAACCTTGTCTTCCTGCTTCCTGTTTTCTGTGCCTCGAGGTAGATGTCAGATACTGAAACATCAGTATGTAATGGCCTCAAGAACCATTGAGAAATGTAGACATTTATGACATGGAAGACTGAGTTTTTAGTTCTTAGGTCTGTTTTTTATAGGTTTTTTTTTTTTTATTTCTCTTGCTATCTGGGTAACAGCTGTTGATTCTCACCATTTTAAATTCTACCTTTTTTTTTCTAACATGATGCCTCTTATCTGTTGAGGACTAGAAAACCAGAAAACCAATCTTAGAATGGTATTTAAAATAAGAGTAAATAAACTGAGTAAAAGCTTGCTGGAGAGAGTGAATTACGTGGTTTTCTTTAGCGCATGAATGTTTTACTATCTCTGTTGCCTTTTTTTCACTGATTTTCTGGATTTTATCCTGGCCTGGATATCTTATGCAGGAGACAGCTGACTGGGCCTTCTGTGTAGAAGTTCTGAATATATAATAATATATTTAGGACAATACGTTTGTAAGGATTCTCAGCTTTCCTTTTTCTGGCTAATGGCAATAGACAGTTAAGGTTTCCTTTTCAGATCATCAGGAGAATTTTGTCCTTGTCAGGCCAGATGTTGCATGCTTGTCCCTAAACATTTACTGTATACAAGGCAGGAGGAAGGAAAGGTAGACGGATCTAACTCAGGAGGGCAAGGATGCCATGAAGCAAAGAGCGGGGACTGAGACTAACACACTTTGCCCAGGGGACACACTGAGTAGGGACTAGCACACTCTAGTGGGAGGGCAGACGGAGAGGAAGTGGAGGAAGTAACCAGGTGTGACAAGGTGGAAGACCGTGGGGAAGAGAGAACCTCCTAGAAGCTGTAAGGTGGTGGAGAAGGGGCAAGGACAGAGATTTAGACCAGCATTACTGAGGGCTCTGTAGTCTTTTATGTTTTTTTGAGAGTCACCAACTCTCTGACACCACTCTTGGACTCGTGTGTTATGCCCATGACAAGTGACAGCTGCTAGAGGTAGCAAACTGCCAGGGCCCACCAATGGCCTTATTCTATGGGTCCCCATGGTGCAAGACAGTCCCTCTCTGAGACAATGATTTTCCCAGCGAATAATCACCCTGTGTGCTTCCCATGTGTTGTCTGCCGTCCTGTCCTGTCGACACTGAGCTTCTGTCTCCCTTCCTTCCCCAGGTCCGTGGCCGGATTGGATAAAGAGGCAGACCTGGTGCACATGGAGGTGCGGACTGCAGATGGATGTGAGTGCTGCCTCCACCAGGCTAGGCCCAGGGATATCTGCCTGTGGCAACCTCTCCTCCCCCAATTTGCATTTTAATGGTTTGGGAAGATGAAAAGCCCTGAGCTCCATTACTGCCATATCTATCCTTATTTCCCAGAGTGGGGGAGAGGCCTCTGGTCCCAAGGGAGCTGTTTCATTGAAATACACCCTCAGGAATGAATTTTCTGGGGATGTGAGTTAATGCGATGAATTTTGAGGCTCCTGTTGGTAATTTCCTGGCATCTTCAGTGTAATTCAAATCCGGATGTCCATAGCTCATCATGGTATTTTGCATTCATGTGGTGAATTGCAGGAGTTGCCACCTTGAAAAAACAAACCCTTAATACGGTCAAGCTTACCCAAAAAAGTAACTAGGAAATTATTTGCAAAAGTTTTTATTTATTCATTCCACAAATATTTATGGATGGCCTACTCTGTGGCAGGCATTGTTCTAGGCTTTGAAGACACAGTGGTGAGCAAGATCTATGCTGTCCTTGCAAACAAACAGTGAAACCCCAAGATTTTAAACATGTGACACCTTTGAATATTGTGCACCTACGTACATTTTAGAATTTGGCCAATAAAGCATCATTTTGCACCACTTTAAGCATTTTACTCTTTTCAGAGTTGATCATATTTATAAAGCTCCTCTCTATCCAAGAAAATAAAATCACCTTAAACAAAAATATATAAAATTTCTGAAAATATATAATATAGATGAAATATATGAAATATATGAAAATGTAATTAGAATATCTTAGGTCACAAATAGAACCAAATAATCTGTGGAGACAGTGGTTACCTGGGAATGCAGCTAAACAGGTACCTATAGGTGAGTCAGTGTCTTGGATTCTGCCACCCATTAGCCTTGAAACCAGGGAAAATTCTTTCTAAACTCTCTGCGCTCTGATTTTCCCTATTGCCTGAGATTAGACATCCTTGCTGTGCCCACTGCACAGAGTTATGGGTTGGTCAAATGGAGAGGAATGTTATAGAAATTATAAAATACAAATGTAAGGAGATTCTGTTTTGACTTGCCTGTGTGTGCTATAATGTCATTCAGAACACATGAAGTAAAAATGCATGTTTTATCCAAACACGTGTTTTTGAAGCCAAACACAGAAGCATACCAAAAATATGCATTTTGGGTAATATCTTTTATTTGTTTTTATTTTTAAAGAGTTAGAACACAATCAACATTTGTTAACTGTATGTCTGGTACTCTGCTGAGTGTTATACTTTTTTCTTTCTTTGCTTTTTCTTGAGTGGGATTCTCATTTGATTCTTGAATAAATGTAAGCCTCTAAAGCAAGTAGGGATGAAGAATGACCCACAATCTTTAAAAACAGGTTTTTTTTTTTTTTAAAGAGCTATTTAAGATTTAGGGAGAGAATATCACATATTCAAATTCAGTGATCATAAGGGTGACAAACCTTGGATTTAGAATTATATCATCTGACTCTGAGTGCTAAGAAAAAACTGGAGGAAGAGTTAGATGTAGGAGCTTGAAGGAACGTAGCAGGACAGGAAGAGGAGAACAGATAGCAACTCCAAGAAGATGACCCACAGGCCAGTTTTTCAGATGACCACTACCTAGGCTTTGCTTCCCATGTCAGCATTTAAAAGCCATATATGTGATCTATGGCGGTTGTATATTTCAGAGTTGGAAGAAACTTTGTAGGCCTATCTAATCTCCTACTTCATGTAGGCATACCTTCCCCCAACACCTCCATTGTGTGTCCTCAAGTTCCATGAGCTCAAGCTTAAGACACATTCTTTGCCACTGTTGGACAGCTCCTATGGTTTTTTTGTTTGTTTGTTTTGGTTTGATGTGTGTGTGTGTGTGTGTGTGTGTGTGTGTGTGTGTGTGTGTGTGTGTGTTTTCTTTGAAGATAATTTCTTATATTAAACTTAAATTTATTTTCTGAAAGTTCAAAATTTTCAGGTCCAAATTTGGATAAGATCTATGGTGCATGAACGCTGTGAAATTTTATGAGATTAAAAATGCAAAGCCTATAGAAGAATTTCTAGCTTATTGTCAAAAACCGAAGAGAGCAGAAATATAACAAGAATAAATGTTAGGTGCCACATTTAGGTTAAAGTATCGTACATATTAATTCTATTCTATTTTTCTAGTTTTTTTAAAATCTGTTTTTCAATAGTTAAAAGAACCTTATCTCAGCCTAGTGAATTGGCTCTAACTTACCTTTATTTAGAAAATGCACATAACAAGACTGCATTAACTCAGGGATGCTTTATTTTACATACACTAATGAAATGCATGTTATCTTTCTTTTGTGGCACCATGGTGAGTGCTTTCTTCCACTCACACATACCTGTATATCTTTATCTTTCGATCATCACAAAAAGGCATAAAGTGTATTTCTGATGTGGTAGCTTAGATTCAAATGTGCCCAGATTCATACAGCTGGTCTACTGATAAAATAAAAACTGGAACACAAAACTCAACACACTACAGACAGAAGGGACTTCTGATAAAGGACCTCTATAAAGACTTATGACTAACAGCATACTTAATAATGAGATACTGAATGTTTTCCCCCTAAGGGCAGGAAAAAGGCAGAGATATTTACTCTTACTTTACCACACCTCTTCATCATGCTGAAAGTCGTAGCCAGTGCAGTAAAGAAATAAACATGAAATGCAAAGGGAAACATAAAACTGTTGCTATTCTTGTTGACGTGGCTGTCCATCTAGAATATCACAAGGCATCTACCAAAAAGTCTTCTAGAACTAATAAGTAGGTTGAGCAAGGTTGTGGGATACAACTTATTCAGTGGAGAAAGAATTTTTTATAACAAATGGTGTTGGAAAAAAATGAGCAATCATGGGGGGAAAAATGAATTTTAATATGATTCACAATTTATATAAAATTTAACTTAAAATGGATCGTTTTCTAAATGTAAAATATAAAATTACAAACTTTTAGGAGAAAATATAGGAGGAAATCTTTATGACCTTGGATTGACATCAAGATGAAAATTGACAAAATAGAGAATTAGTTGATTGGACTTCATCAAAATTAAAAACTTTTGCTTTTCAGAAGACATAATAAAGATGGTGGGAGAATATATTTGTAAATTACATATCCAGCCAAGGACTTATATAGCCAGAACATAAAAAGAATTTTCGAAACATAGCAATAAGGAGTAATCCATTAAAAAAAATGGACAAAAGAAGATATAAAGATAACAAATTCATACCAAAGAAGATATAAAGATGACAAATAAGCATATGAAGTGATGTTCAACATCATTAGACATTAGGGAAATGCAAGTTAAAACCATAATGAGATATCATTACATACCTATTGGAATTGCTAAAATAAACAAAGCTGACAATACTAAGTGCTGACAAGGATATGAAGCAACTAGAACTCTCATGCGTTGCTGTGGGAATTCAAAATGGTACAGACTTTCTGGAAAAATATTTGGCAGTCTCTTATAAAGTTATACAGACCTTTGGATCTGGCAATCTCATTCCTATATATTTACCTTAAAGGAATGAAAGTTATATTCATATAAAAACCTACATATAATGTCCGTAGCAGATTTATTGATAATCATCCCAAACTGGAAACAACTTGAAAATTCTTGAATGGATAAATGACAAACAAGCTATGGTAGATCTATAAAATAGGATGCTATTCAGCACCGTCGATACATGCAACAACAGGATGAATTTCAATGACATAAGCTAGTTTTAAAAGGTTACATACTATAATCACTCGATTTATATGATTGTATGGGAAAGGAATAACTATAGGGATGGAGAATAGATCAGTGGTTTCCAGAGTAGGGGAAGTATTTGATAAGAAAGAGCAAAACAAGAGAATTTTTTAGGGTGATATAATTGTTCTGTAACCTGATTGTGGTGGCAACTACATATATGTATATGTATATATAAATAAAAACTTATATATCTATTAAAACTTTAGAAGTATATGCCAGAAAATGTACTATGTATAAATTTTTTTAAAAAGTAACTGTTTTAAAAGACTACTAAAAAAATCTATGGGGATCAAAACTAGAATGCAGAGTTCTTGGTTTCTAGTTCTATAGAACTTCCTACATTTTCTCATTAATTAATTAATCAATTAATCCATTTAGTTCTTTTATATATCTAATATTTATTTTAAAGTCTACATGTACTGGATACTGAGGGGACATGCAAGTGAATGTGGTAACATCCCTGTCCTCAGTGAGCTTGTAGACTTGTCGGGTATTTCTCTAAGAGCTGAATTTGCTTTTGTTCACAATTTTAATTCCCTTTTTCAATTTTTTTTTTTTACAATATATATAGTACTCAAAGATATGGAAGTTGAAAGAATCATGGAAAGTTTTTTTTTTCCCCCACGAAGTGGCAAGAGGCATAATGTTTAGGATAGTTGACTATTTAATAATTTCAACGGCAAAATATAATCATCAGTCACAATATAATTCAACATAACAAAAATTTGTAAGCTTTCAATGTAATTCAATTCAGTCTAACTAGTGTTTACCGAGGCTTTATAAAGTCAGCCTGAGGAGAGAAACGAAGATGACTAAGACTTTACTCCTGTATCTAAGGAGGTGACCCTTTGGGGGAACTTTTGGCAGAGTGAGAAACATTGGACTTATGATGAAATGTGATGAGGCAGACAGATTAGAAGCTTGACTTGCTGAATGGAGAAAGTTAGAAGCTGCCTCCCTAGGTTCTACAAAACTCTTAGAAGAAAGGCAAGCTCTTAGGAAGAGAAGAAGGCTAAGGATGTTGGATTATCTCTTTCATTCTCTCTTTCCACATTCCCCAGTTCTCTTACCATCCTCTATCCAGCACAGATCTCCAAGACACTTTCACTTGTGAATATTCTGTCTCCATCATTAGCCTGGGATTCTTCTGGGGGCAAGAACCTGTCTTGTGTTCTCTGCTTCCTGGTACCTCGGGGAGTGTCTGACACCTGCAACTTCTCTATACACCTTGAGCCAATCCAAAAGAAATGAATCAGTCAGTTTGAGGCCACCCCTTCTTACCATATGAGACCCTGCAAGATGAGAAGTTGTGGAGGCTGGACACTAGGGAGGTTGGACACATTGTACCACCTTTCCCTGAAGGTTCTGCTAGCAGTAGAGCTAGCTGAAATAGGGCCAGATATTTCTAAAGTTATCAGACAGATCTCTATTCACAGTGCAGGGAGCAAAGCCTTTGACTTTTGGTTTTTGTAAGTGGAGCAGTGGCCGGACGGCTGTTAGAAATACATTAGAAAGACATTTAACATTTAGAAATACATTAATCATGAGAGTGGTGTGGCTCAACCATTTGGGAAATCACTCTCCGCTTTTCCTACATAGATATGTGAATGAGATCTTTATTTAATCTGGTCTTTCTAGTTTTTCAATTGAGGATGTTTCAAAGGAGAGGAGAGAAAATAGAATTTCAGAAATAAGGATTAATCCAAGTCCACATGTAATTATATAAGGCCTTCCATGAGCTTTGCCTACCTAAAATTCTGTGTGCAGTTTCCACTTCCTTATTCAGGAATTCCCTTCTCACATAGCGCACTCTTCCATCCAGACTGAACACAAAGACTGCCTCCTCCTTCAAGTCCTCCTGGATTATTCCAGCTCAGACACCCTTTATTTCTTGCCCGAACACACACAGCGCTTAAAGAAAGTAAACAGTGATATAAATTTGGAATATGATTTTACTAGTAGGAGCCGTGCTCTCATGGTTTTTGATTCTCCACAGTAAAACAATAACTTATTATTAATTGAATGTATGAGAGATGCATTCCCTTCCTCCTCTCTTCATAATAAAAAGCTGATCTTTTCAAGTTTATCCAGCAATATACAAAGTTAGCATTTTTCTCACATAATGTTATTTAATCCCGACAACAATCCCAGGAGACAAATGCTAACTTGTCGGCACCTCGAACAAGTGGTGCTGCTGCTTAGCCAAGGGCAATCAGCAGGTAGGAAGGTTAGAATTCGAACTCAGGACTTTCTAGCTTCAGAAGCCTTGCTCTCAAACATCACAATATGCTCAAGAGATCTGGACCTCTTTCATTTTTTTCAGCCATCTCGTGTTATTAAAAAACAAAAAGGCCACAGTTGTTAGAAGCATATTTGGGGGTTTCGATTTAGATGACAAATATCTCCTTTCAGTTTTATCACAGAATCTTTTATGACTGTATCCAGCCTCATTCGGAGATAATGTCTAAAGTCCAAATTTGAGAATTTTGGTAAAATGCAAGACTTGTGTCAATGATGTCCCCTGCTCACCTTTGACAGCCAAAGTCCCCTTCGACCCTCAGTCGCTTCCATCTGGTGATCAAGCCTGCCTGATAATTTACTCACCCCCATGCCCCGTTTTGGGTTCTGACCTGGCAGTGGGTGGCATAGCACTTACTATCACGTCTCTGTGTTTTGAAAAATAAAAGCATTGAGACTTCTGATACATGAGTTCAGCTGTAAGGCCTCTGAATTTTATGTGGCTTTCAAAAACTCATTTTAGTGCTGCTTTCCTGTTAAATTGGACTTTTCATTCCGCATTGGGCAGTGGCCAAAACGTGGGATGAGTTCGGTTCAATAGCTTACCTGCTATGGGCCAAAGTTGATTTTGTTTGGGGTAGAATTGAACATACTGGATTCTTTTTTCAAAGTGTCCAAATACAAGAGCGAATCATAAATAGATGAGAAAATGAGGCGGTGTGAGGGGATAAGCAGATGGCCTCCTGTGTGTACCTTTGATTTCCAGCGTAAGGAGCTTTCTGAGATACTCACTGGTGAGAAGGAAGCAGGTTGTCAAGTCAACACTTGTGGTTTCTTTGCCTGTATTTACTGCAGCTTGTCACTGGGCTTTTAGTGCTTTATTCTATACACAAATTACTAAGGCTGTGTGGGTTCAAGAAAATTCCTGGTGGGCAGGTCACGTGCTCCAAGGCACAGCCTGGGCTCCTTCCCTTCCCCTGCCTTCTCAGTCAGAAGTGGACAGCCAGGCCACCCTCGGCTTCTGCTGGGAACAGAGACAAAGAGGAAGGGGTGTGCAGGCTGTACTTAAAACAGAATGGTGAACAGGTTGGTCTTGCTAACAGGTCTGGGAATGGGAGCAGAGGCTCTGTCTCTTCTTTGGAGATGTAGGGAAGGACCAAAATCACAGAGTAGAGATGGGACATGAGTGGCTCCCCAGGCTTATTTGAACTTTAGGCTTGTTTTGTTTGAACTTAGTGTTTAGCCTTGCCCTCTTTTACATTTGAATTAGCTGTCAATTTTTTTTTTTAATCAGGAAATTTTACATTGAACAAAATAGGAACCATTAGCTTTTTTTGAGAAGCTCATAATGTCTTATTTCTGCATGTCAGTGACGAACCGAGGCTGAAAAGCAACTCTCCCTTAAAGAGGCAGGTGTTGGCCACTCTGTGGTCATCCCCACTGCTCCTCAGTGATCCCTGACACTAAGGCCATGTGCCAGCTGCCATTTATCTTCTCGCCCCAGCTCATTTTACTCTTATACATTATTTTCCTGGCCCCTTTGGCACTTGATTTTATTAAGCGAGTTCTCAAAGGCCTTGTATTGCATAGAAAGGTGTTTAGTCTTTGTCCCCGAGTACTCAGACCTGTTGATGGTTTTGAAGCTGGGACAGATTAGCTCAGGTTTCAGTCTTAAAGATGACTCTGGCTCCTTGCCCCAGTCAGTCCATCACACACGTAAACACTATTGGGGAAATGGATGCAGCAGGAACACAGATGAGAAGGACTTGTCCCAGGTACCTGGCAGGGATCATGGAAAGAATTCTACCCCAGAGGCAGAATTGTCAAGGCTAAGAACCAGCTGGATTGTATGGCATGTGGAAGAGAGAAAAATTAAGAGGCTTTAGCTCCTGGGCAGATGATAACACAGCTGATAAAGAGAAAGAAAGCAATGTTTTACATGTTTGGATTATGGATACCAAAGCCAATAGACTGCTCAGATATGGACATTCAAAAAGCAGGACTAGTGTATGTAATAAATTCATTTTCCACCGAAATAGATTTTGTTGTTAAATTCACATCATTTATAAATAAATGTGCGTAATAGCTAGCTGCAAATAATATGAGTAAGCCCCTTCCTAGACAGCATGTGCTTTTAGAAGAGAAACATCTCAGTCTTATTCACTGCTATATTCTTAGGGCCTAAACAATATCCAATACTTTGCACACACACGAGAAATACTTGTTGAGTTAATCAGTAAATTAATTAAAGATCGACAGAGATAATTTAAAGTGCCTTGTTCTAAACTCAATTGTTATCATTTTTTCTCATTTAACCTTTTGCCTTGTTTATCTGTACTGCCTACCGTCCCTTCCATTGTAGACTCCACACCTATGCACACCACTGCACATATGCAAGGGGACAATTGCATTAGACACCTGTGGCAGGTTTTTGGATATGACAGAGACACTCTGCTTTGAATCCTAAAATGATTGCTACTTTTCATTTTAACTATTTATTATTTTTAAATACCATTAAATGAATAATAACCATTTCTAAAACAAATGTATATACTAGTTTTCTAACAGAGACTCACCTGTAGTTTTTCATTAAGGAACAAATAACCAAAGGATTGTCTTCCTTGGATGACCCCATAGTCATAACCAAAGTGCCTTTTAAAGTTGAGGGCTTCCCATTCAGCTACTGCTGCCACCATGATTTTTTTTTTTTTTTTTTTATGGGTGGCGGTGTGGGGTTACTTGAAGGGAGTTTAGCGGTTTAAATCTTTTGAAGACTTTAAAAGTAATTGTATAAGTTTTACAAATTTTATATAAGCGATAAGTAAATACTGCATTTTTATTGTAAAAATAATAAATATCTATATAATATGAAAAGCAAAAGACCCACTGCAACTCTATCTCCTTCAATTTATTTATTTCCCCAAAAGTAATTCTAGTTCATTTTTATTCATATTCTTTAAAACTTTCTTTTATGCCATTATGGCACAAACCTATATATTTATAAAGATAAGAGTGTTTTATTTTTTTACATAAAATGGCGCATACTATACACATTGCTAAATAATTTTTTAAAAGGTTGAGGAACAGTGCATCCTGGAGAAATTAACATGTCGATGCATCTATATCTACCTAATCCTTTCACAGCAGTGTCCTCTGCAGTATGTGTACTTTCGTTTATTTAAGTGTTCCCTGAGTCACGGACATTAAACCCTTTTTCAGTTTTTTACTGCCGTGAACAATGCCACAGTGAACATCTTTGCCCTTGACTCTTTGTGAAAATATATGAATATTTCCCTAGAAAACATCTCTTGAATTAGAATAGCTGGTGTAAGACAGGCACTTTAAAAATTCTGATAGATATTTCAAATTTGTTCTTCCAAAAAGCTATACCAATTTACTCTTCTGCCAGCAGACTGTAAGAGTGACTCTTTCCCCACATCTTGCTTGATGTTATCATTAGAAAAAAATGATTACAAATTTTGTGAACAAGAAATTGAAATCTCGTTGTTGTTTTAAATTGCATCACTGATTTCCCCTGAGGGCTGCTGAGAGCTTTGCTCACCATTTCTCCTTATATATAAGTGTCGCTCTGCCTTCCCATTTCAGATGCTCACTACCTCACCTGCAGGATCCAGGAGTGTGCTGAGACAACGCGGAGTGGGCCTTTTGCTCGCTCTATTGACATCAGTTCCCTGGTGGTCCAGGATGAATATATCTTCATTCAGGTGAGTTCAGAAAGGGCAGTCAGTGGTAGAGGGAGGTGCATAGTTGAAGTCAGCTGCTTACTAGGAAAATAAGGATGACTTTCCTGAGGCTGTGAAGGTGGTGAGCTGAGTGCTGTCCTTCCCTTGCTTTGGGGCCCTGGCCCCCTGAAGATCCCAGACTTCTGGCATTGTGGGTCAGTATCATTTACAGGGGACTTTAGTAGCCCATGGAACCCTTCACAGTTGGGTTGCTGTTTTATTATACCAAAGGGGTCTTGAAATGACTGAGAGTTGGCCTGGGTTTGAGGTTATTTAGAGTCAAATCTCTTGTGGGAGTTGACTTTATTGCTCAAAGCCACATTCAATTTCTGTCCAAAGTGACTTAGCTAATTTGAGAATGAGAATCTCTAAGAAATTAATCATCTCTAGGATTTTCTGGACAAGTCTAGAACACACTAAATCTCCCCTTCTGTTTTTGGTGCTGACTACCCCTTCAAAGGCCCAAGACCAAAATCTTTCATGTCAAGAATTCTGACTCAGAGAAAACTAGGTAGGACTCACATTTTTAGGCAAGCAAGGGAGGCCTTGTTTTAGGTTTTGAGTTTCACTGGAAGGAAGTGCAAAATAGATTAGAAATGAGGAAAAACTACAATGATGCCCCCTGGGCGACTGACACTGTGTGTGTGTGTGTGTGTGTGTGTGTGTGTGTGTGTGTGTGTGTGTGTGTGACAAATCATACTTGGCATTTGAGGGCAACCTTGATGTCTCCCGCTCTGCCTCCCCACCCTTCCACTGTCACTTATTTCGTCTAGGAGCCTTTAACTTTGGAATCTCCCTGAGTTAGGAGTTCTTATTTAAATCTTAATGGATTTGTCTCTTTCTTTCCGAACTGTATTTTATACTCTCTGAAGATAGGGACAATATTTTATGCACATGACTTACCCCTCATCCTTGGCCCTAACAGGATTGCTTTTGTAAATCAGGGTACTCGATGCCTACTTGTTATTGTGGATGTAGCAGTTACTGATTTTGCAAATTAGTTGCATGGATTTTTGAGGTCTAGGAAAATATAGGAAAAGTAACCAGGCATCCAAAAACCGTCTTGAAAGCAGGAATGAAAGAGAGGTCTTGGTGGCTTAAAAAATCACTGTTTTTCAGTTCGATTAACAGCCAGAATCTCAGGAAGGTGTTTCTAAATTTGACAGATCGTTGGCACTAGTGTTCCTTTATTCACAAGTATTTACTGAACACATACAATGCAAACTAGACAGTACCAGGCCCTGCTCTTGGTGTTCCCCAGCTTTTTGCACTTGGCCTTCTTCTCTTTGCACCCAATACTCATGGTCTGGGAGTGATGGTACTCATGGTTTTGAGTACCATTTCCATGTTCTGATGACTCTCAAGTTAATGAGCTGTGACCTCTACTATGTACTGCAGACTTACATATCTAATAGCTATGTCAACATCCCAACTTGGATGTTCCACAGGTAAAATAAAATCAACGTCCCCTTTGAACCTGACGCATTGGTGGCACTACCTTCTACCAGGTCACTCAAGGTAGAAACCTAGAAGTTTGTTTATGTCACCAAATTAAATGACTCCATAAGCCTCTGCTAATATCACTTAATTATTTCCCAAGTGCTTCCTTTCATTCCATCCCCATTAATGGTCCCAGTTTCAGGCTTGGTTATCACTTTCCATTTAATTTTTCTAAGGTAGGAACACAGGGATGATTTATGAATTTACCAATCTGATTGCCCTTTTCTTAATGCTAATGTTGCGCATAATGATGAACATGACAGAATTGTTTCTGGGAAACACGACTTAGAATTTTAAATGTTCAGATGGTTTTAGTTTCATTTTCCCTTGTATAAAGTTTTCTATAACTCTGAAGATAGATACCTAGATTTTTTTCTTACTATTCTGAAACATTTCTTTTTATTTTTCATTTTATTGGAAAACAATAAAAGTTTTTTCTTTCATTAACATCAAATTTTATTTTGTTTGCAAGAGATATGAATTCCCATTATTCAATAAAGTTTTATTGATTGTCTACTATGTCCCAAACCCCCTATTCTAAGTGCTGGGGTTATGATAGTAAGCACAATAAAGTTCCTGCTTCGGTGGCATTTACATTCTAGTGGGAGACAACAAAAATATGTATATAATATATGCATCTATATACATTAATATAAAAGGCTGTGAGGAATAGTGGTTAAAGATATGTACTTTGGAGACCAATGGTCAGTCTTTATTCTGACCTTGGCTTGCCACACTTAGCTGCATGACCTAATTGCAGTACCCACTTCGTGGGTCACTAGGAGGATTATATTTGTTAATTATTTCTGTAAAGCACCAAAACAATGTTATGTAAATGTTGCTCTCTATTTTTCTGTCTATCCTGTACTATCATTTGTTTATTTATCTACAAAATATATCAGGTGATGACAATGCTGTAGATAAAAATAAATGAGAGACTGTGAATGTTGCATGTCTGTAAGTATTACGGTTTTATTTAGGATGGCCTGGAAAGGCCACACTGCGTAGTGAACCAGGGGTAGGGCAGCAGCAGTCAGCAGTCAGAGGAGGTCATGGAGCCAGGTGTGTTGGGCCCTGAGCTCCTTTGAGTCCCGCATGGAGATGTGGTGGTGGGGGGGGGCAGATAGAGATTCGAGGCTAAGTTTAGAGTAGGAGTGGGAGGGAGATAGGGGCTGGAGATATAACCTGGAAGGGTGTCAGCATATGATGACGTTGCCGAACCGCACAATTGAAGTCACAAAGGGAGTAAGTATAGACAGAGAAGAGGAACAATCCAAAGACTGGGCCATAGGCCAGTCTAATATTTTGAGTCCAGGGGGATGAGAAGGAAGTAGGAAATGAGACCTAGAAGGAGAATTTAGAGATAATATCAGAAAGGTACAGGGTGATTGTTCTCACGGAGACTCGAAAATCGTTTAAAGGATTTGGGTTTCTTTTTCTTTTTTTTTTTTTGCTATGAAAAAGATGAGAAGCAATGGAATAACAACATCGCAAAATAATGCAAAAGACCCATAGTTTAGAGAAAACATTGAATTTCATTAATTATCAAATAAATAAATTAAACGCCATTATTTTCAACTATCAGTTGGCTAAGATTGAAAGAAAATAAAAGAATGTCAGTAGATGGCAGGTAAACAGCTACGCACACTACAGGTACAAATATAAGTTGATTGGCCATCAGTATTTAATTAGAGTCCTTTCCTTCTCATAGGTGAGTTTGGCCATTTGCATTGATTGATATGACAAATGTCTTAGTTCTGATAATGTATGCTTAGTATTTAGTTATGATTTTTTTTTAAAAAAAAAGCTCATTATCTGGTCTGTTTTCTTTGCTTTCCTGCCAATGTATTTCTTTGATAATTTGAATGTTTGTTCTAACTACTTGGCTTTATGAATATAACTTTATATAACATAGTAAATCTATAATTAGATATTATCTGTTGATTTTCTCTTGTAAGCAATTATGAAATTATTGTATATCTACGAATTTCTATTTCCTCCCCTCTAGCTTTAATTTTTCCACTACTCGGTTTTGCTTGATTATATTATCTTCTAGTTTTGCTTTTCCAGCTTAAAATATAATTCTGTTAGACTTAAATATTTTATATGAGGCACTGCGGAAAGGTGGGAAAAAATAGTGTGTATGACCTCTCACTCTCTCCCCTCTATCCAATAAAATAAGTTAACTTTACTTAACTTATTTAGAGCATTTATATTCTGCTCTGAACTGTCATTCTTGCATTTATTTTAATTTTATATGTAAATGTATTCATTGGTGACCACCAGTTCTTTTATTGTAGTTTTCTAATTTCTTAGTTGTCTGAAGTTTATCCTTTAGTAATGTATTCAAAAAAGGTAAATTTCTAAATATTGAAAATATGTTTGTCTATCTCCTTTATGCTTTAATATCATTTATACAATTAAATGTATCTTTTGATTTCCATGGGAACTTTGTTCCATTAATTTACTGAATGTTATTCTAGCAGATCAGTCTGATGTTTTCCCCTTTTAGGTGTCTTTTTCCCTTAATACATAAAGTCTTTTTTAGAATATATATTTGAATAGTATGTACTTTATCAGTATAGGTTTTGTGGTTGGTCTTTCTGCATCAATTTTTTCCCCTGAAATATAAGTCTCATTCGATTGCTTCCATTTTTCCTTTTTAATTTCTCAAAAGATTCTGTGATTTCTATTTTGAGAGATACTTTTATTTCAGTTTCATTGTTTTTGCCCTCTTCCTCCAAGACACTTAGGATATACACAATAGACAGGAAAGACAAAAGAGAGCCATCGATTTTTTTTTTAATCTAATTCTTTTTAATTCCCTGAGCCAAATGAAATTTTAAAAAGAAAAACATTCTTACCCACATTATCCTTGAATGAGTAGCAATGTCCAAGTTCCTCTTTGCCCTGTTTGTTGCTGTTGTCTAACTTCTTTCCTGAGCTGTGCCAGCTTATATTTTATCACTTTTTTGTTGTCTCAACATATCTCCTCTGAGTTCTTGTATTTCTGCTTTGAACTCTTCTCTTATAGAAGTGATCTATCTCATTGTATAGGTTATTTTTAGTCATAGCAGTATGGCCACAATTTTTATTTGCTCCAGGGAAGCATTTTTTTTGTTGTTGTATTTCTGCTCTTTGTTTCTCCTCTTTTATTTTGCTACATTTTATCATTCTTCTACTGTTTTCTTTTATCTCTATGTTATTAACTATTTTATTTTTTAAATGTCACGAGCTCTTCCTGGATGAACTATTTTAGAAGATTCATCTTGCCGATAGATCAGAGCTGTGTTTCAGCTTAACAATCTTCCTTGGTTCTCAGTGGGGTTCCATATAACTCAAGATTGTCTGTGGGTGGGTTCTTCTCATAAGGAAGAACCACCTGAATTGTTCTTTATCCAGCCATGCTGCTCCAGCTCCTCCTTGTCACCAAACAGTTCCAGGAATGCTCCAACTGCCAGTTCCTGGACCATACTCCCTTGGTTCCAAATAATGGATTGTTAGTTTTGCTCCTTGGGAACTGTCACCTTTGGAGAACCCTATTTTTCTATCTTGATCTAAGATTTGTAGCTGTAAACATTTTTGCTCTGGTGCATGTCGACTCTCTGCTTATTCTTTTTCTGCATTTGGCTTCTGTTCCACATATATTGTGTTTCAGGGTTATATTTTCATTAAGTATAGAGTTTCCATTTTTCTTTGTTGTTTTTCTAGTTGCTCTAGGGTGATTTATTAGAGGAAAAGGGGGGAATCACCATTATCACTTAACTATTTAAAACCATTTGTAAACCCTTATCATGCATTTTCCGAAATGTTGCAATAGCTTGCTAACCAATTTCCCTGCTCCTGGATCAACACTCCCTCCTCCAATCCATTTACAACACTACTTCCAAAGTAATTTATATAAAATAAAAATCAATGTTCCTGACTTCAGTGGCCGCTCATCACCTATTGGTTAAAATCCAATTTCTTTAACATTGCCTACAATCTCCTCTGTGATTTGGATCCTACCTACTTTATCAGGCTCATGTGAATTCCTCAGCCACCACTGCTCCCCTTATACCTTCCTTGTTATATTTTATCCTTCAATAAAAATAGATCTTTTTTAAATTTCCATGCACACACCATGTCCTTTTTGGCTAATATGACTTTATTACTTCTTTCTTCCTTCCTTCCTTCCTTCCTTCCTTCCTTCCTTCCTTCCTTCCTTCCTTCCTTCCTTCCTTCCTTCCTTCCTTCC